>NC_053492.1:400093148-400404398 GCF_905171775.1 Rana temporaria | reverse complement strand
ACTGTGACGCTTTAACTGACAATTGCGCGATCATGCGAAGTTGTACCCAAACAAAATCAATGTCCATTTTTTTTACACAAATAGAGCTTTCTTTTGGTGGTATTTGATCACCTCTGCGTTTTTTTGTTATCACTATAAACAAGAAAAGAGCGTAAATTTTGAAAAAAAAAAAAATATTTTTTACTTTTAGCTATAATAAATATCCCCCCAATATATATATATAAAAAAAAAAATCTTCCTCAGTTTAGATCGATATGTATTATTCTACATATTTTTGGTAAAAAAAAAAAAAAAAATCGCAATAAGCGTATATTGATTGGTTTGCGCAAAAGAGTCTTCAAAATAGGCGGTAGATTTATGTAATTTTTATTATATTTTTTTTTTACTACTAATGGTAGCGATCAGCGATTTTTATTGGGAATGCGACATTGCGGTGGACAGATCAGACACCTTTTTTGCGACCATTGACATTTATACAGCAATCAGAGCTAAAAATAGCCACTGATAACTGTATAAATGTCACATGCAGGGAAGAGGTTAAAACTAGGGGCAATCAAGGGGTTAAATGTGTGTCCTAGGGAGTGATTATAACTGTGGGGGGATGGGACTGCCTGAAAGAGGAGACCGATCGTTGTTCATACTTAGTATGAACAATAGATCGCTCTCCTCCCCCCTGACAGAGCGGAGATCTGTCTTTTTACACTGACAGACCTCCATTCTGTCTCTCAGAAGCGACCCACTGGTGCCTGGTGAACATCGCAGCCGCCGGGCATGAGAATCAACCCCTTTGTCACGCCACCCCAAGTAGTCTTAAAGTGGCTAACGTATACCCAGGCGAGCAAACCTGCCGCAGTATACCCGCGTGGTTAAGAATTAATGGCACCACAAGTGTAATATGCATTTTGCCACGTTTTTCACGTACAGTGACAAATCTCTATGGGCTGGTTTAGGACCAACAAATATATTATTACCCCAAAAACTGAACAGTGCCCATCATTCAGTCAGTTCCTCTGACTTGCACGGCTTGGAAGAAATCATCTATTAATCATTTATTTACTTATTCTGTGAGATGTGTGATATTAACAGACCTTTTCTCTTTTTTTACAGATTTATTGCTGCTGAACTTCTCTGCGCTCTGCAAGATCTGCACGGACGTGGTATCATTCATAGGTAAGTGTTTCCATCATGATTTTACATCCATATTCACCATTTCTTATTAAAAGACAACACCACCCAACACTGGTACTCTAGTTGTGGATGGGTGTACAAGGGTTAAATTGCCCTCTGCCAGTTCTGTCCCCTGCTGCTGAAGCTTTTGTGCATCTACTGTAAGTAAGGAAGCCTCACTTCCCCATACTACATATATTTTAATTAAATATAACATCAAGCTAAGAATCTCTCTTATTATAACTGCAGTAATTAAAGATGTTCCCTTCTAACACGTCCCATTCAGCAGCCCCACAAAACTGGCCACAGATGTAAAGATTGCTCGGGGCCTCATCAATAGAACCAATAGAAGAAACAATATTCAGGCACACTTTGTCAATTCACAATGTGTCTATAACTATATTATTACATGTGGATAGAAACACTCCCCAGGTTGTCTCATTCTAATGCGTATCGCCCCCTAGTGGGACTTAAACATGCCCCACTAGAAGGGCAAAATGTGACAGAGGAAGACAGCCTATGGAGTTTTTCTGCTCCCTTGTTTTCAATAAAGATTTTAAAGTATTGCAGAATGACAGACTGGGACGTGACATGGTTTATTCAACTGCAATAAGCTGGGAACTGAGCCCATGAGGTTCATGCTGAGATTCATAAAGTGGTGCAGATAGTTAGTAGGTGATCTAACCCGTTGGCACCCATTTAATACTGACCTATTAGGTTTTAAAAATTTGACTATGCCATCAAGGCCCAAACAAATTCTATACTATTAGGTAGATTCAGGTACAATGGCTTAAAGTTACGGCGGCGTAGCGTAGCCTGTTTAGGCTACGCCGCCGTAAATTAGCTAGGCTAGTAATGATTCTCTATATACTTGCCTGCTAATATACGGCGGCGTAGCCTAAAACGAGCGGGCGTAAGGGCACCTAATTCAAATGGGTTGGGGGGGGGGCGTGTTTAATGGTAATGAGGCTTGACCTCACGTTTTTGACATTTTTTTCTCACTGCGCATGCGCCTACATTTCCCAGTGCGCATTGCGGCTAAGTACGCCGTACGGACCTATTGATTTAGACGTGGACGTAAACGACGTAACTCCCGATTTGCGGACGACTTGCGCAAACGATGTAAAAAATTCGAACCTCGCGGCGGGAACGGCGGCCATACTTTAACATTGTTATTCCACCTAATAGGTGGAATAACTTTAGGCCTATAAAGGCCTTACGGAAACGGTGTAAATCGACTGCGGCGGCCGGGCGTACGTTCGTGAATCGGCGTACAAACTCATTTACATAATCTACGCCGGCCGCAATGGAAGCACCACCTAGCGGCCATCCGAAAAATTGCAATCTAAGATAGGACGGCGCAAGCCGTCGTATCTTAGATATGTTTAAGCGTATCTCTGTTTGAGCATACGCTTAAACATACGTCGGCGTAGATTCTGAGTTAGGCCGGCTTATCTACTGATAAGCCGGCCTAACTCTTACTGAATCTACCTATAAATGCCTTCACAGTTTACTGTATTACAATGTTGTGTAATATGTGCAGCAACTTTTTTTTTATGTTCTTAATTAGTAAAATAAAAATGTATTGATCTGTAAATATAATGCTCTCTTTTCTTTAACAGAGACTTGAAACCCGACAACATACTGCTTGACGGCACCGGCCATGTAAAACTCGCAGACTTTGGCCTTTCTATAGTTGATGTGTTTGGATCCAAGAAAGTGCATAGTTATGTCGGTACTAAAGAGTATATGGCACCAGAGGTAAGTATCTACCACCCTTCATTTGCCCTTTTAACACTTCAATCTTTATATTATTACCCTATTTCCCCGAAAATAAGACCTAGCGTTATTTTTGGGGATGGCTGCAATATAAGCCCTACCCCGAAAAAAAAAACCCTAGTTAAAGTCGTCGTAAAAACGTAATCCGTTTTGTAAAAAGATTATATAATGTGCATTGTGTCTCCTTTTTGTAACTTTGTTTTGGAAAATACCTTACTTACAGTGCCGCTGGGTGCTCACGTGACCGGCTGGAGATCTTCTCCTCTCCAACGTCAGTGGTCCCTTCCTCTGCAGTGCTCAGAGTGGAGAAGAGCTACGGCGGGTCACTGTGCTGGCTATCATGCTTTAAAGGATCAGGATATTTTTTTTTCTTTTTGGGGTTACAACCACTCTAAGATCGTCATGATGACATGACTGTATTTGAATAAATGTAGATTATTGTACATGCCGTAAAGAAATAAGACATCCCCTGAAAATAAGCCCTAGTGTGATTTTTGTAGCCAAAATTAATATAAGACCCGGTCTTATTTTCGGGGAAACACAGTGGGGCAGATCCACAAAGAAATTACTAGGGTTGTCCCGATACCACTTTTTTAGGACCGAGTATAAGTACAGATACTTTTTTTCATGTACTCGCCGATACCGAATACCGATACTTTTTTTTTAAATGTGTCCCCAAATGCAGCCATGTCCCCCCACATATTGCAGCCATGTCCCCCCACATATATCCAGCCGTGTCCCCCCACATATATCCAGCCATATCCCCCCACATATATCCAGCCATATCCCCCCACATATATCCAGCCATGTCCCCCCACATATTGCAGCCATGTCCCCCCACATATATCCAGCCATGTCCCCCCACATATATCCAGCCATGTCCCCCCACATATATCCAGCCATGTCCCTCCACATATATCCAGCCATGTCCCCCCACATATATCCAGCCATGTCCCCCCACATATATCCAGCCGTGTCCCCCCATATATATCCAGCCGTGTCCCCCCACATATATCCAGCCATATCCCCCAACATATATCCAGCCATGTCCCCCCCACATATATCCAGCCATGTCCCCCCACATATATCCAGCCATGTCCCCCCACATATATCCAGCCATGTCCCCCCACATACATCCAGCCATGTCCCCCCACATATATCGAGCCATGTCCCCCCACATATTGCAGCCATGTCCCCCCCACATATATCCAGCCATGTCCCCCCACATATATCCAGCCGTGTCCCCCCACATATATCCAGCCATGTCCCCCCACATATATCCAGCCATGTCCCCCCACATATATCCAGCCATGTCCCCCCACATATTGCAGCCATGTCCCCCATATATTGCAGCCATATCCCCCCACATATATCCAGACATGTCCCCCCCCCATATATCCAGCCATGTCCCCCCACATATTGCAGCCATGTCCCCCCACATATATCCAGCCATGTCCCCCCATATATTGCAGTCATGTCCCCCATACCTAGTAGATGATGATGCCGCCGCCGCTGCCGCATTAATCAGCGTGCGGGGAACATTACAGGCAACTTTCGTTTGAATAGCTGTCCATTCCTTGCCGCACCGTGTATAGACACTCCCCCTTGCTCGGGATTGGACGGATCTGTCCAATCCCGAGCAAGGGGGAGTGTCTATACACGGCGGGGAATACAGCTATTCAAACAAAAGCTGCCTGTAATGTTCCCCGCACGCTGATTAACGCGGCGGCTGCGGCGGTGGTGGGGGGGGCAAGTATTCTATTCAGGCATCGGGGCATTTGCGGGAGTACAAGTACTCCCGCAAATACTCGGTATCGGTCCCGATACCGATACTGGTATCGGGACAACCCTAGAAATTACGCCGGCGTATCTATTGATACGCCGGCGTAATTTCAAAATTCCTGCGTCGTATCTTTGTTTTGAATCCTCAAAACAAGATACAACGGCATCTCGGCTAGATCCGACAGGCGTACGTCTTAGTACGCCGTCGGATCTAAGCTGCAATTTTTCGGCGGCCGCTGGGTGGCGTTTCCGTCGAAATCCGCGTCGAGTATGCAAATTAGCTATTTACGGCAATCCACGAACGTACGTCCGGCCGGCGCATTTTTTTACGTTGTTTGCGTTCGGCTTTTTCCGGCATATAGTTAAAGCTGCTATTATGAGGCGTACTCAATGTTATGTATGGCCATCGCTCCCGCGTACAATTTTGAATTTTTTGCGTAAGTCGTTCGCGAATAGGAATTTGCGTAGAATGACGTCACCGTCGCAAGCATTGGCTGGTTCCGGTTTAATTTCGAGCATGCGCACTGGGATACCCCCACGGACGGTGCATGCACAGTACAAAAAAAACGTTGTTTACGTCGGGTCACAACGTATTTACATAAAACACACCCCCATTACATCCATTTGAATTCCGCGCCCTTACACCGCGAGAGATACACTACCCCGCCGTATCGTACGGCGCAGGTTCTTTGTCGATAAAAAAAAAAGATAAGTTACGGCGGCGTAGCGTATCTTAGATACGCTGCGCCCAGCGCAAAGGTACGAGGATCTGCCCCAGTATGTTTATGATTTCATGACAAGAAGCCTAAAAGAAAGACAGGGGCCACACCGTGACCTGTAATTTCTATCAACTATTTATTACCTATTATAACTGCTCTGTGTATGGCTGATCATGTGCTTTATTTTAAAGTTACCCTTACTCTTTGTTTTATCAGATTCACCATGGAAAACCCTACGATGCTACGGTCGACTATTATGCACTTGGTGTTATCCTGTTTCAAATGGCCACAGGAGCAAAAGCAGAATTAGCCGGATGCAAGAACTCACTCTATCCAAAGAACATTGACCCTGACCTTCGAGATGTCATTGAGAAAGTAAGTATAGATAGTCTAGAATTAGAATTATTCAAGAGCTATAGGTCCTGAGCGTTGTTTATTAAAAAGGCTCTTCTGCATTGAAGAGGGAAGCTTGCAGAAAGTTCTCTAGCATGTAGTACATTACCAGATCCTGTATGTCGGCTACCTGGTCCCCCACTGTGCTCTGTGATTCCTTTCACCAGCCCCCACATCATTACTATTTGCTATAGTGATGTAGGGGTTCGAGTCAGGAAGCACAGACGGGGTATCTGACTTCTGGAAGTGAAATACAGATTTTATGGCAGGATATTCACCACACAGGAGGTCAGCATTACATCTGAACTACCCATGTGACATCATGAAAACATGAGCTGTTGGAGGAACTCCTAGACCGGTTCAGGAATGCTACCTTAGATCCTTCCAGAAGACATATCTTAATTTAAAACGACACTAAGAAATTAAAATATGACTATTGAGTATTTTTTTTTTTTTTTTAAATGCCCGAAACTAAACTGACTGATTTATCAATTTCTATTATTGACAATCTACTGTATGCTAAATATATCTTTTTCATTACAGCTTCTTAAAAAAAATCCAAAAGTTCGCGGGACGGCAGTAAAAAGACTGCGAGAACACCCCTTCTTCAGATCAATTGAGTGGAAGAAGCTGGAGGAAGGAAAGGTTACCCCACCATTGTGGATGCCAGAAGTAAGTCCATTGGAAGTACAATTATTATTATGTGTGCACATACAAGGAGATCATTTCACTGCTATTTATTATTATAAAATATCATTATAAGTTCATAGAAGAAACAAAATATCAGTTATAATGGTAACATTAGGTAGTGTAGTGTTACATATGAAAATGCATCTCCTGGTTGGTATGTCCTGTATTTAGGGTTGTCCCGATACCACTTTTTTAGGACTGAGTACAAGTACCGATACTTTTTTCAAGTACTCGCCGATACCGAATACCGATACTTTTTTTTTAATGTGTCCCCAAATGCAGCCATGTCCCCCCACAAATGCAGCCATGTCCCCCCACAGATGCAGCCATGTCCCGCCCATATGCAGCCATGTCCCCCCAGATCCAGCCATGTCCCCCCCATATCCAGCCATGTCCCCCCATATGCAGCCATGTCCCCCCCCATATCCAGCCATGTCCCCCCCATATCCAGCCATGTCCCCCCATATGCAGCCATGTCCCCCCCATATGCAGCCATGTCCCCCCCATATCCAGCCATGTCCCCCCCCCCATATCCAGCCATGTCCCCCCCATATCCAGCCATGTCCCCCCCATATCCAGCCATGTCCCCCCCAGATGCAGCCATGTCCCCCCATATGCAGCCATGTCCCCCCCATATGCAGCCATGTCCCCCCCATATGCAACCATGTCCCCCCCATATGCAGCCATGTCCCCCCCATATCCAGCCATGTCCCCCCCATATGCAGCCAATCCATGTACCCCCCCATATGCAGCCAATCCATGTCCCCCCCATATGCAGCCATGTCCCCCCCATATCCAGCCATGCCCCCCCCCCATATGCAGCCAATCCATGTCCCCCCCATATTCAGCCATGTTCCCCCATATGCAGCCATGTCCCCCCATATGCAGCCAATCTATGTCCTCCCCCATATCCAGCCATGTCCCCCCCATATATGCAGCCATGTCCCCCTTACCTGCATGCTGCTGCGCCGCCGCGCCGCCTCTTGGTTAATACGGGCGGGGAACATTACAACTTGCATTTGAATAGCTGTAGTGATTCGCGCCGCGCCACGTATAGACACTCCCCCTTGCTCGGGATTGGACAGTTCACCCAAGCAAGGGGGAGTGTCTATACGCGGCGCGGCAGGAAACACTACAGCTATTCAAATGAAAGCTGTAATGTTCCCCGCCCGTATTAACCAAGCGGGGATGCGGCGTAGCGGCGGGATGCGGCGTGGCGGCTGCGGCGGCGAGCGAGTATCAGATCTGACATCGGGGGCATTTGCGGGAGTACAAGTACTCCCGCAAATACTCGGAATCGGTCCCGATACCGATACTAGTATCGGTATCGGGACAGCCCTACCGGTATTGAATGATAGGTCTGATTTATGTATTTTCTTGTTGCAGTGCCCAGAAAAAGACACAAATGAGCAAATAGGAGTGAAGACACTGATTCGCTACAGAGGAAAGAACGAGAAGAAAATTGCAAAGGCGAAACAGAGATTATTTGATGGCTTCAGCTTCATAAGCAGGAAATGGAAAAAAGATGCTGAACAGGAAATGAAAGAATGAAGCGGCTGACTTTTGAGAAACACTCACTAGTCCAAGAGTCCTGTACTGTCTTCAGCCGGGCCAGTCCTTTGCTGGTCTTCGGATCCCCGGCATTACCATCTAGACTTAGGGAGCCTGTATAGGGCAGGTTAGGGTGGTATAGGGCAGGTTAGGGTGATATAGGGCAAATTGGGGTGGTATGGGGCAGGTTAGGGTCATATAGGGCAGATTGGGGTGTTATAGGGCAGGTTAGGGTAATATAGGGCAGTTTGGGGTGGTATAGGGCAGGTTAGGGTGCATTAGGGCATCTATGTGGTGGTATAGGGCAGGCTAGGGTGGTATAGGGCAGATAGGGGTGATATGGGGCAGGTTAGGGTTATATAGGTCAGTTTGGGGTAGTATAGGGCAGGTTGGGTTGGTATAGAGCAGGTTAGGGATGTATAGGGCAGATTGGGGTGGTATAGGCCAGGTTGGGGTGGTATAGGGCAGGTTTGGATGGTATAGGGCAGGTTGGGGTGGTATAGGGCAGGTTGGGTTAATATAGGGCAGTTTGGGGTGGTATAGGGCAGGTTAGGGTGCTTTAGGGCAGATTGGGGGGTATGGGGTAGATTAGGGTGGTATAGGGCAGTTTGGGGTGGTATAGGGCAGATTGGGGTGGTATGAGGCAGGTTAGAGTATTATAGGGTAGTTTGGGGTGCTATAGGGCAGGTTAGAGTCGTATAGGGCAGATTGGGGTGGTATAGGCCAGGTTGGGGTGGTATAAGGCAGGTTGGGGTGGTATAGGGCAGGTTGGGTTAATATAGGGAAGTTTGGGGTGGTATAGGGCAGGTGAGGGTGCTTTAGGGCAGATTGGGGTGGTAAAGGGCAGATTGGGTGGTATGGGGCAGGTGGGTAATGTAGGGTAGTTTGGGGTGGTATAGGGTAGGTTAGGGTGCTTTAGGGCAGATTGGGGGGTATGGGGTAGATTAGGGTGGTATAGGGCAGTTTGGGGTGGTATAGGGCAGATTGGGGTGGTATGAGGCAGGTTAGAGTATTATAGGGTAGTTTGGGGTGCTATAGGGCAGGTTAGGGTCGTATAGGGCAGATTGGGGTGGTATAGGCCAGGTTGGGGTGGTATAAGGCAGGTTGGGGTGGTATAGGGCAGGTTGGGTTAATATAGGGAAGTTTGGGGTGGTATAGGGCAGGTGAGGGTGCTTTAGGGCAGATTGGGGTGGTAAAGGGCAGATTGGGTGGTATGGGGCAGGTGGGTAATGTAGGGTAGTTTGGGGTGGTATAGGGTAGGTTAGGATGATATGGGGCAGATTGGGGGGTATGGGGTAGATTAGGGTGGTATAGGGCAGTTTGGGGTGGTATAGGGCAGATTGGGGTGGTATGAGGCAGGTTAGAGTATTATAGGGTAGTTTGGGGTGCTATAGGGCAGGTTAGGGTCGTATAGGGCAGATTGGGGTGGTATAGGCCAGGTTGGGGTGGTATAAGGCAGGTTGGGGTGGTATAGGGCAGGTTGGGTTAATATAGGGAAGTTTGGGGTGGTATAGGGCAGGTGAGGGTGCTTTAGGGCAGATTGGGGTGGTAAAGGGCAGATTGGGTGGTATGGGGCAGGTGGGTAATGTAGGGTAGTTTGGGGTGGTATAGGGTAGGTTAGGATGATATGGGGCAGATTGGGGTGGTATAGGGCAGGTGAGGGTGCTTTAGGGAAGATTGGGGTGGTATAGGGTAGGTTAGGGTAACATAGGGAAGTTTGGGGTGGTATAGAGCAGGTTAGGGTGCTTTAATGTATATATGTGGTGGTATAGGGCAGACTAGGGTGGAATAGGGCAGATTTGGGTGATATGGGGCAGGTTAGGGTTATATAGGTCAGTTTGGGTGGTATAGGGCAGTTTGGGGTGATATAGGGCAGGTTGGGGTGATATAAGGCAGGTTGGGTGATATAGGGCAGGTTAGGGTAATATAGGACAGGTTAGGGATGTATAGAACAGATTGGGGTGGTATAGGGCAGGTTAGGGTAATATAGGACAGTTTGGGGTGGTATAGGGCAGGTTAGGGTGCTTTAGGGCAGATTGGGGGGTATGGGGTAGGTTAGGGTGGTATAGGGCAGTTTGGGGTGGTATAGGGCAGATTGGGGTGGTATGAGGCAGGTTAGAGTATTATAGGGTAGTTTGGGGTGCTATAGGGCAGGTTAGGGTCGTATAGGGCAGATTGGGGTGGTATAGGCCAGGTTGGGGTGGTATAGGGCAGGTTGGGGTGGTATAGGGCAGGTTGGGTTAATATAGGGAAGTTTGGGGTGGTATAGGGCAGGTGAGGGTGCTTTAGGGCAGATTGGGGTGGTAAAGGGCAGATTGGGTGGTATGGGGCAGGTGGGTAATGTAGGGTAGTTTGGGGTGGTATAGGGTAGGTTAGGATGATATGGGGCAGATTGGGGTGGTATAGGGCATGTGAGGGTGCTTTAGGGAAGATTGGGGTTTGTATAGGGTAGGTTAGGGTGGTATAGAGCAGTTTGGGGTGGTATGGGGCAGGTTAGGGTAATATAGGGCCGTTTGGGGTGGTATAGAGCAGATAAGGGTGCTTTAAGGTATATATGTGGTGGTATAGGGCAGACTAGGGTGGTATAGGGCAGACTAGGGTGGTATAGGGCAGATTTGGGTGATATGGGGCAGGTTAGGGTTATATAGGTCAGTTTGGGTGGTATAGGGCAGTTTTGGGTGATATAGGGCAGGTTGGGGTGATATAGGGCAGGTTGGGGTGATATAAGGCAGGTTGGGGTGATATAGGGCAGGTTAGGGTAATATAGGACAGGTTAGGGATGTATAGAACAGATTGGGGTGGTATAGGACAGGTTAGGGTAATATAGGGCAGTTTGGAGTGGTATATGGCAGGTTAGGGTTCTTTAGGGCAGATTGGGGGTATGGGGTAGGTTAGGGTGGTATAGGGCAGTTTGGGGTGGTATAGGGCAGATTGGGGTGGTATGAGGCAGGTTAGAGTATAATAGGGTAGTTTGGGGTGCTATAGGGCAGGTTAGGGTCGTATAGGGCAGATTGGGGTGGTATAGGCCAGTTTGTGGTGGTATAGGGCAGGTTGGGGTGGTATAGGGCAGGTTGGGTTAATATAGGGCAGTTTGGGGTGGTATAGGGCAGGTGAGGGTGCTTTAGGGCAGATTGGGGTGGTAAAGGGCAGATTGGGTGGTATGGGGCAGGTGGGTAATGTAGGGTAGTTTGGGGTGGTATAGGGTAGGTTAGGATGATATGGGGCAGATTGGGGTGGTATAGGGCAGGTGAGGGTGCTTTAGGGAAGATTGGGGTGGTATAGGGTAGGTTAGGGTAACATAGGGAAGTTTGGGGTGGTATAGAGCAGGTTAGGGTGCTTTAAGGTATATATGTGGTGGTATAGGGCAGACTAGGGTGGTATAGGGCAGATTTGGGTGATATGGGGCAGGTTAGGGTTATATAGGTCAGTTTGGGTGGCATAGGGCAGTTTGGGGTGATATAGGGCAGGTTGGGGTGATATAGGGCAGGTTGGGGTGATATAAGGCAGGTTGGGGTGATATAGGGCAGGTTAGGGTAATATAGGACAGGTTAGGGATGTATAGAACAGATTGGGGTGGTATAGGACAGGTTAGGGTAATATAGGGCAGTTTGGGGTGGTATAGAGCAGGTTAGGGTGCTTTAGGGCATATTGGGGGGTATGGGGTAGGTTAGGGTGGTATAGGGCAGTTTGGGGTGGTATAGGGCAGATTGGGGTGGTATGAGGCAGGTTAGAGTATTATAGGGTAGTTTGGGGTGCTATAGGGCAGGTTAGGGTCGTATAGGGCAGATTGGGGTGGTATAGGCCAGGTTGGGGTGGTATAGGGCAGGTAGGGGTGGTATAGGGCAGGTTGGGTTAATATAGGGCAGTTTGGGGTGGTATAGGGCAGGTGAGGGTGCTTTAGGGCAGATTGGGGTGGTAAAGGGCAGATTGGGTAGTATGGGGCAGGTGGGTAATGTAGGGTATAGGGTCGTATAGGGCAGATTGGGGTGGTATAGGCCAGTTTGTGATGGTATAGGGCAGGTAGGGGTGGTATAGGGCAGGTTGGGTTAATATAGGGCAGTTTGGGGTGGTATAGGGCAGGTGAGGGTGCTTTAGGGCAGATTGGGGTGGTAAAGGGCAGATTGGGTAGTATGGGGCAGGTGGGTAATGTAGGGTAGTTTGGGGTGGTATAGGGTAGGTTAGGGTGGTATAGAGCAGTTTGGGGTGGTATGGGGCAGGTTAGGGTAATATAGGGCCGTTTGGGGTGGTATAGAGCAGGTTAGGGTGCTTTAGGGCATATTGGGGGGTATGGGGTAGGTTAGGGTGGTATAGGGCAGTTTGGGGTGGTATAGGGCAGATTGGGGTGGTATGAGGCAGGTTAGAGTATTATAGGGTAGTTTGGGGTGCTATAGGGCAGGTTAGGGTCGTATAGGGCAGATTGGGGTGGTATAGGCCAGGTTGGGGTGGTATAGGGCAGGTAGGGGTGGTATAGAGCAGGTTGGGTTAATATAGGGCAGTTTGGGGTGGTATAGGGCAGGTGAGGGTGCTTTAGGGCAGATTGGAGTGGTATAGGGCAGATAGGGGTGGTATAGGGCAGGTGAGGGTGCTTTAGTTGTTGTTTTATTGTTCTCTATTCTCTCTCTATTGTTCTGCTCTTTTTTACTGTATTCTATTCTGCAATGTTGTGTTGTTGTTATGTTTTTTCATGCTTGCTTTTCAGGCATGTAATTTTTTTATACTTTACTGTTTTCAGGTACGCCATTCAGCTGTTGTGCAGATTTATTTATCTTGACAGCAACATCGTTTGCTCCCACGATACATAAAGCCGTGACTCCAGTGCTGTAGGAGGTGATTTCACCACCACAGTTAAAAAAAGAGCATATATGCCAAAGCATGGGGGCAGCAGGGGCGGAGGAGCGATTTTGCTCCTAATGCCGCGTACATAGGGTTGAAATTCCGACGAAGGCTTGCTCGTGGAAAAGTCAGACCGTGTGTTCGCGGCATAACTTTTTTGCGGGAGGATGCCCCCATGCTTTGGCATATATATATTTTAGGCACAGGTTGCGTTAAATTTTTTTTTATTTTTTACTATGTTTTTTTGGTATTTGATTTGCAGGTATGGTATGATCTTACTGTTATACTGTAATGTTACTTTGTTTTAATGTTAACCATCATTTGATTAGCAGGTACGTCATTCAGTTGCAGCGCGGATTTATTTATCTTGACAGCAACAGCGTTTGCTCCCACGATACATAAAGCCGTGACTCCGACGCTGTAGGAGGTGATTTCACCACCACAGTTAAAAAAAGAGCATATATGCCAAAGCATGGGGGCAGCAGGGGCGGAGGAGCGATTTTGCTCCTAATGCCGTGTACATACTGTCGAAATTCTGATGGAGGCTTGCCCGTGGAAAAGTCCGACCGTGTGTACGCGGCATAACTTTTTTGTGGGAGGATGCCCCCATGCTTCGGCATATATATATTTTAGGCACAGATTGCGTTAAAAATTTTTTTATTTTTTAATATGTTTTTTTTTTTGTATTTGCTTTGCAGGTATGGTATGGTAAGGTCTTACTGTTATACTGTAATGTTACTTTGTTTTAATGTTAACCATCATTTACTTAGCAGGTATGCCATTTAGTTGCAGCGCGTATTTATTTATCTTGACAGCAACAGCGTTTGCTCCCACGATACATAAAGCCGTGACTCCAACACTGTAGAAGGTGATTTCACCACCACAGTTGAAAAAAAGAAAGAGCATATATGCCAAAGCATGGGGGCAGCAGGGGCGGAGGAGCGATTTTGCTCCTAATGCCGTGTACATAGGGTTGAAATTCCGACGAAGGCTTGCTCGTGGAAAAGTCAGACCGTGTGTACGCAGCATAACTTTTTATGCCGCGTACATATGGTCGAAATTCCGACGGAGGCTTGCTCGTGGAAAAATCCGACCGTGTGTTCGCGGCATAACTTTTTTGCGGGAGGATGCCCCCATGCTTTGGCATATACAGGTGGTTCTCAAAAAATTTGCATATTGTGATAAAGTTCATTATTTTCTGTAATGTACTGATAGACATTAGACTTTCATATATTTTAGATTCATTACACACAACTGAAGTAGTTCAAGCCTTTTTATTGTTTTAATATTGATGATTTTGGCATACAGCTCATGAAAACCCCAAATTCCTATCTCAAAAAATTAGCATATTTCATCCGACCAATAAAAGAAAAGTGTTTTTAATTTAAAAAAAAGTCAACCTTCAAATAATTATGTTGAGTTATGCACTCAATACTTGGTCGGGAATCCTTTTGCAGAAATGACTGCTTCAATGCGGCGTGGCATGGAGGCAATCAGCCTGTGGCACTGCCGAGGTGTTATGGAGGCCCAGGATGCTTCGGTAGCGGTCTTAAGCTCATCCAGAGTGTTGGGTCTTGCGTCTCTCAACTTTCTCTTCCCAATATCCCACAGATTCTCTATGGGGTTCAGGTCAGGAGAGTTGGCAGGCCAATTGAGCACAGTAATACCATGGTCAGTAAACCATTTACCAGTGGTTTTGGCACTGTGAGCAGGTGCCAGGTCATGCTGAAAAATGAAATCTTCATCTCCATAAAGCTTTTCAGCAGATGGAAGCATGAAGTGCTCCAAAATCTCCTGATAGCTAGCTGCATTCACCCTGCCCTTGATAAAACACAGTGGACCAACACCAGCAGCTGACATGGCAGACCATCACTGACTGTGGGTACTTGACACTGGACTTCAGGCATTTTGGCATTTCCCTCTCCCCAGTCTTCCTCCAGACTCTGGCACCTTGATTACCGAATGACATGCAAAATTTGCTTTCATCCGAAAAAAGTACTTTGGACCACTGAACAACAGTCGAGTGTTGCTTCTCTGTAGTCCAGGTCAGGCGCTTCTGCCGCTGTTTCTGGTTCAAAAGTGGCTTGACCTGGGGAATGCGGCACCTGTAGCCCATTTCCTGCACACGCCTGTACACGGTGGCTCTGGATGTTTCTACTCCAGACTCAGTCCACTGCTTCCGCAGGTCCCCCAAGGTCTGGAATCGGTCCTTCTCCACAATCTTCCTCAGGGTCCGGTCACCTCTTCTCGTTGTGCAGCGTTTTCTGCCACACTTTTTCCTTCCCACAGACTTCCCACTGAGGTGCCTTGATACAGCACTCTGGGAACAGCCTATTCGTTCAGAAATTTCTTTCTGTGTCTTACCCTCTTGCTTGAGGGTGGTGTCAATGATGGCCTTCTGGACAGCAGTCAGGTCGGCAGTCTTACCCATGATTGCGGTTTGGAGTAATGAACCAGGCTGGGAGTTTTTTAAAGCCTCAGGAATCTTTTGCAGGTGTTTAGAGTTAATTAGTTGATTCAGATGATTAGGTTAAGAGCTTATTTAGAGAACCTTTTCATGATATGCTAATTTTTTGAGATAGGAATTTTGGGTTTTCATGAGCTGTATGCCAAAATCATCAATTTTAAAACAATAAAAAGGTTTGAACTACTTCAGTTGTGTGTAATGAATCTAAAATATATGAAAGTCTAATGTTTATTAGTACATTACAGAAAATAATGAACTTTATCACAATATGCTAATTTTTTGAGAACCACCTGTATATATTTTAGGCACAGGTTGCGTTCAATTTATTTGTATTTTTTACTATGTTTTTTTTGGTATTTGCTTTGCAGGTATGGTATGATCTTACTGTTATACTGTAATGTTACTTTGTTTTAATGTTAACCATCATTTGATTAGCAGGTACGTCATTCAGTTGCAGCACGGATTTATTTATCTTGACAGCAACAGCGTTTGCTCCCACGATACATAAAGCCGTGACTCCTACGCTGTAGGAGGTGATTTCACCACCACAGTTAAAAAAAGAGCATATATGCCGAAGCATGGGGGCAGCAGGGGCGGAGGAGTGATTTTGCTCCTAATGCCGTGTACATACGGTCGAAATTCCGACGGAGGCTTGGCGGTGGAAAAGTCCGACCGTGTGTACGCGGCATAACTTTTTTGCGGGAGGATGCCCCCATGCTTCGGCATATATAAATGGTGCATGTATGCCCATCATTAGAAGTGGGTGGATGAAGGAAAGTATTATAATGGTGGGCATACCCACCGATCAATCTCTTTTTTTTCGTTCAGCCAATAGGCTGCATGAAAAAAAAGATTACAATACATGTCCAACAAGGACCATCAACGTACTGGTATGTTGCTGGACTTTGAATGATTATACCAGAATGATGCCTGCGGGTTTAGGTATCATCTTGGTATAATTCTTTTCCACCAGCGGTCAGGTTTCATGTAAAAGCAATCCTAGCGGCTAATTAGCCTCTAGACTGCTTTTACAAGCATTGGGAGGGAATTCCCCCCACCCCCCCCCCCGGATATAAACAGCGATATTGGGAAATTGGGAAAGCATTTTATCACACCGATCTTGGTGTGGTCAGATGCTTTGAGGGCAGAGGAAAGATCTAGGGTCTAATAGACCCCAATTTTTTCAAAAAAAGAGTACCTGTCACTAACTATTGCTATCATAGGGGATATTTACATTCCCTGAGATAACAATAAAAAATGGAAAAAAAAAACAACAAAATGGAACAGTTTAAAAATAAAATAAAAAAGAAAAATAAATAATAAAAAAAAAGAAAAAAAAGCACCCCTGTGCAGGGGGGCTCTTGCACAAAGGCGAACGCAAGCGTCGGTCTGGAGTCATATGTAAACAGCAATTGCACAATGCATGTGAGGTATCACCGCAAAGGTCAGATCGAGGGCAGTAATTGTAGCAGTAGACCTCCTCTGTAAATCTAATGTGGTAACCTGTAAAGGCTTTTAAAAATGTATGTAGTTTATCGTCACTGCACGTTTGTGCGCAATTTTAAAGCACGTTGTGTTTGGTATCCATGTACTCACCCTAAGATCATATTTTTTATTTCATCAAACATTTGGGCAATATAGTGCATTAAAATGAAATGTGTATTATTTCCCTAAAAAAAATTGTATGAAAAATCGCTGCGCAAATTCTGTGTGGAAGAAGAAAAAATGCAACACCCACCATTTTAATCTGTAGGGCCTTTGCTTTAAAAAAAGTGGTTAGAAGAGTGGGTGATGTGTGACATAAGCTTCTAAATGTTGTGCATAAAATGCCAGGACAGTTCAACCCCCCCCCCCCCTCCCTCCAATGACCCCATTTTGGAAAGTAGACACCCCAAGCTATTTCCTGAGAGGCATGTTTAGTCAATGGAATATTTTATATTTTGACACAAGTTGCGGGAAAAAAATACATTTTTCTTTACTTTCTTCATTTTCAAAAACAAATGAGAGCTGTAAAATACTCACCATGCCTCTCAGCAAAAAGCTTGGGGTGTATACTTTCCAAAAGGTCCCACAGATGTGGGAAAAAAAAAATATTCAATGGGCTCAGCGTGCCTCTCAGCAAATAGCTTGGGGTGTTTTTTTTCTTCCAAAATGGGGTCATTTGGGGGGGGGGGGGGGGGGTTTGTGCCATCTTGGCATTTTATGGCCTTCAAAAATGTGATAGGTTGTGATAGGCAGTGAGGAGTGAAATCAAAAATGTATGCCCTTAGAAATCTTGAAGGCGGTGCTTGGTTTTCGGGGTCCCGTACGTGGCTAGGCTCCCAAAAATCCCACACTTGTGGTATCCCCGAACCCAGGAGAAGCAGCAGAATGTATTTTGGGGTGTAATTCCACATATGCCCATGGCATGTGTGAGCAATATATAACTTAGTGACAACTTTGTGCAAAAAAAAAAAAGTTTGTAATTTTTCTGCAACTTGTGTGCAAAATATAAAATATTCCATGGACTCAACATGCCTCTCAGCAAATAACTTGGGGTGTCTACTTTCCAAAATGGGGTCCTTTGGGGGGGTTTTGTGCTATTTGGGCATTTTATGGCCTTCGAAACTGTGATAGGTAGTGAGGAGTGAAATCAAAAATTTTCGCCCTTAGAAATCCTGAAGGCGGTGCTTGGTTTTTGGGGCCCCATACGCGGCTAGGCTCCCAAAAAGTCCCACACATGTGGTATCCCCGTACTCAGGAGAAGCAGCAAAATGCATTTTGGGGTGCAATTCCACATATAACCATGGCATGTGTGAGCAATATATCATTTAGTGACAACTTTTTGTAAAAACTTTTTGTCATTATTCAATCACTTGGGAAAAAAAAAATTCAATGGGCTCAACATGTCTCTCAGCAATTTCCTTGGGGTGTCTACATTCCAAAATGGGGTCATTTGGGGGGTGTTCTACTGCCCTGCCATTTTAGCACCTCAAGAAATGAGATAGGCAGTCATAAATTAAGAGCTGTGTAAATTCCAGAAAATGTACCCTAGTTTGTAGACGCTATAACTTTTACGAAAAACCAATAAATATACGCTTATTGACATTTTTTTTACTAAAAACATGTGACTGAATACATTTTGGCCTAAATGTATGACTAAAATTGAGTTTATTCGATTTTTCTTATAAAAAAAAAAAGTAGAAAATATCATTTGTTTCCAAATTTTCGGTCTTTTTCTGTATATAACGCAAAAAATTAAAATCGCAGAGGCAATCAAATACCATCAAACGAAAGCTCTATTTGTGGGAAAAAAAGAACACAAATTCTGTTTGGGTACAACATTGCATGACCACGCAATTACCAGTTAAAGCAGCGCAGTGCCAAATTGTAAAAACACCTCAGGATCCTTAACCTGCATAATGGTCCGGGTCTTAAGTGGTTAACAAAGGTTGTATTCTCGATGTTAATATTTTAGTCAGTATTTTAATGTCTATATTTAATTATACTATTTGCCTGTATGAAGAGCATAATTTTGGATCCTTCATTTCTTTATGTATAAGGGTTATATGTGCCTGTCTCATTGAATCTGGAAGAGTCTCTTTTGACAACCTATTTGTGAATATTTCTGCTAATGTTGGGGCCAAGAATTGCCCGTATTTTATAAAAAATTCAACAGGGATTCCATCGTATCTGTGGGGCCTGAACTTCCTGGCTAGAGCACCGGATCACTGCAGTGGAGTTGGGGTAACAATTTGCTTCTCTCATCATTCAGATATCGGCTCTTTCAGCCGGCGATTCCCTACACACCATAAGAACAATCATATCGGCTGGTCAATCAGGTTGATCGTTCTTACGGGCGGCGAGAGGGGATGTCCCCCCTCCCGCCACCCTCTGGTACTTCTACCGACTCACCGCTGCCATCGGTGAGTCAGAGAACGGATCTGCCGGCCCTGGATGTTTACCATAGAGATTTACGGCGGACCAGGTGGTCGCCGGAGTCTCTATGATCATTAGGAGGCCGGGCACAATGTTATAACGTCACGCTCGGCCTCTGCATTCAAACAAACGGCGCCACCTCGGCTGGGAAGCTGAGATCGTTTTTTTATTATTATTTCAGCTGTCTCAGCCTATTGACCCCATATCTTACTTTAAAGAGGACTGATCATTCCAATATTCCTATTACAATGGACGTCTGCATTCCTTGTAATAGGAATAACATTTGTTTTGTTTTTTAAATGCCCCTGTCCCCATGTGCTCGCACGCAAAAGCGAATGCATATGTAAGTCACATATTAAACGGTGTTCAAACCACACATGTGAGGTGTCGCCGCAAACGTGAGACCGAGAGCAATTATTCTAGCCCTAGACCTATAACTCAAACATGTAACCAGTAAACAATTTTAAAGCATCGCTTATGGGGATTTTTAAGTACAGAAGTTTGGCGTCATTCCACGAGCATGTGCAATTTTGAAGTGTGACATGTTAGGTATCTATTTACTCTGCATAGATTCATCTTTCACATTATGCATTATTTATAGCAAATAAGCCCCCCCGGTGCCTGTGGTGCTCCGTTTCGGTCCAGTAGCGACCCAGGATGAGGGGGCGGCCATTGGTTTCTGCCCACCCCCTCACGATCGCTCCTGGCGAATGAGATGCTTGTGGCGGTCTTTTCGTCTGGATCGCCGAGGAGAGAAGACATCCAAGTAAGTTGCACACAAGCAGTACACATAGGCACACAATCCACCCCCCCTAGTCACCCCCAGATCACCCCCCCGATCACCCCCCTTTAGGTCCAGGGTAGCCCCCTTCCCCCCTAATAAAGGTTTAATCCCTTGATCGCCCCCCCCCCCCAGTTAACCCTTTCACCCCCTATCGCTAGTGTCACTAAGCAATCGTTTTTGTTCTGTGGTGCCGCTGGTGCCGCTAGGTAGCCAGTTATGTTTTTTAGGTTCGCCTCCAGGTTTTTATAGCATCAGGTATCCCCCATATATTATCTAATAAAGGTTTTAACCCCCTGATTGCCCCTAGAGTTAACCCTTTCACCAGTGATCACTGTATAAGTGTCATTGGTGACGCTGGTTAGCCAGTTAGTTATTTAGGTTTCCCTGTCAGGTTTTTATATAGCGTCAGGTTCCCCCATATATTACCTAATAAAGGTTTTAACCCCCTGATTGCCCCTAGATTTAACCCTTTCACCAGTGATCACCGTATAAGTGTTACGGTGACGCTGGTTGGTTAGTTACTTTTTATAGCATCAGGGCACCCACTGTATATAACCCAATAAAGATTTAACCCCCTGATTGCCCGGCGGGTGATATCAAGTGCCAGTAACGCTAACACCCACACACAAAGCATACACCTCCCTTAGTGGTATAGTATCTGAACAGATCAATATCTGATCAGATCTATACTAGTGTACCCAGCAGTTTAGGGTTCCAAAAAATGCATTCTTAGCGGGATCAGCCCAGATACCTGCTAGAACCTGCGTTTTGCCCCTCCGCCCAGCCCAGCCCACCCAAGTGCAGTATCGATCGATCACTGTCACTTACAAAACATAACACACATAACTGCAGCGTTCGCAGAGACAGGCTTGATCCCTGAGCTAACAGTTGTTTTTGGTAGCGTTTTATACATTTGCTGACAGGTCAGGTGCTTTTTTTACCTGTGAATCCTTACTAGTGTATCACAAAATTTAGAGCCCAAAATGGCAAAGCAAATGTACACTAGTAAAGAGGCCTACGAGTTTCTGAGCATGACAGATAGTGAAGAGGAGGTCACGCATCTGTCAGATTACATAGGGGGCGCTGGCAAGATTGTGTGGGACTTGGTGTCACCCTTATTCGGAAAGGGGTACTATTTGTATGTGGACAATTATTACACGGGCGTGCCACTTTTTAGTCACTTGTTTGATCATCAGATTGGAGCATGTGGCACTGTGCGACCTAATGGCCGGGGCTTTCCCTAGTGGCTTGTAGAATCCTGTCTTAGGCTGGGGGAGAGAGACTGCTTAAGGTGTAATAATTTGCTCGCTGTGAAGTGGAGGGACAATAAGAATGTTTTCGTTCTTACCTCCCTTCGCGCAGACACGACAGCAGGGCTCAAGTCCTGTGGGAACACGTGGGAATGGAGTTCCTGCACTTTTTTCACAGCAGGAACTCAGTTCCCTTTGCAGGACTAGAGCAGCCGAGCCGCCCGAGCCAATCCTTCACTAAGCGGCGATGCCCAGCTCGAGTCACTGTCAGGGGCAGGCGAACCTTAGTAATCCTTTTTGTTACTGGCTGCTTCCTGTACATGGATTCATCGGGTAGTGTGCGGGTATTCCGTCACTTCCTCGATGCCGCAATGTCTCCTGGGAGCTTTTGTCATTGTTCCCAGGAGACATTGCGGAGGTCTCCCGTGAGTTATCATGGGATTTAGAAAGAACTTGCTTCCATCCATATACAGGAAGCGGCCAGTAACATAAAGGATTACTAAGGTACAGTGGATCGAAAAAAATAAACATGCAGTTTAGTAATTATGCATATGAGCGTATCATTTTTATTTATATTTTAGTGGGGGAGTGGATCTTGGGTGGGAGTTCCCACACTTTTTTCCCCAGGACTTGACCCCTGCACGACAGTCCAAATTCGTGTGGTGGCTGGTGTTATGGAGAAACCCCTCTGTGTCCACAAATATAACCAAAATATGGGAGGGGTGGACCTCAACGACCAATTGTTGGCGCTGTATCATATTGCCCGTACGGCGAGACGCTGGTACAAAAATGTGTCTCTATACTTATTTCAATTGGCTTTTCTGAATGCTTATGTGCTATACAGAGCTTCAGGACGGACTGGATCCTTCCTTCAATTCCAGGATGAGATCGTTACACAACTCCTGTAACCAGGCGGTTCTGCACCTCACTATTCCCAACCAAATGCAGTAAGCCGACTGCATGAGAGGCATTTTCCGTATGTTCTCGAGAGTACCCGTACCCAACGAGCCCCCCAAAGAAAATGTCATGTCTGTAGAAAGTGCGGATATAGGTGTGACCAACGCTGTATCTTGGCCTAGGCCAACAAGGCCAGGCCTAGGGCAGCACTTTGCAGGGGGGCAGCATGAAAAGAGTCCCCATCGGCTTATTAGGTGGACTGGGCCACAAGAAAAATCGGTCTGGTGCCCCCATAAAGCGGCCGCACTACTGCCGGTATGAATGTGCAGACACAAGGGACATTGACATGTTCACCTATACCTGGCAGGTGGGTAGTAAGACTCTCCTGCAATCCTTTGCTTGTGTCAGTTGTACATATTAAGGAATCCTAATTTTATTTTTTTCTGTTGATTACTGATGAATGTTTATTTACTGACACACACTGGACTGGCATGCACTGACCTACACTAACAGAGGACGTCCAGATGTACATAAACTGACCGCTCCATGCTTTAGAGAGATGCACACAGACAGACAACCAAATTAGGAGAGAGTAGATCGCACACACAGATTATAGGAAGAGGCCTACTACAAACATACATCCAACATTAGAAAAATGATGACTAGCATCCAGTAGGGTAGCTTAGTGTAGTTAGTGTAGGTCCTGCCCTAGAAGAGTCTACCTTGCCGTGGTGGGCAGGCTTGGAATCTCTTGTTCAAAAGTGTGTCAGCAAATGGGCGAGAGGATCACTAGATCTTCACTTCTGGCCAATTGATTTTACCAAAGGACTCTTGGTTTATTCAGAGTATATATAGTTGGAAAAGGAAAAAATGTGTATAGATCCATAATTATACTTTCATAAAACACACAAAAAAAATTGGTATATTTACATTTGAATTGCTTCCTCTTTTATTTAATCCTTTCATGACCACTTAGATGCACAGACCACATTTGTAAGGCTGGAAGGGGCTCTATGGCTACTTCCTCCACTTCTGGTGTGTGTAGGGATGTTTAACCACTAGCCGACCAGCCGCCGCAGTTATACGGCGGCAGGACGACTCGGCTGCGCGAAATAAAGTAGCTATACATCATTTCGCATTGCAGCCAATAGGGGCGACCCCCCTTCAGTTAGAACACACACAGGGAACATAATTAACCCCTTCCTCGCCCCCTAGTGTTATCACCTTCCCTGCCAGTGGCATTTTTATAGAAATAAAAATGCCAATGGTCCCAAAAATGTGTCAAAATTGTCCGAAGTGTCCGCCATAAGCTTGCAGTACCGATAAAAATCGCTGATCGCCGCCATTGCTAGTAAAAAAAAAATATTAATAAAAATGCCATAAAACTATCCCCTATTTTGTAAACGCTATAACTTTTGCACAAACCAATCAATAAACGCTTATTCCGATTTTTTTTTAAGAAAAATATGTAGAAGAATACGTATCGGCCTAAACTGAGGAAAAAAATAGTTTTTTGATATATTTTTGGGGGATATTTATTACAGCAAAAAGTAAAAAATATTCATTTTTTTCAAAATTGTCGCTTTATTTTTGTTTATAGCGCAAACAATACAAAATGCAGAGGTGATCAAATACCACCAAAAGAAAGCTCTATTTGTGGGGAAAAAAAGACGCCAATTTTGTTTGGGAGCCACGTCGCATGACCGGGCAATTGTCAGTTAAAGGGACACAGTGCCGAATCGCAAAAAGTGGCCCTGTCATTGACCAGCAATATGGTCCAGGGCTGAAATGGTTAATAGGTGTTTATGTATTAACATGTGTCTTAACCATGTATATATGTATGTACTGACAAGCCCCTTATGTGACAGTAGTGACAACAAGATCCTCTCAATGGAGACATCAGGGATCTTCTAGCTTCACCCCAAGAACAGGATATACAATTAAATCCTGTAATGAAACATTCCTCTTAACTAGGAAAAGATATCAAGTTCTCAGGGTATTTTATATACAGGCATACCCCACTTTTAAGTACACAATGGGACCAGAGCATGTATGTAAAACGAAAATGTACTTAAAGTGAAACAATACATTTCTTCACTTCTAGGGTGTAGTGGGGGGTCAGGGACTGTAGTGGGGGTGTCAGGAGCTGTAGTTGAGATCTCAGGGGCTGTAGTGGAGGTGTCAGGGGCACACTGGAACAGGGTGGGCTATACTCTCTGAGCTTCAGCTCCTTCTACTGCGACTGCAAAATGTCTGTACAGTACTTGTAAGGCACTTTACATACACTTGCAGGTATGTCCTTACTCGCGAGTGTATGTAAAGTGAGTGTACTTAACCACTTGCCGCCCGCCAATGACAAATTGACGTCGGCAAAGTGGTTGTAGAATCCTGACTGGACGTCATATGACGTCCTCAGGATTCTGAGCCGCTGCGCGCCCCCGGGGGCGCCCATCGCGGCGATCGTTGTTGCGGGGTGTCAGTCTGACACCCCGCAAAACCGATCTCGGTAAAGAGTCTCTCACGGAGACTCTTTACCACGTGATCAGCCGTGTCGAATCACGGCTGATCACGATGTAAACAGGAAGAGCCATTGTCGGCTCTTCCTCACTCGCGTCTGACAGACGCGAGTAGAGGAGAGCCTATCGGCGACTCTCCTGACAGGGGGGGTTCGCGCTGATTGTTTATCAGCGCAGCCCCCCCTCGGATCGCCACATGGACCACCAGGGAAGCCCACCCTGGACCACCAGGGAAGGGCATATAAAAAAAAAAAAGTCTGTAAAAAAAAAAAAAAAAAAGCTGTAAAAAAAAAAAAAAAAAAAAACAAAAAAAAATAAAGATGCCAATCAGTGCCCACAAATGGGCACTGACTGGCAACATAGGTAAATCAGTGCCGCCCCAGTGTCCATCAGTGCCACCCCACATTGTCCATCAGTGCCACCCTACAGTGTCCATCAGTGCCACCCTACAGTGCCCATCCATGCCCAGTGCCCATCTGTGCCACCCATAACTAGCCATCAGTGCCACCCATAAGTGCCGCCCATGAGTGCCCATCTGTGCCGCCTATAAGTGCCCAGTGCCGCCCATGAGTGCCCATCAGTGCCGCCCATGAGTGCCCATCAGTGCCGCCTATGTGTGCCCATCAGTGCCGCCTATGTGTGCCCATCAGTGCCGCCTATGTGTGCCCATCAGTGCCGCATACAAGCGCCGCCAATCAGTGCCACCTCATCTGTGCCCGTCAGTACTACCTCATCGATGTCCATCAGTGCCATCTCATCGGTGCCCATCAGTGCCGCCATATCAGTGCCCGCAATTGAAAGAGAAAACTTACTTATTTACAAAAAAAATTACATAAAAAAATAAAAAAATATTTTTTTTCAAAATTTTCAGTCTTTTTTTAGTTGTTGCGCAAAAAAAAAAAATCGCAGAGGTGATCAAATACCACCAAAAGAAAGCTCTATTTGTGGGGAAAAAAGGACGCCAATTTTGTTTGGGTACAGTGTAGCATGAACGCGCAATTGCCATTCAAAGTGCGACAGTGCTGAAAGCTGAAAATTGGCTTGGGCGGGAAGGTGTATACGTGCCCTGTATGGAAGTGGTTAAAGAGGGGTATGCCTGTACATTTTTAATAAATGTTATATTCCTACACATTCTCCTCACAAAATATATAGGCAATTCTTTTCTGTTATCCAGGGCTAGAGGATCTGCTTTATTCAGAAAAAGTGTTTTTCTGCCCTCACAATCTGTACTTTAGTATTAAGCCTTTCTCTAGTCTCCAATATAATTGTAAAATTCTCAATTTTAAAATCTCTTGCTTCTTAAAGTGGAGTTCCACCCTATTTTTCAACTCCTCTTCATCCCCTGCTGCTCAGTCCCCTTAAACGAATTTGGCGTATATATTAAAAAAAAAAACCTCACAGTTTTATTAGGTTTATAATTCTCCTCCCGCCGCGGCGGAGCCCTGAACTCGTCCTCCCCCCTCCGCAATGCCTCCTGGGAGATGTTTGGCATGAATACCAGAAGGCAGCCGATTTCCCTAAGCCACGCCCTCCCGTTTTTCTCATTGGCCAGTCATTCCTAGAGGGGCGGCTCATGTCCTGTCCTCCCTGTTACCATGGAGCCGGACGCTAGTGAGTGAAGCTCCACTAGCCACTTCACAGTAGCACACGCAACCCCTTAGTATTTTTCTAAAAGTCCCGCCATTCGCAGCACCCCCCTTCTTTTAACCACTTAAGGACCACCCCATGTACATATACGTCCACAATATGGCACGTACAGGCACATGGGCGTATAGGTACGTCCTCGCCTATTAGCGGGTGGGGGGTCCGATCGGGACCCCCCCGCTACATGCGGAGGTCGGGTCCGCTCGGGGAGCGATCCGGGACCACGGCGCGGCTATTTGTTTATAGCCGCTCCGTCGCGATCGCTCCCCGGAGCTGAAGAACGAGGAGAGCCGTGTGTAAACACGGCTTCCCCGTCCTTCACTATGGCGGCGCATCGATCGCGTCATTCCCTTTATAGGGAAGACACGATCGATGACGTCATTCCTACAGCCACACCCCCAAACAGTTGTAAACACATACTAGGTGCACCCTAACTCCTACAGCGCCACCTGTGGTTAACTCCCAAACTGCAACTGTCATTTTCACAATAAAGAATGCAATTTAAATGCATTTTTTGCTGTGAAAATGACAATGGTCCCAAAAATGTGTCAAAATTGTCCGAAGTGTCCGCCATAATGTCGCAGTCACGAAAAAAATTGCTGATCGCCGCCATTAGTAGTAAAAAAAAAATAAAAAAAAAAAATGCAATAAAACTATCCCCTATTTTGTAAACACTATAAATTTTGCGCAAACCAATCGATAAACGCTTATTGCGATTTTTTTTACTAAAAATAGGTAGAAGAATACGTATCGGCCTAAACTGAGGAAAAAAAATGTTTTTATATATGTTTTTGGGGGATATTTATTACAGCAAAAAGTAAAAAATATTGCTTTTTTTTCAAAATTGTCGCTCTATTTTTGTTTATAGCGCAAAAACGAAAAACCGCAGATGTGATCAAATACCACCAAAAGAAAGCTCTATTTGTGGGGAAAAAAGGACGCCAATTTTGTTTGGGAGCCACGTCGCACGACCGCGCAATTGTCTGTTAAAGCGACGCAGTCCCGAACTGTAAAAACACCTTGGGTCTTTAGGCTGCATATTGGTCCGGGGCTTAAGTGGTTAATGTCACTCAATCGCGGCACTAACGCCCCCCCCCCTTCTCTGTTCTCTGTATTTTTTTTAAAAGTCCCGGCAGCCACGGACCCCCCCTTCTCATATTTTTTTAATGTCCTGCAATTGCGGCACTAACGCCCCCCCTTCCCCCTTCTCTGTTCTCGCTATTTTTTTTCAAAAGTCCTGCGATTCGCGGCACTAACGCCCCCCCCCCCCTTCTCAGATCTCAGTAGTTTATTAAAAGTCCCGCGATCGCGGCACCCAAAACCCCACCCCCCTCTCAGTATTTTTTTTAATGTCCAGCAATCGGCGGCACACTCCGCCTCCCCCCCACGCTTCTCAGTACTTTTATGTCCGGCAATCGGCGGCAGACGCCCCCCCTTCTCAGTATTTTTTTAATGTCCGTCAATCGGTGGCACACGCCGCCCCCCCCCCCCCCCCCACACGCTTCTCAGTATTTTTTTATGTCCGCCGATCGGCAGTGTATGTTGGGCGATCGTCCCCTGCTTCTCAGTATCTTCTCTGATGGCTGATCGGCAGCCCCCCTTCTCAGTGTTTTCTATGATGGGCGATCGGCGGCAAACACCCCCCTCCCCCTTCTCAGTGTCTTCTATGATGGTTGATCGGCGGTATATGTTGGGCGATCGGCGGCACCCAACATGTCTATTGTCTTTTATGTTGGGCGATCGGCTTCTCAAGTTATAGTGTCTGATGGCAGTGTATGTTAGGCGATCGGCGCCCCCCCCCGCTTCTCAAGTTAGAGTGTGCGATGGCAGTGTATGTTGGGCAATCGGCGCCCACCCGCTTCTCAAGTTATAGTGTGCGATGTCAGTGTCATTTATATTCGGCGATCGGCAATATCATTGAATGTAATTTACTTTCAGCGATCGGCGGCATGAAGTTTTATAAGTTGTCATTGCGATGTCATTGTCATATATATGCGATCAACGGCACCCCCTCCCCCCCTTTTAATGCGCGATGTCATTGATTGTCATTTACTTTCAGCGATCGACGGCAGATGTCATTGTTTTTTATTATCAACTTTTAATGTCATTTACTTTCAGCGATCGGCAATCCCTATCCCCTCCACATATCAACTTTTAATGGGTTATTTCAGGAGAGGTTTGCATTAGGGGCGGCAACTTCGTCTGACACTCCCGTTGCTATGGAAACTTGACTGAAACCTATTACATTGCTTGTGCAGCACTGAGCATGTGCAAGATCTGCAATCCTGAAATCCAGGAAGTCATACAGTCTGGCTTCATGATGCCCACACTTAAGATGTCCCCAGTCAATTTCTATTTTATAAAGTATCTGAATGTTGTAACAACCTAACAAAACGGATCTTAGTTTACAGACTAACTTTACTAGACTACATTAAGCTTGTGTATCACAGGGGTATTTATATTTAAAAAGTGAAATTGTGGGTGGAACTCCACTTCAACCACTTAACCCCCGGACCATATTGCTGCCCAAAGACCAGAGCACTTTTTGCGATTCGGGACTGCGTCGCTTTAACTGACAATTGCGCGGTCGTGCGACGTGGCTCCCAAACAAAATTGGCGTCCTTTTTTTCCCACAAATATAGCTTTCTTTTGGTGGTATTTGATCACCTCTGCGGTTTTTATTTTTTGCGCTATAAACAAAAATAGAGCGACAATTTTGAAAAAAATGAATATTTTTTACTTTTTGCTGTAATAAATATCCCCCAAAAATATATCAAAAAAAATTTTTTTCCTCAGCTTAGGCCGATACGTATTCTTCTACATATTTTTCGTAAAAAACAAAATCGCAATAAGCGTTTATTGATTGGTTTGCGCAAAAGTTTTAGCGTTTACAAAATAGGGGGTATTTTTAAGGCATTTGTATTAATATTTTATTTTTACTAGTAATAGCGGCGATCAGCGATTTTTTTTCGGTACTGCGACATTATAGCGGACACATCGGACACTTTTGACACATTTTTGGGACCATTGGCATTTTTATAGCGATCAGTGCTATAAAAATGCATTGGATTACTATAAAAATGCCACTGGCAGTAAAGGGGTTAACACTAGGGAGTGGGGAAGGGGTTAAGTATGTCCCTGGGTGTGTTCTTACTGTGGGGGGGTGGCCTCACTAGGGGAAACACTGATCTTCTGTTTATACATTGTATGAAGTTCTGAACAGAGGATCAGCATTTCCCCCCCCTGACAGGCCCGGGAGCTGTGTGTCTACACACAGCTCCCGGTCTCCGATCTATAACGAGCAATTGCGGGTGCCCGGCGGCGATCGCGCCCGCCGGGCACGGGACTCGGGGGCGAGCCCTAGTATCCTGCGAGAGAGCCGACGTAGAGCTACGGGCTCTCGCGCAGGGGAGCCAACCTGCCGCCGTAAAACGACAGCGGCAGGTCGGCAAGTAGTTAAAGTGACTGTAAAGCTTTACAATTTGTTCATTAAAATAATAAACGTGTTATACTTATCTGTTCTGCGTAATGGTTTTCACAGAGCAGCCCTGATTCTCCTCTTCTGAGGTCCCCCGTCGGTGCTCCTGGCTCCTCCCCTTGCCTGCTATGGGGCACTTGTGCGTGCTCGATCCGGAGCCTCACTGACTTTGTCGATTGTGTAAAAAAAAAACTCCTGCCTTTGGTGACTATTAAGTTCCTACGTTGACGGAATGTTACGGCTGCGCAGATGGGCGTATATTTACGTCCCCTTTAATTTGCCGCTGTGTGGTCGCACGGACCTGTGGCAGACCACACAGAGGTATATTCTGAGCAGGGGTGTTGCTAGGTGCCAAAAAGACCAGGCAACGCGGGGGGGGGGGGGGGTTCGGGCGCGGTCGGTGGAGTGGTGCGGGGTGACCTACCTGACACACATACCCTGACGTACGTACGTGTGTGTGTGTGTGTGTGTGTACACACACTGACATAACCTACATACACTGACCTGCATGCACTGACCTGACCCACTGACCTGTCCTACATACACTGGCCTGACCCACATACACTGGCCTGACCTACAAACACTGACATGACCCACTGACCTGTCCTACATACACTAACCTGCCTACACTGACCTGTCCTACATACAGTGACCTGTCCTACATACAGTGACCTGACCCACTGACCTGTCCTACAAACACTAACCTGCCTACACTGACCTGTCCTACATACAGTGACCTGTCCTACATACACTGGCCTGTCCTACAAACACTAACCTGCCTACACTGACCTGTCCTACATACACTGACCTGACCCACTAACCTGTCCTACATACACTGACCTGCCCACACTGCCCTGTCCTACATACAGTGACCTGTCCTACATACACTGGCCTGACCCACTGACCTGTCCTACAAACACTAACCTGCCTACACTGACCTGTCCTACATACAGTGACCTGTCCTACATACACTGACCTGACCCACTGACCTGTCCTACATACACTGACCTGACCCACTGACCTGTCCTACATACACTAACCTGCCTACACTGACCTGTCCTACATACAGTGACCTGTCTTACATACACTGGCCTGACCCACTGACCTGTCCTACAAACACTAACCTGCCTACACTGACCTGTCCTACATACAGCGACCTGTCCTACATACTGACCTGACCCACTGACCTGTCCTACATACACTGACCTGTCCTGCATACAGTGACCTGTCCTACATACACTGGCCTGACCCACTGACCTGTCCTACAAACACTAACCTGCCTACACTGACCTGTCCTACATACAGTGACCTGTCCTACATACACTGACCTGACCTGTCCTACATACACTGACCTGACCCACTGACCTGTCCTACATACACTAACCTGCCTACACTGACCTGTCCTACATACAGTGACCTGTCCTACATACACTGACCTGACCCACTGACCTGTCCTACATACACTGACCTGCCTACACTGACCTGTCCTACATACAGTGACCTGTCCTACATACACTGGCCTGACCCACTGACCTGTCCTACATACACTGACCTGTCCTACATACACTAACCTGCCTACACTGACCTGACCCACTGACCTGTCCTACATACACTGACCTGTCCTACATACACTAACCCGCCTACACTGACCTGTCCTACATACAGTGACCTGTCTTACATACACTGGCCTGACCCACTGACCTGTTCTACAAACACTAACCTGCCTACACTGACCTGTCCTACATACACTGACCTGACCCACTGACCTGTCCTACATACACTGACCTGACCCACTGACCTGTCGTACATACACTATGTCTAGGATGGAGTAAGAGATAGGGAGATGGGAAAGTAGGAGAGAGAGGGTGTAGGAAGTGGGGGGGTAGTGAGAGAGGGGTGTAAGGAAGTGGGGCGTAGTGAGGGAGGGGTGTAGGAAGTGGGGGGGGGGGGTAGTGAGGGAGGGGTGTAGGAAGTGGGGGGGGGGGGTAGTGAGAGAGGGGTGTAGGAAGTGGGGGGGGGGGGTAGTGAGAGAGGGGTGTAGGAAGTGGGGGGGGGGTAGAGAGAGGGTGTAGGAAGTGGGGGGTAGTGAGAGAGGGGTGTAGGAAGTGGAGGGTAGTGAGAGAGGGGTGTAGGAAGTGGGGGGTAGTGAGAGATGGGTGTAGGAAGTGGGGGGTAGTGAGAGAGGGGTGTAGGAAGTGGGGGGTAGTGAGAGAGGGGTGTAGGAAGTGGGGGGGGGGGGGGTAGTGAGAGAGGGGTGTAGGAAGTGGGGGGGTAGAGAGAGGGTGTAGGAAGTGGGGGGTAGTGAGAGAGTGGTGTAAGGAAGTGGGGGGTAGTGAGGGAGGGGTGTAGGAAGTGGGGGGGGTAGTGAGAGAGGGGTGTAGGAAGTGGGGGGTAGTGAGAGAGGGGTGTAGGAAGTGGGGGGTAGAGAGAGGGTGTAGGAAGTGGGGGGGGTAGTGAGAGAGGGGTGTAGGAAGTGGGGGGGGGGGTAGTGAGAGAGGGGTGTAGGAAGTGGGGGGGGGGTAGTGAGAGAGGGGTGTAGGAAGTGGGGGGGGGTAGAGAGAGGGTGTAGGAAGTGGGGGGGTAGTGAGAGAGGGGTGTAAGGAAGTGGGGGGTAGTGAGAGAGGGGTGTAGGAAGTGGAGGGTAGTGAGAGAGGGGTGTAGGAAGTGGGGGGTAGTGAGAGATGGGTGTAGGAAGTGGGGGGTAGTGAGAGATGGGTGTAGGAAGTGGGGGGTAGTGAGAGAGGGGTGTAGGAAGTGGGGGGGTAGTGAGAGAGGGGTGTAGGAGAGAGAGGGTGTAGGAAGTGGGGGGTAGTGAGAGAGTGGTGTAAGGAAGTGGGGGGTAGTGAGGGAGGGGTGTAGGAAGTGGGGGGGGTAGTGAGAGAGGGGTGTAGGAAGTGGGGGGGTAGTGAGAGAGGGGTGTAGGAAGTGGGGGGGGGGAGAGAGAGGGTGTAGGAAGTGGGGGGGTAGTGAGAGAGGGGTGTAAGGAAGTGGGGGGTAGTGAGGGAGGGGTGTAGGTAGAGGGAGGTTGAGAGAAAGAGGGTGGGTTGATCAGTATGTCTGCTATGTATGTCCCACTCCCACCATTATACAGAACAGGAATGCTTCATAAAATTGTTACAGCAAAGGAAAGGATTGTAAGTGAAGTCTCCCCAGATTGTAGCATGGCATTCAATAAAGAAAGCATGACACAAGGGAGCAATGCATACTGTAGGACTTGGCATTTTACAACTTTTTTATTTTTTAAGTACAGTACAGATCCCGCACACATATACACAGGTTTCCTCTCAGAGTGGACTCACCCTTCTTCGTGTAGGCGGGCTGTCACACTCCAGTTCTTCGCTGCTCGCCTGTCCCTCCTCCCACCATTACAGTCAGCAATTAATTCAGTCCAGGAAGTGTCCTCCTTCCCGGGCTCTCTCGGTCCCTCTCTCCTCTCAGGACCAGCAGCCCGTTCATGCCATGCATCCCACGGCCGAATCCATCCTGTCCAGTCCGGATCCATAGTTCCCTCTACTTGCCTCGGCCCACGTGTACTCAGCCTGAGAGCCTGAATGGTCAGTCCACCCCTGGGGGCGGGCCTGTCACCGACCAATCACGGCCAGCCGGCGCTGCTCCCTCGGCATTGCCTCGTCCCCCAAGAAGTTGGAACTTCATGACAGGTAACTAGGGAGCCATTGAGAAGCTGGCTTAGGGGTGGGACTAATGACCGGCGCCCGGAATGGCCAGTGGCTCGGCGCTGGCGGCACTTGGCCGCACTCTGCCACTTTTCGCCAGACACTCGGGGCTAACAATTTACTGCAATGCTGCATAGACTCGGGGCTTTTCGGGGACCCATTCGGGGCTCCAGCCCCCCAAGCCCCACCCTAACGACGCCTCTGATTCTGAGGCTCATTGAGAGGGGTCTGTGGCAGAGACTTTCTCCCAGGTTCATCAAAGAGGGTCTGTGGCAAAGACTTATTCCTACAATTGTCCGAGTGATACTCCAGGCTGCCAGGTCAGTGAGAGAGGCCTGTCCGGGTACATTAAACCCACTCCGGCGGGAGTGGTGAAAAGAAGTGTTACGTTTGGGAGCAGGACTGTTTCCTATCATTACGCCTGAATCTGCTATTCTCCTATCTTCTTCAGCTTTACTTTCCTCACCACAAGTTTACTGTTTTTACCCGGCTGGGTAATAAAGAGCACAGCAAAGAGCACCTGTCTGGACATTCCTTAACTTCTACTACTTGCAATACGCATCATTCACCCCTAGGAATTTCGGAGGAGCCGTGAGGTAACACGCCGCCCAAAAATCCAGCAGCTCCAATGGGGGTAATGCTACAAATATTTTGCTACATTTTACGAAATTACACTATGTGCCTTCCTTTTCCTTCTTCTGTTTATTTGAATGGTTTGACGGAGAGTTGGTTTTGATTACAGTTTGACATCCATCATCTTAAATCACCCCTCTGGAGGCCGTGTTCGTATAGTGAGCCTGAATCATCTTTGGTACATCATATTACAAAGCCAGATTGACTCAATAGGTGTACACCTACTTGAGTTCAATCTCTCTGGTAAGAGACTTGTGCTATTGGTGGTGGATCTTCTATTAACGTTTTTCACTAGATTTTGATGCACAATTTTGATTTCATTAATTGTCACTAATTATTGGACTTTTACACGTTCTAGACAGGACTCATCGTGGGCTTTTATACGACTCATGGACTTTTACACGTTCTAGACGTTCATCTTTACAGGACTTTTTTTTCACATTGTTTCATCCATGGACATTTATATGTGATCTAATTATTGAGTTTAATGTCACTTCATATATTTAATTTCTTCACACAAATGTAATATTGTTCACTTATTAGCTCTGCACTTTCCTTACACACTTATTTATTACTACGTATGATTCCTAGTCTTCTGCTTGTAAAAACCATGAGACTATGGTCAAAATCAAATGCTATACAGTATATCATACAGTCAGTGACTAGAATTAACATAGGAATGTATGGTTCTCTAAGCTTCCATAACATACAGTGCCTTGATAAAGTATTCATACCCCTTGACATTGTCCACATTTTGTCACGTTACAACCATAACATTTTTTGTCCATTTTTCTTTGCAAAATAGCTCAAGCTCTGTCAGATTGGATGGAGAGCGTCTGTGAAAAGCAATTTTCAAGTCTTGCCACAGATTCTCCATTGGATTTAGGTCTGGACTTTGACTGGGACATTCTAACATGAATATGCTTGGATCTAAACCAGAGGTCTCCAAACTGTGGCCCGAGGGCTAGCCTTTATTATCTGACCCTTGGGCCACAATTCCTCCCACTAATATGAGACCCTATTCCTCTCACTGACACCAACAATGGAGCACTATTTTCTTCTACCAATACCAATGATAGGATACTATTCCTCTTAGTAATAAAGGGCACTACTCCTCCTCCTATTGACCACCAACCCTGAGGCCATTTTTATTCTCACTGATGCCAGGTTTGAGATACTTTCTGCCCCCACTGGGCACAATCTGGCCCTCCTAAAGGAAAAAAAATGTCCCTTTGTTTGAAAAGTTTGGAGACCCCTGATCTAAACCATTCCATTGTAGCTCTGGCTGTTTGTTTAGGCTAGTTGTCCTGTTGGAAGGTGAACCTCTGCCCCCAATCTCAAGTCTTTTGCAGACTCTACCAGGTTTTCTTCTAAGATTGCCCAGTATTTGGCTCCATCCATCATCCCATCAACTATGACCAGCTTCCCTGTCCTGGCTGAAGAAAATCACCCCACAACATGATGCTGTCACCACCATGTTTCACGGTGTGTTCAGGGTGATATGCAATATTCGTTTTTCTGCCACACAAAGCGTTTGCTTTTAGGCCAAAAAGTTAAATTTTGGTCCCATCTGACCAGAGCACCTTCTTCCACATGTTTGCAGTGTCCCCCACATGGCATCTCGCAAATTGGAAACAGGACTTTTTATGGCTTTCTTTCAACAATGGCTTTCTTCTTGCCACTCTTTCATAAAGGCCAGATTTGTAGAGTACACAACTAATAGTTGTCCTGTGGACAGATTCTCCCACCTGAGCTGTGGATCTCTGCAGCTCCTCCAGAGTTACCATGGGCCTCTTGGCTGCTTGTCTGATTAATGCTCTACTTGCCTGGCCTGTCAGTTTAGGTGGGCGGCCATGACTTGGTAGGTTTGCAGTTGTGCCATACTCTTTCCATTTTCAGATGATGGATTGAGCAGTGCTTCGTGAGATGTTCAAAGCTTGGGATATTTTTTTATAACCTAACTAAACTTCTCCACAACTTTATCCCTGACCTGTCTGGCGTGTTCCTTGGCCTTCATGATGCTGTTTGTTCACTAAGGTTCTCCAACCAACCTCTGAGTGCTTCACAGAACAGCAGTATTTATACTGAAATTAAATAACACAGAGGGACTCTTTTTACTATTTAGGTGACTTCTGAAGGACTAAAATAGGACTACAACTAATACAATTCAGATGAGGGAAATACGACTAAAACTAAAATGGCATTTTAGTCAAAAGATGATCGGTGATCAGGTGACCAGGTGATCGGTGAGGCGGTGGGGGGAGGTACAAGCACTGATCACTCTGTATAGCTTTTCTGACAGCCACTTCTCCTCCTTTACCTCCCTAGAGATGGTTGTGCGTGAAAATCCCAGTAGATCAGCAGTTTTTGAAATACTCAGACCAGCCCGTCTGACATCAACAACCATGCCATGTTGAAAGTCACTTTAATCCCCTTTTTTCCCCATTGTAATGCTCAGTTTGAACTTCAGCAAGTTGTCTTCACCACGTCTAGATGCCCAAATGCATTGAGTTGCTGCCATGTGACTGGCTGATTAGCAAATTTGTGTTACCAAGTAATTGAACAGGTGTACCTAATAAAGTGGCCGGGTGTAATACATTCTATGTAAATATGTCAATTGGATGAGTTTATCCGTAGCGGATATAACCGTATCAGAATAGGAAGAGGGGCAAATGTTTCTGATACTTCTTTGCAGGTCTCAGAGCTGACATCCTGATCTTTCTATCACTGACCTAGGACTTTGGACATTTCTGGCATTGTGCTTTTACCAGGTTAGGTTACTAGGTAGTTAACATCAAGGTTACAGCTCAAAACATGCACATTTAAAACACGTCAGCAATTGCAGAACTTATACTTAAACTGAATCTCTCTTTTTATTTGGAATAATTTTGGCCACGGCCTGATTCATTGGTTTAATAAATCACCTCTGTAATATAAATCAACTCATAGCTTATAAATGTAAATCCATTCACCAATTAACTTTTCCATAACCATCCTCAACCCAGCCACTGAGACTCGAGCTGAATTACCAACATGCTTGAGAAATTCTTAACTCTCCCCACAGGCGACCTACCTGAGGGAGCCACCACATGAATCGGCCGCGACGGGGGGGGGGGGGGGGGGGCGAAGGGCGGGGAGCTCCTTAACCACTTGACCACCGCCCCATGTCAAAAAGACGTCCTGTTTTTAAAGTTGAATATCTCGATAACGGCAGCAGCTGCTGCCACAACCCAGATATTCATCTTTTCAGGGGGCGGTGGTGTACACGATAACGGCGGTCTCCGCGGCGGATTCGCCGCGAGATCGCCGTTATCGGTGGCGGGAGAGGGCCCCCCCCCCTCCCGCCGCTCTCCCGCGCCCTCCGCCGCTTACCGGAGCCGTCGGTAGCGGCGGAGGGGATCGGATGTGTCCGGCAGCTGAGCGGGGACGGGACTGAAGGAGAAATCTCCTTCACCCGTCCTCATAGCTCTGCTGGGCGGAAGTGACGTCAAAACGTCAGTCCCGCCCAGCCTCTTAAAGAAACATTTTTTTTTTTGTCATTTGAAAAAATGACATTTTTTTATTTTTTTTATTTTTTTTGCATTTAAGTCTAAATATGAGATCTGAGGTCTTTTTGACCCCAGATCTCATATTTAAGGAGGACCTTTCATGCTTTTTTCTATTACAAGGGATGTTTACATTCCTTGTAATAGGAATAAAAGTGATCAATTTTTTTTTTTTTATTTCAGTGTAAAAAATGATAAAACTAAATAAAAATAAATAAGAAAACCCAAAATTTTTTTTTTAAAGCGCCCCATCCCGACGAGCTCGCGCGCAGAAGCAAACGCATACGCGAGTAGCGCCCACATATGAAAACGGTATTCAAACCACACAAGTGAGGTATCGCCGCGATCGTTAGAGTGAGAGCAATAATTCTAGCCCTAGACCTACTCTGCAACTCAAAAAATGCAACCTGTAGAATTTTTTAAACGTCGCCTATCGAGATTTTTAAGGGTAAAAGTTTGATGCCATGCCACGAGCGGGCGCAATTTTTAAGCGTGACATGTTGGGTATCATTTTACTCGGCGTAACATTATCTTTCACAATATATAAAAAAATTGGGCAAAATGTATTGTTGTCTTATTTTTTAATTCAAAAAAGTGATTTTTATCCAAAAAAAGTGCGCTTGTAAGACCGCTGCGCAAATACGGTGTGACAAAAAGTATTGCAATGACTGCCATTTTATTCCCTAGGATGTCTGCTAAAAAAAAATATATAATGTTTGGGGGTTCTGATTAATTTTCTAGCAAAAAAATTGTGATTTTCACATGAAGGAGAGAGATAGCCTTGCACCTGGTACCAGAACCTTCCACTGGGTCACCTGCTTTCCACTAACCAATCCCTGTCCTAAACTCACTACCTCCCAGAAAACTTGACCCAGCTGATTTCAGCTCACTTGATTAAAAGCGCTGAACTGCCATACCTTTCTGACCTGCCACTGACCTCCAGATGACCCCATATATTAAAGCACTAGTTGCCTCTGCCGTGGTCCCATAAGAAAGGAGTACCTAAATGGCTACTCCTTTCCTTTCCCATGGGACCACATGCATAATGCAAGCCCCGGGCAAACATGCAGAGAGGAATAAAACAGCGGACAACAATTTCATTTCAAAAGTTTTATTAACCCTTCGACATAACAAATAATTTTTATTTGGAATAATTTTGGCCACGGCCTGATTCATTGGTTTAATAAATCACCACTGTAATATAAATCAACTCATAGCTTATAAATGTAAATCCATTCACCAATTAACTTTTCCATAACCATCCTCAACCCAGCCACTGAGACTCGAGCTGAATTACCAACATGCTTGAGAAATTCTTAACTCTCCCCACCGACAGAAGGAGAGGGGACCGCCCCCTCACTTCTGTCCCCAACACCCCAGACCGCGGCCGCCTCAATGCATGTTTGCAAATTCATATTGAACATATCAAGGCCTATGTCGGACAGATGTACCCCATCTGTCCTATACAGGCCCTGCCAACCACCCTCCAGCTCGGAATGCCTAAATGAGAAACCCAGATTAGGGGACAAACATTTTTCCATAGCTCTATTAAGCCGTTTTCGAACTTTCTCCAGTGGTCTAAAGACCAACGAATCCAACCAGCGCAAACGCGGAATCACTTCTGAAAATATAAAAACTGTATTAGGTGAAGCTGTCCTCAAAAAATTAAACGTATCTTTCAAATTATTAATCAAATCCAATGTTTTCAGCTTCCCTATGTCGTTGCCCCCAATATGTACAATCAGAATGTCTGGGGGGGGGGGGAACTGCGTATAACCTGCCCAACTCAAAGATCAAATCCTCCCAAACCATTCCTCTGCGACCATACCAGTTAATGCTGAAGGTTGTCGGATCCAAACCCAGATTTTCGGAGTAAGGTCTATCTGCTGCTCTTTTCTGTGCCCAGAACACAAAAGAATGGCCTATAATCCACCTGACAACCTGAAATAGATTAATTAGGGCGGATATATGACTTAAAAGCATTAGACTTCCATCTCCCAATTTTCTTTATCATACTTTCTTCAAGCCCAATCCTAGCGGCCTCAGTCGCCGCTCCGATCCTAAATGAATGAGATGTTATTTTCACCTTGTCGAGATGGCTGTGCGAGACGCACTTCTTCAAGACAGAGGAAAATTGGTAGATAGAAACCGGGGAACCATCCATGTGTACAAAAAGGACACCCAAACTTGGCGGACGGATCCTCAGGTATTCTTTTAAATTTGACCATGGGCAAATATCCGGAACCACGTACCTTTTTAACGAAATCCATGTACCAACCCCCAAAGGATCCGTCTTGCTGCACCTTACAAATAATCTCACACTCTCTTCCAGGAAAGATACCTCTGACAATAAGATTCCCGAGACATCACTCCTAGAAGCCGAGAGTAGCTCAGAAATGCTGAAAGCACCAAAAAATGTGATGACAAAAATAGTCTTAAATAAAGCGGCCTCATATGCTGAGAAACAGACCGCAACGGTTGCCCTGCAGATCTGTGACATCATATCTGGGGTAACAGGTGACCTTGCGTCCCTTCTGGAGTGAATTCTCCTGTAACCCTTCACCACCTGCCTCACCGCAAAGAAACTATTGCAGGGTGGCAGGCCGCGAAGGCGCAAAAAGAAGGAAACGCCAGATAGGGTCTTACTAATATAAGACCATGACAGCCGCCTCTGAATCAGAGAACCCAGAAATAGCAACACTAACTCCTCTAAACACTCTGATACCGGTAGCCCGGAAGCAGCCAGGAAGGTTGTCCATAAGAACCAGGAGGAGACATAACTCTTCCATGTAGCGAGAGCCACGGAAATTCTTGAAACATTGCAACACTAAATCAGGAACCATAGATGGGATGGGCAAGGCACCCCCACTGGATCTGCACCTGGAAGTAACTTGCGAAATCAGTCCATCTGCAAGCGAGAAAGAGCATCAGCAGTATTATTGGTTTTGCCAGGAATGTATTTTGCTTTCAACCAGATGTTCCATTTCAAGCAGAGGAAGACCAGGTGTCGAAGGTAAGCCACTACTGGGGGGGATTTTGATGATAACGTATTTACTGTGAACAAAACCCCCTTGTTATCCGTACTGACCAAAATCCTTCTACTAGCAAACCTGTCCCCCCAAATTTCTAATGCCACAATTACCGGAAATAGTTCGAGCAAAACTATGTTCTTTGTGAAACCAAGCGAGACCCACCTGGCCGGCCAGGTCTCTACGCACCAGTGATTTCCCCAAATGGACCCAAAGCCTACTGAACCTGCCGCATCTGTCTCCTGCATGTGTGTGTGTGTATGTATGTATGTATGTATGTATGTATGTTCCAGCATCACGTCCAAACGGCTAAAGATATTAACATGAAACTTGGCACACATGTTACTTATATGTCAGCAACAAACATAGGATAGGTGGTTTAACCCTTACCCACCCCCATTTGCCATGGTCGGGGTTTTTCTTTAAAGTCCCATTCAACTCTATGGGAAATACATGTTACTTCATAACTTCCAAACGGCTGTAGATATTTCGATAACACTTGGTCACATGTTACTTATATGTCCACTTAAACTATAGGATAGTTAATTTATCCCTTAACTACCCCCATTTGTGAGGGTCGGGGTTTTTGTTTAAAGTCCCATGCAAATCAATGGGAAATGTATGTTCCCACATAACTTCTGTACGCCTGGAGATATTTCAATAATACCTGGTACACATATTACTTATATGCCAAATAAAAATATATGACAGGTAAATTAACCCTTACCTACACCCTTATATAAAAGATGGGTATATTTATATTACTATGATTTTCCTCCCCAAAAGGTTAAGATAGGAAGACCGGGCAACGCCGGGTATTCAGCTAGTCCAGAATAAAATCCTGTTGCCACAAAGTCTTACCATTAAAATACTCCAAGAATTTATCCCAAACCAACAAATCTTGCTTGATATCTGCAGTTAACCTGATATGGGCAGCTGGGTTCTTTAAACCTGTTATGGCTGAGTACAGCCTCCTTGAAAAGACCCTACCCATAGGCAGTACCCTGGATGCAAATGCCAGCTGGCCTAATAACGATTGCATTTCCCTTAACGCTACCTTATTCCTTCTCAGGAACAATTTTAACGCTTGGGATAGCCTATAGACTTTGTCCTCTGGTAACCTGCATTCCATATTAGCAGAATCCAAGGTAATGCCTAAGAAAATTATGCAGGTAGAAGGAGGAACCGTTTTCTCCCGGGCCAGGGGGACCCCAAAATGCCCGCATACTTCCTGAAAAGAATCCAAAAGGGTGGAGCACTCGGCGGAATCTGCCGGGCCTAAAAACAGAAAGTCATCCAGATAGTGGATTAATTGTCCAGAACCTGCGACCTTACTCACTACCCATTCCAAAAATGTTGCAAATGCCTCGAAATAATAACAGGAAATAGAACAGCCCATAGGCAATGCCTTATCAAAATAAAATTGGTCTTCAAAATGAATACCCAAAGAGTTAAACCCACTTGGGTTAAGTGGGAGCAACCTAAAAGCAGATTGGATATCTGCTTTGGCCAGCAGCGCATTACTTCCTAAACAGCGAAGCTTATCTACTGCCAACTCGAATGAAGCATAAGACGCGGAAATATCCTCCGGGTCAATCTTACCATTAAAATACTCCAAGAATTTATCCCAAACCAACAAATCTTGCTTGATATCTGCAGTTAACCTGATATGGGCAGCTGGGTTCTTTAAACCTGTTATGGCTGAGTACAGCCTCCTTGAAAAGACCCTACCCATAGGCAGTACCCTGGATGCAAATGCCAGCTGGCCTAATAACGATTGCATTTCCCTTAACGCTACCTTATTCCTTCTCAGGAACAATTTTAACGCTTGGGATAGCCTATAGACTTTGTCCTCTGGTAACCTGCATTCCATATTAGCAGAATCCAAGGTAATGCCTAAGAAAATTATGCAGGTAGAAGGAGGAACCGTTTTCTCCCGGGCCAGGGGGACCCCAAAATGCCCGCATACTTCCTGAAAAGAATCCAAAAGGGTGGAGCACTCGGCGGAATCTGCCGGGCCTAAAAACAGAAAGTCATCCAGATAGTGGATTAATTGTCCAGAACCTGCGACCTTACTCACTACCCATTCCAAAAATGTTGCAAATGCCTCGAAATAATAACAGGAAATAGAACAGCCCATAGGCAATGCCTTATCAAAATAAAATTGGTCTTCAAAATGAATACCCAAAGAGTTAAACCCACTTGGGTTAAGTGGGAGCAACCTAAAAGCAGATTGGATATCTGCTTTGGCCAGCAGCGCATTACTTCCTAAACAGCGAAGCTTATCTACTGCCAACTCGAATGAAGCATAAGACGCGGAAATATCCTCCGGGTCAATCTGGTCATTCAATGAGCTGCCAAAAGGAAAAGAAAGGTGATGTATTAAACTAAATTCCAAAGGTTCTTTTTTAGGAACCAACCCCAACGGGGAAATTCTAGTTCAAAGTTCAAAAAGGGGGGGTGCTCAAAGGGACCTTCCATCCTCCCCGCCTGAACTTCCTTTAGCAGCTTTGCCCTTACTACCCCTGGTGCTTCATTGACCGATTTTAAATTACCGACCATCACACACCCGCTCCCTTCAAAGCATGGTATGCTGAAACCCTCCGAAAAAAACTCAGTTAGTAGAGAAGCCATCTGTCGGTTTGGGTAGACCTGTAGCCATGGGAGAATATTTTGTAGTGTCACCGGGGTAACCGCTTTTGGGAAACCCATCTCTGGCGGATGTTTGTAATTTCCGAAAGCATTTCGATACAGGGTGATTCCCTGCACAAAATGCACATTCGTGCTTGTATTTGCACGTGCTTAACCATCTGCACTGGGAATCATTGAACGCAAAACACAGGCCCTTCTTATAATTGGTTGCAGAAGATGCCTGAGGTGATGACACTGCGCTTGGGCACACAAAAGGCTGCCTCTGTGGTAAAAACAAATTGAGCCAGAGGCCGACGTCCTTTGACCCCCATAGCAGTGAAGGTTGAACTGCCAATTTTTGTCTGAAAGCCTCGTCATAGGCCAGCCAGACTGAACCACTAAAACCCCTATAGGCTTCCAAAATAATATCAATATGTTGGAATAAGAGTGAACTCTTCTCAGGGTACTTCTCGCATAGAATACAGGCGTAAATAACAAAAGCTTGCAACCAGCCATAGAATGACTTAATTACAGGTCTACGATCCTCTACTTTCTCCTCCTTTTTTTCATACCTGGCATTATCCCTGACAGGGCGGAGAATTGTATTCAAATCAATATACTCCTCCCTCCATATTTTCTCTTTCATACTTAGGGATAAGTGAAAACCTAATGGTGACATGAGACATGGCATACATTCTTTAGTCACTTTATCACATTTAACAACATCACTACATTCCTTAGTTTTTTCAATCATAGGTTTGAACACAGGTGCTGGGTCTAAAGACCAGACCCCAGCCTCCCTGCTAACCACCGGAGGGACCATTTGTGCCCTCATTAAGGCTACCAATTGTTCCACGGACTTAGATAGTGCAGAAAAATGGGATGCAGAAATGCACTCACCCTCTGCCACTTGCGCCGGACGCGCTCCAGGGGCTGCTGATGACGACTCACAGCGCACCGGAATGCTGGAAGCCTGTTGACTTTGCGGGTAGGCAGGCAGGCAAGGAGCCTTGCGACCTCCCCTGCCTCCTCTGCGTGCTTGGCTGCTTCCTGACCCTGCGGGTTGAGGTGACTGTTCTCTTCCAGGTGTCGCCGCGCTCCTGCCTCTCTGACCGCGGCCACCAGGGGGCGCTGCCGGACCGGACTTCTGGTACCTGCAAAGAGAAGGAGAAACATTCGGGCCTCCGTCGACAGCCCTGGGAGGAGATGGGGTGAAGCTCCTCCGCTGAGAACGCCTCCTCTTGCTTGTCCTGGCGCCGGCTCCGTCTTCCTCTGTTCCGCCCTCCAACCACGTGACCTCCGACGCTGCAGACCATGGGCGTCCTTCTTCCGACAGGCATGGCTGCTGCTGCGACTCTCCTGCTCCGCACGGGACTGCTGTGGGGTCCGGGGTGCCGCTGCTCTCGCCGACCGCATGCTGCTCCAAAGGTAGGGAAAGACAGTGGCGAATCCACTCTTCTCCGCCTGCATGTTCCGCTCTGGTAATCAGCTGGTGCAGTAGGTCTTCCATCATGGATCCTGGGGAGCTCCTTCAGCTAGGATTTGGGCTGACACGGACACAGGCCCACCTGGGACTGGGCCTTAAATAGCCTTGCACCTGGTACCAGAACCTTCCACTGGGTCACCTGCTTTCCACTAACCAATCCCTGTCCTAAACTCACTACCTCCCAGAAAACCTGACCCAGATGATTTCAGCTCACTTGATTAAAAGCGCTGAACTGCCATACCTTTCTGACCTGCCACTGACCTCCAGATGACCCCATATATTAAAGCACTAGTTGCCTCTGCCGTGGTCCCATAAGAAAGGAGAGCCTAAATGGCTACTCCTTTCCTTTCCCAAGTTATATACAGTGCCATGAAAAAGTAATCATACCCCTTGAAAATTTCCACATGGTGTCACGTTACAACCAAAAACGTAAATGTATTTTGTTGAGATTTTATGTGATAGATCAACACAAAGTGGCACATAATTGTGCAGTGGAAGGAAAATAATAAATGTTCTTCATTTAATTTTATAAATAAATATGTGAAAGTGTGGCGTGCATTTGTATGGCGCCCCCCTGAGTCAATACTTTGTAGAACCACCTTTCACTGCCATTACAGCTGCATGTATTTTTGGGGATGTCTCTACCAGCTTTGCACATCTAGAGAGTGACATTTTTGCCCATTCATCTTTGTAAAATAGCTCAAGCTCTGTCAGATTAGATGGAGAGTGTCTGTGAACAGCAATTTTCAAGTCTTGCCACAGATTCTCAATTGGTTTTAGGTCTGGACTTTGACTGGGCCCTCTAACACATGAATATGCTTGGATCTAAACCATTCCATTGTAACTAGGGCTGTATGTTTAGGGTCGTTCTCCTGCTGGAAGGTGAATCTCTGCCCCAGTCTCAAGATTTTTGCACACAGGTTTTCTTTTAAGATTGCCCTGTATTTTGCTTCATCCATCTTCCCATCAACTTTGGCAAGCTTCCTGTCACTGCTGAAGAAAAGCATCCCTACAACATAAAGGCGTCACCATCATGTTTCACAGTGGGGATGGTGTGTTCAGGGTGATGTGCCGTATTCGTTTTCCACCACACATAGCATTTTGCTTTTAGGCCAAAAAGTTCAATTTTGGTCTCATCTGACAAGAGCACCTTCTTCCACTTGTTTGCTGTGTCTCCCACATGGCTTCTCACAAACTGCAAATGGGACTTATGGATTTCTTTCAACAATTGCATTCTTGCCACTCTTCCATAAAGACCAGATTTGTGGAGTGACGACTAATAGTTGTCCTGTGGACAGATTCTCCCAACTGAGTTGTGGATCTCTGCAGCTCCTCCAGAGTTATCATGGGCCTGTTGGCTGCTTTTCTGATTAATACTCTCCTTGCCCGGCCTGTCAGTTTAGGTGGACGGCCATGTCTTGGTAGGTTTTCAGTTGTGCCATACTCTTTCCATTTTCGCATGACGGATTGAACAGTGTTCCGTGAGATATTTTTAGGTTGTGGAAAATTTCAAGGGGTATAAATACTTTTTCAAGGCACAGCATGCAGTCTGTGTCCCCGCTGGAAAGTTTCACCCTCACTATTTGACATGGTGTCCATTTCCACTGAGATGGAAAGTAATGGAATGTCAAGCATTTTACAGCTGTTACCATAATCTCTTTGGAGAGATATCTTGCTACTTCCTGTTGTGTTTCCTTTACAGGAAGTTAAAGTGGATGTAAACCCACTCTCATCCTTTCTAAACTACTGCCATAGTGCTGATCTACAAGGATATAGATGCCCTTACCTGTCAAATGTTTCCCCTCTTTCTGTTATAAGAACGGAAAAACTGCAGATTCTGTGGGTGGATCTGTTGTCTGGAGCTCTGTGGGTGGAGTTGTGATGTCAGTAGACTCCCCTCCCTCCTCTACACTCCCCTTGTCGTCATGCATTTGTTCCTGTGTATTCCTTACACTAAATTCTGCTATGATCACTAACATCCAATCAAAATCCAGAAAATTAACCACATGACTTCAGAAAAGGAGTGGGGGTGGTAATTAAAAAATAATGCCTGTCTCCAGGCTAGTGCGTGAGATATGTTAATAACTTGTCACTTACATCAAGGGGGTGGAACGGACTAAGGTTTTTCTCTGTAAGTCCGTTTTATTTCACTGGAAAATATAGGATTGCTCAGAGCTGCATTAACTCTGTGTGGCAAGATAGGAAATCTTATACTGTACATTGTGACATCAAAAAATAAATAAAAATCGGGTTTACATCCACTTTAAGGAAAATCTGCCCAATTGGACACAGACCGCAAAAAAATAAAAAAAATAAGAAAAAATAAATTTTTCTGCCCTTTGGTGATTTATCAAACAAAAAGTATTTTTTTCTAGAGATACACTTTGTGTGTTCATTATAAAGTAACCTTGTTGACATACTTAAAGCGGGAGTTCACCGATAAATGATGTTTATTGCTCTTTTACCCTTAGATTGATGCTCATTTAGTCTAGGGGAATCGGCTAGTTGTTTTAAAATCCGAGCATTACTTACCACTGTAGAGAGCGATCTTCTCCGCCACTTCCGGGTATGGGTCTTCAAGAGTGGGCGTTCCTTCTTGATTGACAGTCTTCCGACAGGCTTCCGAAAGGCTTCCGACGGTCGCATCCATCGCGTCACGAGTAGTCGAAAGAAGCCGAACGTCGGTGCGGCTCTATACTGCGCCTGCGCACCGACGTTCGGCTACTTTCGGAAAATCGTGACGCGATGGATGCGACCGTCGGAAGCCTTTCGGAAGCCTGTCGGAAGACTGTCAATCAAGAAGGAACGCCCAGTCCCGAAGACCCATACCCGGAAGTGGCGGAGAAGATCGCCCTCTACAACGGTAAGTAATGCTCGGATTTTAAAACAACTAGCCGATTCCCCTAGACTAAATGAGCAGATCCACAGACAAAGTACGCCGGCGTATCTACTGATACGCCGGCGTACTTTCAAATTTCCCGCGTCGTATCTTTAGTTTGAATCCTCAAACCAAGATACGACGGAATCTGTGTAAGATCCGACAGGCGTACGGCTTCGTATGCCTTCGGATCTTAGATGCAATACTTCGACACCTGCTGTGTGGAGTTTGCGTAGTTTTCCGTCGCATTTTCTAACGTCGTCTGTAATCGTCTTTTTCCGGCGTATAGTTAAAGCTGGTATTTTGCGGCGTATAGATAGACTTGCTATGTTAAGTATGGCCGTCGTTCCCGCGTCGAAATTTGAATTTTTTTTTTGCGTAAGTCGTCCGTGAATAGGGATGGACGTAACTCACGTCTAAGTTCAAAAAATGACGTCCTAGCGACGTCATTTAGCGCAATGCACGGCGGGAAATTTCGGGATGATGCATGCGCAGTTCATTCGGCGCGGCGACGCGCTTCATTTAAATGAAACCCGCCCAATTTGAAATCCGCCGCCAGAAATACACTACACCGCCGTAACTTACAGCGCGAACTCGCTGAGGATTCGAATATACGCCAGGTAAGGTATGGCGGCGTAGTGTATGTGGATCTGGCCCATAATAGTTAACTGATTCCTTTTAAAAATGATTAAAAATAGATAAAAATCAATCATATAATGTACCTTTAGTTTTTAGTTTCGTTTTTGCATGTTGTTTCCTGCTTCTGTGATGTACAGAGCCACAGAGCCAATACAGGGCAGTGATGGTTTGGAAAACGAAACTGATTGGTGCTGTGGGGTTTTAGATACACAGTAATCACACCTCCTTGATTAGTGACCACAGAGAGAAAGCTCCCAGTACTGTGGTGGTTATCAGGAAACAGACAACCAGGAAGTGTGGAGATCAGAGAAGAATTACAGCAACTTGAGAGCAAAAAAACGAACAATGAGGACATGAAAACAGCACTGCATTAAGGTAAAGGAAGCTATTACGATAAAAAAAAAAAAAATCCTTTACAAACCCTTTAATTTCTTCTCTATGAAGTGCTTTCTTTTTGAGTGTTCTACCTGAAGCACTAAGTATTCTGAGACCTGTGGAGACCGTGCTTCCAATACTGTCCAGATGAATGAACAGGGAAAAGAGGTTATTCCAGTTCACTGCAAGAGCAGATGAGAGCAGCTGAAATGTAAAATGAGAGCAGCAAAACCACATATGTATCTCCGAAACTGGCTTCCTGTAAATCATATTTCTTTTTACATTTTTCTTTTGCATTTTATTACACCCTTTTGGAAGAATTTTTTTTTTTTTTTTTTTCCAATATCTGAGCCTGTAGCAGAAAATAAAGCCTCTTGATCTTTGCTTATCTAAGTTTTGGACAGCTGCTAACCATTACAGTTCCACTCATCAGTAACCCCACATATCTGCCAGTTGTTCTATATTGGCCATACAGGTACTAATAAATGACCAGTCGGTCATGAATTCTTACATTTCAAGCAATCTATGGTTGAAAATTGATTGCTCAAAATAACAGTGAAAAAAGATCAGTTTGACTAAATTTTATGGGCCAGATCCACGTAGATCGGCGTAATTTTAAGCAGGCGTAGCGTATCGTAGTTACGCTACGCCGCCGCTACTTTGAGAGGCAAGTGCAGTTGCGGCGGCGTAGCGTAAATGTGTCGGCGTAAGGGCGCGGAATTCAAATGACAAAGATGTGGGCGTGTTTTATGTTAATTCAATTCGACCCCACGTAAATGGTGTTTTTTTGGAATGGCGCATGCGCCGTCCGTGGGGGTATCCCAGTGCGCATGCTCGAAATCACGTAGCAAATAGTCAATGCTTTCGACGTGAACGTAATTTACGCAAAGCCCTATTCGCGAAAGTTTTACGCAAACAACGTAAACGATGGAAAATTTGACGCTGTCCTGACGTCCATACTTAACATTGCGTATGCCTCATAGACCCAGGGGTAACGTTACGCCGAAAAAAGCCTTACGTAAACGACGGAAAAAAATGCGCCGGCCGGACGTACGTTCTGAGAATCGACCTATCTAGCTAATTTGCATACTCTACGCGGAAATCAACGGAAGCGCCACCTAGCGGCCAGCGTAAATATGCACCTAAGATCCGACGGCGTACAAAGACGTACGTCAGTCGGATCTAGCCCCCATTCAGTTGTATCTTGTTTTGTGGATACAAAACAAAGATACGATGGGGCATCCTAGAAGTTTCGCGGCATATCAATAGATACGCCAACGTAACTTCTTTGTGGATCTGGGCCTATATGTTTGTCATCAAAGACCGATCATTACTTTTCAATTGAAATGGTTGTTTCATTATTATGTCTTATATTTGTTGTATTTAATGTCTGAAAAATACAATTGTTTCATTGAAACTATCATGCAAACACACTATATTGCCAAAAGTATTGGGACACCTGCCTTTACACGCACATGAACTTTAATGGCATCCCAGTCTTAGTCCGTAGGGTTCAATATTGAGTTGGCCCACCCTTTGCAGCTATAACAGCTTCAACTCTTTTGAGGAGGCTGTCCACAAGGTTTAGGAGTGTGTCTATGGGAATGTTTGACCATTCTTCCAGAAGAGCATTTGTGAAGTCAGTCACTGATGTGGTGGAGAACGCCTGGCTTACAGTCTCCGCTCTAATTCATCCCAAAGATGTTCTATCGGGTTGAGTCAGGCCAGTCAAGTTCCTTCACCCCAAATTCTCTCATCCATGTTTTTATGGACCTTGCTTTGTGCACTGATTCAAATAATTTGGTGGAGGGGGGATTATAATGGGGGGTTGTTTTTCAGTGGTTGAGCTTGGCCCCTTAGTTCAAGTGAAGGGAACTCTTAGGCCGGGCACTAACGAGCAAACATGTACGGTGAAACCGGTCCGTCGGACCGTTTTCACCGTACATGCCTGCCAGAGGGCTTCTGTACGATGGTTGTACTAACCATCGTACAGAAGTCCGCGCGTAAACATTACGCGGGGCGTGTCCGCGTCATCCCCGGCGACGTGGGTGGGCCTGCCATTTAAAGGCTTCCACGCATGCGTCGAAGTCATTCGACGCATGCGAGGGACGGCGGGCGCTCGGACATGTACGGTAGGTCTGTACTGACGACCGTACATGTCCGAGCGGGCAGGATTCCAGCGGACGGTTTTAAAACACGTCCAGGAATATTTGTCTGCTGGGAAAAGGCCCGGCGGGCAAATGTTTGCTGGAATTCGGCCCGCTCGCGCCTACACACGACTGAACATGTATGCTGAAACTGGCCCGCGGACCAGTTTCAGCATACATGTTTGGTCGTGTGTACGGGGCCTTAAAGGGGTTGTAAAGGTTAAAAAAAAAATCCCTAAATAGCTTGCTTTACCTTAGTGCAGTGCTCCTTCACTTACCTCATCCTTCCATTTTGCTCTTAAAGCGGGAGTTCACCCATAAAACTATTTTTCCCCTTAGATTCCTGCTCGTTCGGTCTAGGGGAATCGGCTAGTTGTTTTAAAATATGAGCCGTACTTACCGTTTTCGAGATGCATCTTCTCCGTCGCTTCCGGGTATGGGTCTTCGGGAGCGGGCGTTCCCTCTTGATTGACAGTCTTCCGAGAGGCTTCCGACGGTCGCATCCATCGCGTCACTAGTAGCCGAAAGAAGCCGAACGTCGGTGCGGCTCTATACTGCGCCTGCGCACCGACGTTCGGCTTCTTTCGGAAAATCGTGACGCGATGGATGCGACCGTCGGAAGCCTCTCGGAAGACTGTCAATCAAAATAGGAACGCCCAGTCCCGCAGCCCATACCCGGAAGCGGCGGAGAAGATGCATCTCGTAAACGGTAAGTACAGCTCATATTTTAAAACAACTAGCCGATTCCCCTAGACAAAACGAGCATCCATCTAAGGGGAAAAAGTATTTTGTACGGGTGAACCCCCGCTTTAAATGTCCTTATTTCTTCTGAGAAATCCTCACTTCCTGTTCTTCTGTCTGTAACTACACACAGTAATGCAAGGCTTTCTCCCTGGTGTGGAGAAAGCCTCCTGAGGGGGGAGGGGGCGAGCAGGAGTGTCAGGATGCCCACTAACACACAGCTTATTTCTCTATCTGCAAAGTAAAGAGTGTCCTGACTTGCCTGCTCACCCCCTCCCCCCTCAAGAGGCTTTCTCCACACCAGGGAGAAAGCCTTGCATTACTGTGTGGAGTTACAGACAGAAGAACAGGAAGTGAGGATTTCTCAGAAGAAATAAGGACATTTAAAAACAAAATGGAAGGATGAGGTCAGTGAGGAGGACTGCACTAAGGTAAAGGAAGCTGATTAGGGATTTTTTTTTTTACCTTTGCAACCCCTTTAAGGCTGCATTCACACCTAGGCGTAGGCGATTTGCAGCGTTTTTTACAGCGATTTGCCGCGACAAATTGCAGCGTTTTTCCCCCCGATTTGCCGCGACAAAACACAGCGTTTTTCCCCGCGGTTTTGTACAGGTCATTGGCATCAATGTAAAACGCCCAAGCCACCCGATTCGTGCGTCAAAAAAGGGTCCGGGACTTGTTTGAAATTCAGGCGTTCGGCGTTCTTTCGGCGTTCGGCGTTTTGCGTTGGAGATGTGAACCATCTCCATAGAGAATAATGTTATTTTTCCCCTCTAGCATCTTTAAGCGTCAGGTGTGAATGCAGCCTAAGGCATCAGCATACCAAGACATTTTGGACAATTTAATGCTCTTAAAAGGAGTTGTAAAGGAATTTTTCTTTTTTTGCTGAAATGACTGTTTACAGGGTATAGAGACATAATAGTTAACTGATTCCTTTTAAAAATGATTAAAAATAGATAAAAATCAATCATATAATGTACCTACAGTTTAGTTTAGTTTTTGCCTGTTGCTTCCTGTCTCTCTGATGTACAGAGCCAGAGAGCCAATAGAGGGCAGTGATGGTTTGTAAAACGAAACTGGATTGGTGCTGAGGGGTTTTAGACACCCAGTAATCACACCTCATTGATTAGTCCCAGTACTGTGGTGATCAGGAAACAGACAACCAGGAAATGTCCAGAACAGAGAGGAATTACAGCAACATCAAAGCAAAAACGAACAATGAGGACATGAAACCAGGACTGCAGTAAGGTAAAGGAAGCTATTTAGCTAAAACAATAAAATTCCTTTAGTGACCCTTTAACTTTGTGGTAACAGTTTGAGGGTGGTCCTTTCATGTTCCAATATGCCAGTGCACAAACAAGATCCATAAAGACATGGATGAGCAAGTTTGGGGAGGAGGAACTTGACTGTCCTGATCTCAACCCGATAGAACAGGGATGCCATTAAAGTTCATGTGCATTTAAAGGCAGACGTCCCAATACTTTTGATAATATATTGTACCTCAGTATGGCCAACATTATGCTAGCCATAGATGAGCAAACTGGAGATTTTCCAACTAGCTGGCAATGTGATATCACGTGATGTGGAGCTTTGTAACTTGACGTTTTACATCAAGGTAGTCATATTTAAAATGTATTGAAATTGATTTAAAAGCTTACCATTACAACAAGAAGAGAACATTTACATACCAACTGCTATAGCTGGACACAGAGATGTATTTAGCAGTAGTCGGCAGCTGAGAACTGTTCAGCTTTTGGACAATTTCTCAATTTAGAAGTGTACAGTTGCTTTGAACATTATGCATGGGAAATCAGATCTGTTCTTAGCAGGTTCACAGATGGACCAATCGAGGATGCCATCATCCATTGATCTCAGTAACCTGCAACATGATAGACGGGTGCAGGTAATGGTCCTCACCAAGCACTGGAATAATGTAAATGTAACTTTAAATTCTTTGATTAATGTGTTATTATTTACCAAAACTATATTGGGAGGCTTATGTGGATTCTGGGTGCATTAGCTTTTTATGTTGTTTTAAATGGCATAGTTGGACTTTTTTTTAAACCTTCATACCTTATAACTGTAGGAGCCCTGCCCTGAGCAGGCATGTTTATATTTTAAATTTAGCACTGTTGTTAGGCTATAGTCAGCTTAAAGCGTTTGTTAACCCCAAAAAAAGGGTCCTGTTCCCTTAAAGCATGTTATATGACACAGTGCTTGTCCTGTGTCATTTGGCCCCCTGTAACACCTAAAAAACCTGGCAGATCCTGCCAGTTTCTCCCCACCCTTCTGTAAACTGGCCACGGTGTATCATGGCTGCTGAGACCAGACACCGTGGTCAGTTTAAGTGCCTCTGTCATCAGCAGCCTATCTGCCCTCCTCTTTGCTCCTGTGTCCCCCTCCCCTGTCTGTCTGTGTGTGAGCCTCCCCTCCCCCTCCTGCTGCTCTCATAACACCATCAGCACTGCCTCCTATTGCAGTGTCCCCCTCTGTGAATTATCTATAAATCTCTCCTCCTCTCCTCCTCCCCTCCAGACTGACATCAGCAGAGGAATCTCAGCCCCACCCGCTGTATCTCTCAGAGGAGGAAAGGAGAAAGCTGGCCAGTCATGTGATCGCAATACCGGCCAGTACACGGAAATAGAGATCTAATAAAGACCAAAAATGAGGTATTTCCCGACCTCGTTTTATGGTGATTTTAATGTCTTAAAGCGGGGGTTCACCCTAAATTTTTTTTTTTTCTACCATGCCATCCTGCATACTAGCGCGAGCTACAGTATGCCTTTATTTTATTTTTTTTGCGCCGTACTCACAGTTTAATCCATTAGTTAAGTTTCAGTAGGCGTTCCTATGCAGAGGGGAACATGATTGACGGCCGGCTATGGCGCGTCACGCTTCCCAAAAATAGCCGAAATAGGACTTGGCTCTTCACGGCGCCTGTGCAGTCATCTCCTAGTTTGTGCGCAGGCGCCGTATAGCGACGTGAAGAGCCGAGTCCTACTCCGGCTATTTTCGGGAAGCGTGACGCGCCATAGCCAGCCGTCAATCATGTTCCCTCTGCATAGGAACGCCCATTCCCCGCGGGGAGTCTGAAATTTAACTAAGGGATTAAACTGTGAGTACGGCACAAAAATAAATAAATAAAGGCATACTGTAGCTCACGCTAGTATGCTGCATGGCATGGTAGAAACTTGTTTTTTAGGGTGAACCTCCGCTTTAATGTGTAATTAGCTATAGTATTTCGAAATTTAAAAAATAAGAAAAATTGCCCGGGGTTTACTTCCTCTTTAACAATCACTTTAAGCTTGAATTGTTATAGTTCTACTTTTCACCAACTTTCACTAAGCTTAGTCTATTGTATATTTTTGCCTGCTGTTTAAGGGGTTGTAAAGGTGTTTTTTCACCCCTTTGTGCCCAGCCCCCCCCCCCCACGATTACTTACCTGACCCCTCGAAATACTCACGCCATGAACGAGCAGGCTTCTCGGCCATCTTCCAGGCTCATTCATTGGTTGATTGAAAGCAGCGCAGCCATTGGCTTGCGCTGCTATCAATCACATGCAATAACGCGGTGCACCGGGGGGCGAGTCCAAATGATACAGTGAGCGGCTATGGCTGCCGGCTGTATCACGGGAGCGCGCCCGCAAGCACTCAACACCATGCGAGCGAGCTCGCATGAAGGTGTTGAGTCCTTGCGGGGGGAGCCGAGACAGCCGCCGAGGGACCCCAGAAGACCAGGTTCAAAACGAGCTGCACAGTGGAGGTAAGTATAACATGTTTGTTATTTAAAAAAATCTTTAGTGATCTTTTAAGGTGTGGCCTTGGCAATATAACAAAAAGATACAATAATTCAGAGTTATGAAAATTTGTGTCTCCATGGCCAACCACGAGGATGCATGCTGGGGGGAAGTGGGGAATATTTGGGTGACAATTAAGAAATGTCCTGGTCTCCTGGGCTGTTTCCAGAAGAGGAGGCTGTGTTGGAGGTTTCTGCCTTCCAGGTCTGCTGCCTGGATAAGATGAAACTGAAAATGGACCTGTAAGGCCCCGTACACACCATCGGATCTATCCTCTGAAAACGGTCCGCCGGACCGTTTTCAGCAGACAGATCCGATGCGTCCGGCTGCCGGATTTCTGTCTGATGGTTGTACACACCATCAGACATAAATCTGCGCGTAAACAATACGCGGGGCGTGGCCGCGCCGATGACGCCGTTACATGGGCGGCCTTGAAGTTCAAAGCATCCACGCATGCGTTGATTCAGTACGACGCATGCGGGGGATGGCGGTCGGTCGGACGTGTCCGGTGAGTCTGTACAGACGACCGAACACGTCCGACAGATAGATTTCCAGCGGACAAATTGGTTAGCATGCTAACCAATTTTGGTCCGCTGGAAACTGTCCGATCCGCCGGACAATTGTCTCGGGCCTACACACGACCGGATCGATCCGCTGGAACTGTCCGGCGGACAAATATCAGCGGATAGATCCGGTCGTGTGTACGGGGCCTAAGGCTTATTGCCTTGCTGGAAGTTACACCCAGGAGAAGTGAAGATGGAACTTGCTGAAGCACATGGGGAAGGAACATCACTCCTAAAGAGTGTCCTGAAGAGCTGCTCTTAGTGGACATTATAGGAATCCTGTTGCCTCAACTGGCACGGTATTTGTTATATGTAAAGCTACTCTGAAAGGTACAGATTGCTGATTGCTTATTTTGGGAAAAATATTTTGGTCACTTTTGGGCATCCTGGGCCCTAACTAAAAAAATGCACTGATTACTGTGAAAATGCCACTGACAGTGAAGGGGTTAACCACTAGGTGGCGCTGTAGGGGTTAAGTGTGCCCTAGTGAGTGATTCTTACTGATGTGGGGATGGGCTACACATGACAAGACAGTGATCCGATTACAGGAAGCAGTGATCACTGTCATTGTCACTAGGCAGAGCGGGGAGATGCTTGTTTACATCAGCATCTCCCCATTCTAACTCACCGTGAGACGATCACGGGTATCCCCACTGTGATCGAGTCCGCGGGACCTGTAGTCGGGCTCACGAAGCGTCCACAATGCCACGATCTTAAAGGGGACGTACAGGTGCGTCTATCTGTCTATCCGAACCATGCTGTCGACGTATATCGTCGTGCACTGGTCGGCAAGCAGTTAAAGCGACGCAGTGCCATATCGCAAAAAATGGCCTGGTTATTAAGGGAGTAAAGTCTTCCGGTCCTTAAGTGGTTAATACTGCTTTAAGTAGCTATTTTTGTGCATAGACAATATATGAATTTATGAGTTGTGGTTGAGATTATTTTCTGGTGTATCATCTTTTTACTTAATTTCATCATCAACACACTTCTTGGATTCCTCTTCTATAACTCTCTTTTAACATAAAAAGTACAGTTTTACTCTTACACAGACCGCCACATATTCTGAACTTCTGTGAAACTCTGACAAAGCAGAAAAAAATGCACAACGGAATTGAATTCTGCTGTTTCTAATTAAGTTTTCAGAGATAAAACTTTGAGATGGCAGGCAGGCATTTCAATGGTTGCCTGTTTACATTACTCAGAAGCTGCAATATATTGCCATGTGGTGCAGTGAAAGTATGCTCCATTCATAAATTGTTAACATTTTTAATATCCTCTTTAGAAATCAGACCCTACCTCAGAGATTTTACTTTCAAAGGATGTCTCTTAACTCATGTTAACATTAAAAAAGAAGGCAGCAAAATACCTTTTCAAGAAGATCAATCTATTACAGCAAAAGTCAGTCTAAGGTAACCATACTATGCAAGTAAAATTCCAGTCAAAACTTGTCCCTGTTAAAATCTCCCCTAATTTAATTTTTTCTTTTCTTTTGCAAAATCTTTATTTATACAAAGTCATAAAAACAAAACAGTTGAGGTTTTTGAGTAAACAAAGGCCATTAATTACACAATACAGGAGAAATTGACAAACCCATAAGACCTGGTTCACACTGGGGCGACATGACAGGCGGCTCAGCGTGTCGCGTCCCATTCAATGCAATGGAACCGTTCTAATAGGAGCGACGCAAGTCGCTCCGACTTAGAAAAAGGTTCCTGTACGACTTCGGGGGCGGCTCTATACAGAAGTCGTTTTGTAAATCGCCTCTGAAGTCGTCCTCAGGACGACTTGCAGAGTCGCCCCTGAAGTCGTGCCGCTGCTGTGTGAACCGACTCTAGTGCCTAGTACACACGAGAGGATCGATCCGCGGAAACGGTCCGGAGGAACGTTTCCGCGGATAAATCCTCTGGCGGATTTTGATCTCATGGTTGTACATGGTTGTATGAGATCAAAATCCCCGCGGAATTCCCTCCGCAGTGACGTGTCATGCCATCGCCGCGATGATGACGCGGCGACGTGCGCGACGCTGTAATATAAGGACTTCCACGCATGCGTCGAATCATTACGACGCATGCGAGGGATGGATTCGGACGGATTGATCCGGTGAGTCTGTACAGACCATCGGATCAATCCGCTGGACTGGATTCCAGCGGATCGATTTCTTAGCATGTCAAGAAATTTTGATCCGCTGGAAATCCATCGGGCCGAAAAATATCCGCGGAAAAATATCCGCTGGAGCGTACACACCAGGGGATCTATCCGCTGAAACCGCCGGTCCGCGGATAAATTCCAGCGGATAGATCCTCTCGTGTGTACGGGGCCTAGGTCTATATCCTCATAGTTCCCTTGAAAACAGCAACCCTTACAATCAATGTACAGTAAATATCCATTCCAAATGGTATAAAAAAATATATTAATCAATGATGCAAAAATTTAAGGGTTATGAAATCTCCCAGCGCTATGGATGCACTCAATGAAACCTAAACTGAGGGGCAATAAAAGAGCTAAGGAAAATGAGAAAATGGGGGGAGGGGGCAAACACGGATCCCCATTGCTCCTCCCAGGGAGGAGAAAAATAGGGGCAACTGGAGAAAAAAAGGAAGAGAATAGGTCAGCAAACCTAGCCTGTTAACTTCACAAGTTAAGTGGAGAATAGCTATCATAGAAAACCTAGCAGTATCATAATAGCAATTGTTTGCATGTATCAGAGGATGTGAACTCCACCCATAAAGCCCAAGTTTTGTAAAACTGTGAAAACATATGCATACCCTGGTATCTCTACTCCTCTGCCTGTTGTATATCTTGTACCTTTAACAACCAGTTCCTAACCATCGGGACAGCAGAATATTGCCAATACACATGTAAAAGGCTTTTGAAAGGATTAAGAAGGTGGGGTAATACCGATCTTAGAAGGAAGGGATCATCCACCAATTAAGGGACAGTAGAGGAAAGGGATCATCCACCAATTGGTTTTTGCGTGACTTTCACTATAAGGTTCTGTATATCTGTCCAGAATGGCTTAATAAGGAATCAGTCCAACCAAAATTGTAGAATGTACCTTCCTGTTTGCAGCCTTGCCAACAACATGCAGGCACAGAGGGGTACATTTGGGACAATTTATCTGGAACCCTATACCAGCATGTCAAACATTTATAACAGGAGCCTTGGATCTTGGAGCACACAGAGGAGGTGTGCGCCAATTTAGAAATTTTCCCAACCATAGGTTCAGGAAGGGGTCTCCCACTCTCATATAATACAGGGTCGTATGGGAGGAAAGGTCCAACAACAGTTTGTAGAACCCGGATAATGGACTAGGAAGGCAAACATTATTTATGAACCTCAAATCCCTAAAGCAGGTCTTGACCCTCAGCCCTGGAAGAAGTTTTGCATCTGCAGGTGTTTCCAATCAGCTAGCGAGGTAACGCCCTATGTCTTCCGAAATTTGTATAGGGGCTTAAAGCAATTGTGATTGTAAAGTCTTGTTTTTTTAGTTATTACATATTACACTTACCTACTATGTGCAGTGGATTTGCACAGAGCAGCCCAGATCCTCCTCTTCTCGGGTCCCTCTTCGGTGCTCCTGACCCCTCCCTCCCGTTGAGTGCCCTCACAGCAATCAACTTGCTATGGGGGCACCTGAGCCGAGCCACAGCTCCATGTGTCCATTCAGACACGGAGCCATGGCCTGGCCCCATCCCCTTTCTCTCCTCATTGGCTGACTGACTTTGATTGACAGCAGCGGGAGCCAATGGTACCACACTGCTGTCACAGCCAATGAGGAGGGGAGTCCCGGGCAGCCGAGACACTCCTACAACATCGATGAATCTAGATGGGGCTCAGGTAAGTATTAGGGGGGCTGAGGGGGGCTGCTGCAAATAGAAGGCTTTTTGTCTCAATGCACAGAATGCATTTAGATAAAGAACCTTCTGCCTTCACAACCACTTTAGGATTCAAGCCTTGTGAAAACGAAAAACATCTCACATCTGCAGCACCATCCCAGGGTCTGAAACCAAGGAAAACCCCCCAAGGTGGAAAGCAAAGAGGTGAAGAGTGCTAAACCATAACTTATTCAACTTGTGCCAAACTGCCAAGGTGGAGTGAGTCAATGGGAGGTGGAATCACCAAAACTCTATCAGAGCTGTCCTGACAGATTCCGATCTTTTCTAGCGGTACCCATAACTTATAATGCAAATGGAAATTACAAATAAAAATGTACAGTATGTCAGAGCCGTTGCATAATAATAAATCATGAGGTCTGGCAATCACAAACCACCGCTATCTTCGGCTTGCCGCAAAAGATGATTGTCAAACAGAAATTTGCAATGTGCCTGCTAAAAATAAGTCTTGGGTAACACTATAACCATTGGAAAGAAAAAAATGAAACTAGGGGAGAACCCTAATTTTTTATTTATTTACTCTGCCCAACAAGTAATCTGTGTTTTATCCCAGTTTTTTAAGATCTTCCTAGATTGCGCATAAAAGAGGTGGGAAATTAGGTAAGTAAAGTTCCTGAATATCCACAGGAAGTTTAATACCCAAGTAAATAATAGGATCAGTTTACCATTTAAAGGGGAATGATCATTCCAGGGTGTTACGCTCTTGCCACGGGGTATTCAGGGGCACAATTACGTATTTTCCTAAGCTAACTTTAAAATTGGAGAGTACCTGAAACCTCTTCAACTCAGACATCAAATTAGGTAAGCATACGTGGGGCTCAGTGACAAAAAAAAGGACATCATCCACGAAGGCTGCAAGCTTGTGTTCCATATTGCCTACTTGCACCCTTGGGTTGGCTCTTACTTTGCATTAAAGGGCTTTCATCACCAAAACAATCAGCAGTGATGATAGAGGGCAAACGGCTGGAAAAGGACACGATTAACTTTCACCTGGGTCTTAGGGCTTACATAAAGAGCAGAAAACCAAGCCGGCATTTTATCACCATTCTCACCACATTTTTGCAGCCATTGTAGGACCATTGACTTAAAAAGCCAGCCAATCCTGTCAAATGCCTTTTCGGCATCAGTGGATAGGACAAGGCAAGGAGTGCAGTGCATGGTGAGCCAGTGAATAGGGGAAATAGCCCACTGGGAATTATCCCTACCTGGGGTAAAACCTACCTTATCTTTGTGGATGATCTCACCCAAAAACACTGGCTAAGAGCCAACCACTTGTGTTGCCTTGTTTGTAAAATTTGTTAGCCACCGACACCACCCTAATTTTACGTTGTGTCTGTACGTCCAACAGATGTTTCACTTGCCTCCTCAGGTCTATCAATTGTCTACTGTCGTGGGGATCACCTTTAAATTAAGGTCTATGAGACAGTTCAGCTGTACGGGCCAATAAGTCAGACATGTCCACTTGCAACTGTTTTTTAAGGACGTCGCCTGGGCAATAAACACACCCCTGGCTTCCACCTTGTGTGCTTCCCATAAAACACTCTCGGACATCTCTCTGGTGTCATTGTCAGAGAAATATTGTCTCAAAGTGGTAGAAATCATCCCGCTAGGGCCACACTGATTTTTACTTTTCCCCTCGCTTCCTATAACAGTGACCACCTTTCCCTAGAACAGGAAGTGAGAAAAATTCTCCACAGTGTCTAGTATATAACCATCCTGCATATATATCTCCTCAGCCATTTAGAAGTCCAGGGTATGAGGTTGCTTTTAAATAAAAAAGTAGAATAAAAAAACATCACTTCAAGCAATATCTTTGCAAAAAATTACTCAGGACTTGTTAAGAAGCCAAATGTTTTCAGTACACAAAGGTCCCCCTTTATCGTGGTGACCGAGTTCCTAATCAAGCTCAAATTCAGTACGTTTTTTGTTGTTTTGAACTATTGATTCACCATTCTGAAGTCTGATAGTATATCTGCAAGGCTGTTTAACAACATTGGTCAAGGGGTCCTTGAACCCTTTAGTTTATAACAAATGCTGCTGATAAATTTCACACCACTCAGAAAAAGGCCCTATTAAACTAGAAAATACTTTGTTAACTCTTTGTTAAACAGGTAATGAAGTAGTAATAATAATAATAATGATAATAGTAATAGAGAGTCCAGCAATATCATTTTCCATTGCCATTCAGGCAGACAATACATCCCACATGTTAAAAACCACACCTTTGCAGTGCTACTAAAAATTGGATACCCCAATACCAAACCCGTTCAGAGCATAGTGTTCTCAGCGTTTAGGGCTACATTCAAATGGGCATAAACATGTTACTGCTCCTATTATGCATGTTTTTTTTTTGTGTAATAATAAATTAATACAGTACATGTGTAAAATTGTCCTGTTTTTTTCCAATGCCCTGCATTTGACATACACGTATACGTATGTCCTAGGATGCAATTTTTGGGATTTTGTTACGGATCTGAATGCAGTGCATATAGTCATGTAAATGAAGCCTTACTATGCCCTGAACATGCCAATACAGGACAGTTCTTGATTATAAGTTAAAGGAAAACTAAAATGTTTTAGGTCAAATGTATTGATGAGAGAGAGAGAGAGAGAGAGAGAGAGAGAAAGAGAGAGAGAGAAAGAGAGAGAGAGAGAGAGAGAGAGAGATCATACCCCTTGAAATGTTACACTTTTTATCATGTTAAAACCATGTATTTTATTGGGATTTTATGTGATAGTCCAACACAAAGTGCCACTTGTGAAGTGAAAGGAAAATGATAAATCATTTTCAAAATATCTTAAAAATAAATATGTGAAAAGTGTGGCGTGCATTTGTTATCAGCCCCCTATAGTCAATACTTTGTAGAACCACCTTTCCCTACAATTGCAGTCTTTTTGGGTATGTCTCTACCAGCTTTGCAGATGTAGCAGGGAGCTAGCTATCTTACCTGCAAGTATCAAAAGACACTCTGCAACATCGTTGCAATGAGACTGTTTCGCCAGCTAAGACTCTGTATCATCACATCCTGTCAGCAGAGTGATTACCATCAGGGAGCAAAGCAAAGGGAATTGTAGTTCCAGGACTAAGGTTTCCCATTCAGATTGAACTGTATGGAACTACAAAAGACCAGCATGCTTTTGAGAGCATGAAAGGAGAGACTCCATTTTGATTTCCTGAGGAGAATTGAGACAGCAGGAGGCAGAGGAAGAGATCAGACCTAAGGAAGAGGTACTGCCTCCTAGGTGAGTTCACATCCAGGGGCACCTGCACCAACGGTGAAGCGTTCCAGTGTGAGGTGACCAGTCGGGTAACCAGAGGAGCCTGCTGTTCCAGGACGTTCATTTAGGCCTTGACCACAGGGTTGGTTGAGAGGGCTTTTGCCCATTTGCAGGAAACAGGGACATTGTATACGGACATCATTGCTGTTAGTCATCTCAAAGTCTTATCTTTTCTTCAAAAGGACTGAAGCTGCTAGCAGTGTCATCTTAAGAGCATTATAGGCCCCCGGGCAATACAGTGCACTGGGGCCCTGTCTACACAATTACGCACGAGAATTACTGACAAAAATCATAAAATTTACTGGCAGAACCACATTTACTGCCACTGCAAAAAAAGTACCTAAAATTACAGTTTTCAGTGCCCAACAATGCAAATGTCAGTATTTAAACTATAAACATATAGCTAGTGCTATTAGAAATGTGTTTAAGTTAAACAAAAGTAAAACAAAAAAAAATGTCTTCATTGACATGAAGGTCAGGTTACTATAACCCAGCCAGCACAGAGTTTCCTCTTACATCAGAGTCTGCAGGATTCCCCCTTACAGTGAAAGGGAACTCTTATGTACACTTACATCAGGGTCCGCAGACTGAGTTCCCCCTTGCATTGTAAGGGGGAATCCTGCAGACTCTGATGTGGGGGGTACTCTGGTGACCAGAGACCACCTTCCTTAGATTAAATACACGAAGGTAAGGGGGGTCACTAATGTAGGAGGGGGAACCTTTATATCAGTGCCCCCTTACATTTTTGCATTCACTCCCCCCTTACATCAGCAACCCCCCGCACTCGTGGAGGACCGGATCTTCTCTGTGATTTCCGCGAACTGGGCATGGGCAGTTCTAACCCGTCACTCTTCATAATTTTTTACTGGGGTTGCTGGGCAGCCGGTGGGGCCCCCCAGGCAAGCGGGGCCCCCGGGCAACTGCCCAGCGTGCCCAATGGAAAAGATGGCCCTGGCTGCTAGTGCCACCGGACACACGCATATTTAGGGCTCAGTATATGCAGTGGGTGTGGGACAGCTTATGTAGGAGGTTAAGCCATTGCATGTTGATTTAAATAAAGTGTTTAAAGTTGGGCCTGTGGTGTCAGGGGACAGGAGACGTCTTTGTGCGATGAAACGATCATCGGGAAGTTGACGTGCTGACGTCTTCGCCCATAGGACGGGTGTCTGCTTGCCAGCCGGCTGTTTGTTTTTATACGTGATTTTATTCAGATGCTTTTGTAAGTATATCTGATTCTTTTTACATTAAACTCTGTGCATACAATATTATGCTATGCAAGTATTTCTTCCCTCGGTACTGTACGAGATACCTGCTGTGAGTGAGGTGATCGTTTCCACTCGTTCGAATTACTTCCATCCACCCTCCAGCCGTCAAAATTCAGGAGATCGATTTGAATCCGTTCGGATTTCCCGTGTCCATCTTCCTAACAACCTATTCCAGTCCAGAGTGTGTTTGACTTCCAGGCCTATTTTAGCCTGTGTTCTGGTAAGCAGGCTTGTACTTCTGGTGAAGGGACACGTGTGTTATTGGTGCCAGCATAGGCTTTTCTTCACGTTTCTGTTATTGTGGAATCACTCTTGTTTGAAGCATATCAGGACTTTCTTTTTCCCTTTTTGCTGCCATTTAGTTGTTGGCAATTGGACTTTTATATCATCTAATATAAAATCATATGGGTACATTTACACTTATGCACTTAGGGCCAGATTCACAGTGGAGATACGACGGAGTATCTCAGATACTCCGTCGTATCTCTCAGAGTATCTATGCGACTGATTCATAGAATCAGTTACGCATAGATAGCCCTAAGATCCGACAGGTGTAATTGTTTTACACTGTCGGATCTTAGGATGCAGTACCGCGGCCGCCGCTGGGGGGAGTTTGCGTCGTAAACCAGAGTCGGGTATGCAAATTAGGAGTTACGGCGATCCACAACGTTTTTTTGCGTTCACTACGTCGCCGCTAGTCTAGTTTCCCGTCGCAAAGTTAGTCGTCGTTTTTGGTGCCTTAAAGTGGAGTTTCACCCATAAATATAACTTTACATCAGTAGTTTTAAAAAAATTTCATTAGTCCTTTACGAAAAAATTTTTTTTTTAGATGCCTTCAAAGTGTTGTTGCTAGGCAGAATAGTTAATCTTCCCACTTCCTGCACCTAGGTGCTTAAGCTTCCTAACCTACACCGCACAGACTCCTGGGAATGTAGTAGGTGTAACTTTCCAGGAGTCTGTGCACTCCCCAGTCTCAAAGAATCATGTGACTTGGACACCTGATCTGACACTGCTTGTGCAGCACTGAGCATGTGCAAGGCTGAAATCCAGGAAGTCATACAGTCTGGCTTCATGATGCCCACACTTAAGATGGCCCCAGTCAATTTCTATTTTATAAAGTGTCTAAATGCTGTAACAACCTAACAAAACGGACCTTAGTTTACAGACTAACTTTACTAGAATACATTAGGCTTGTGTATTACAGGGGTACTTATATTTAAAAAGTGAAATTGTGGCCGGAACTCCGCTTTAACTTTAGTCAGCAAACGTATTGCTGTCTAAAGTATGGCCGTCATTCCCGCCGGCGTAGTTTTCATCGCAAGTGCTTTGTGAATCAGACACTTGCGATGAAAACTTGCGGCGGTGTAACGTATCTACGATCCATTACGCCGCCGCACTTGTACCTGAATCTGGCCCTTAGTGTGGTATTTATATTGTTTATATTTTAAGATAATTTACACAGTTTTTATTTACATGTTGGTTTACAGCGCAGTTTCCGTATTTTCTTTTGACTGAAGAGAGAGGCCTGACACAAAGAGGGTCATTCCTCTGCTCTCCTGCCTGGACTCATAGAGCCAACCTAAAGATAACCAATCTGATATGGATTGCCATATTGTGATTTATTTGCCATTTGAGTGTGCCTCTGCTCCTGGGGTTATGAATCCCCTGAAAGCAGCCTGAATATAGTATTGAGCTATGTTGCTCATAACCTCAGTTATTGCAGTTATTGCTCTCTATTGCATTCCTTGAACATATATATTGTTACTGTTTGTTACTTTTCCACAAAAATATTTCAGTAAAGTGTTTTATCATAATGTGTGTTCGTTTCTGTCAAGTCTCTGATGTGAGGCCTGAGTGGCAGAGAGGGCGCCCCTTGCGGCTGAGTGCAACGCCCCCCTGGGAGTGATACAGGGGATACGGTGCCCAAAGGTGCATCGGTTGCCAGTAGTGCTGCAACAGGCTGGTAAGCGGAATGTGGCTGGGTAGCGATGTCAGTAGCCGTGCAAGAAGAAGTCCTGAGTAGGCGGTTGCAGGATAAACCAGGAGCAGGGTTCACAGCCAGGGCAGAGGTCATATACCGGGAGACAGTCCAAGAGCAAACAGGAGCAAGCCGGGTCATAAACAGTGGGCAGTGGATCGAAGAATAGTCAGCCAAGCCAAGGTTAGAGCGAAGAGATAATCAGGATCACAGGTCAAGCCAGAAGCAGAAGTCAAGCCAGGGGTTTCAAGGTAAACAGACACAGGAAGCTGACGACAATCCAGCAATTTGGGTCAGACAGTGGCAGCCTTTTATAGGCCAGCAGGGGGATCCACCTGTCACATGATGTGCCTATGGCGGCCATTTCTTCTACTGGCAAGATTGCCAGTACTTCTACAGCCATTTCCCAGACAATTTCTCATTGGTTATTGCACTTACACTATTGCCAGGTGTGCCAGAAGGGGCTGAGGCTGTTATTAGGGTTGGGAGGCAGAGTAACGGGCTGAACAAACTTAAGCAGCTCCTCCGGGGGGGGGGGGGGGGTAGTGCTACACACATCTAGAGAGTGACATTTTTGCCCATTCTTCTTTGCAAAATAGCTCAAGCTCTGTCAGATTGGATGGAGAGCATCTGTGAACAGGAATTTTCAAGTCTTGCCACAGATTCTCAATTGGATTTAGGTCTGGACTTTGACAGGCCCATTCTAACACATGAATATGTTTTGATCTAAACCAGGGGTCTCAAACTGGCGGCCCTCCAGCTGTTGCAATACTACAAGTCTACATGCTTGTAACTGTCGGTCTTGCAATGCCTCATGGGACTTGTAGTTTGGCAACAGCTAGAAGGCAGCCAGTTTGAAACCCCTGATCTAAACTATTCTATTGACGCTCTGGCTGTATGTTTACGGTCGTTGTCCTGCTGGAAGGTGAACCTCTGACCCAGTCTCAAGTCTTTTGCAGACTCTTATGCCCTGTACACACGATCGGTTCATCCGATGAAAACGGTCTGATGGATTTTTTCATCAGATATCCGATGAAGCTGACTTTCATCAGTCTTGCCTACACACCATCAGTTAAAAAACCAATCGTGTCAGAACGCGGTGACGTAAAACACAACGACGTGCTGAGAAAAATGAAGTTCAATGCTTCGGAGAATGCGTCGACTTGATTCTGTGAATGCGTTGATTTTTAACCGATGGATTTCCCCACAGGCGATCGTTTTTTTCTATCGGTTTTTTAACCATCAGATCATTTTAAAACAAGTGCCTAGTTTTTTCACCGATGGATAAAAAAAACGATGGGGCCCACACACGATCGGTTCGTCTGATGAAAACGGTCCATCAGACCGCTTTCATCAGACGAACCGATCGTGTGTATGCGGCATAACAGGTTTTCTTAAAAGATTGCCCTGTATTTGGCTCCATCCATCTTGCCATCAATTCTGGCCAGCTTCCCTGTCCCTGCTAAAGAAAAGCATCCCCACAACATGATGCTGCCACCACCATGTTTAATGGTGGGGATGGTGTGTTCAGGGCAAGTGCTTGATTCACAAAGCACTTGCCTGTAAAGTTGTGGCGGCGTAGCGTAAATTCCACCGGCGCAAGCCCGCCTAATTCAAATGATCTGGGTAGGGGGCGTGGATCATTTAAATTAGGCACGTTCCCACGCCGAACGTACTGCGCATGATCCGTCTCGAAATTTTCCGCCGTGCTTTGCGTGAAATTACGTCGCAGCGACGTCTTTATTAGAACCTCGACGTGACTTACGTCCATTCCTATTCACGGACGACTTACGCAAAAAAAAGGAAAGAAAATTTTGACGCGGGAACGACGGCCATACTTTAACATGGCATGTCTATCTATACGCCACAAAATAGCAGCTTTAACTTTACGCCGGAAAAAGCCGACTACAGACGACGTAAGAGAATGCGACGACCACGCGTACATTCGTGGATCGACGGAAATAGCTAATTTGCATACCCGACGCTGAAAACGACGCAAACTCCACCCAGCGGGCGCCGAAGTATTGCATCTAAGATCCGAAGGCGTACGAAGCTGTACGCCTGTCGGATCTTACCCAAATGCCGTCGTATCTTGGTTTAAGAATACAAACTAAAGATACGACGCAGGAAATTTGAAACTACACCGGCGTATCAGTAGATACGCCGGCGTACTTCTTCTGTGAATCTGCCCCCTAGCATTTACTTTTAGGCCAAAAAGTACAATTTTAGTCTCATCTGACCAGAACACCTTCTTTCGCATGTTTACTGTGTCCCCCACATGGCTTTTTGCAAACTGCAAATGGGACTTCTAATGGCTTGCTACTCTTTCATAAAGGCCAGATTTGTGGAGTGCATGACTAAGGCCACGTACACACGACCAGTTCATCCGATGAGAATGGTCCGACCAACCGTTTTCATCGGTCCACCGCTGAAGTGGCCTGATGGTCTGATGTGTGTACACACCATCAGTTCAAAATCCGATCGGGTCAGAACGCGGTGAAGTAAAACACACGTCGTGCTGAAAAAAAGGAAGTTCAATGCTTCCAAGCATGTGTCGACTTGATTCTGAGCATGCGCGGGTTTTGAACCGATGCTTTTGTGTACTAACCATCGGTTTGGACCGATCGGTCAGCGGTCCATCGGTTTGATTTTAAAGCAAGTTTTAAAATTTTGGTCCGAAGGACCAAAGACCGATGGGCCGTACACACGGTCGGTTTGGACCGATTAAACTGAACCTCGGTCCATTCTCATCGGTTTTGACCGACCGTGTGTACGTGGCCCAATAGTTGTCCTGTGGACAGATTCTCCCACCTGAGTTGTGGATCTCTGCAGCTCCTCCAGAGTTACCATAGGCCTCTTGGCTGCTTCTCTGATTAATACTCTCCTTGCCTGGCCTGTCAGTTTAGGTGGGCGGCCATGTCTTGGTAGTTTTGCAGTTGTGCCATACTCTTTCCAATTTCAGATGATGGATTGAACAGAGCTCCGGCAGATGTTCAAAGCTTGGGATATTTTTTTATAACCTAACCCTGCTTTAAACTTCTCCACAACTTTATCCCTGACCTGGTAGGTGTATTTCTTGGCCTTCATGATGCTGTTTGTTCACTAAGGTTCTCTAACAAACCTCAGAGAACTTCACAGAACAGCAATATTTATACTGAGATTAAATTACACACAGGTGGACTCTATTTACTAATTAGCTCACTTCTGAAGGCAATTGGTTCCACTAGATTTTAGTTGGGGGTATCAGAGTAAAGAGGGCAGAATACAAAGGCACGCCACACTTTTCAAATATTTATTTGTAAAAGATTTTGAAAACCATTTATCATTTTCTTTCCACTTGACAATTATGTGCCACTTTGTGTTGGTCTATCACATAAAAATCCCAATAAAATACATGTACGTTTTTGGTTGTAACATGACAATGTGGAAAATTTCAAGGGGCACTGTATTTGTGTGCATGTGTGTATATGTATATATTTTTTTAAATTCACTTTTCAGTTATGTATTTGCAAAAAAAATTGAAAATATTTTATCATTTTCTTTCCACTTCACAATTATGTGCCACTTTGTATTGATCTATCCCAATAAAATATATTTACATTTTTGGTTGTAACGTGACAAAATGTGGAAAATGTCAATGGGGTAGGAATACTTCTTCAAGGCACTGTATGTGTGTATATATATATATATATATATACACACACACAGTATATATATATATATATATATATATATATATATATATATATGTATATATATATATATATATATACTGTATATACACACACACACAGTATATATATATATATATATATATATATATATATATATATATATATGTATATATATATATATATATATACTGTATATACACACGCACAAAATAGGCCTGATTCACAGAAAAAGTACGCCGGAGTATCTGCTGATACTCCGGCGTACTTTCAAATTTGCTGCGTCGTATCTTTAAAGATACGACGGCTTTTGGCTAAGATCTGACAGGCGTACGGCTTCATACGCCTTCGGATCTTAGGTGTAATTTTCCAGCGGCCGCTGGGTGGAGTTTGCGTCGTTTTCCAGCGTCGGGTATGCAAATTAGCTGTTTACGGCGATCCACGAAGGTACACACGTTTGTCGCATTATCTTACGTCGTCGCTAGTCGGCTTTTCCCGTCGCAAACTTAGGCCTGCTATTTCAAGGCTTAGATTTAGAACAGCCATGTTAAAGTATGGCCGTCGTACCCGCGTCGAATTTTAAATTTTTTTTTTTTTGCGTAAGACGTCCGGGAATACGAAAGTACGTTACGCACGTCGCCGTTCAAAAAACACGTCGGGGCGCCGTAATTTCGCGCAAAGCACGGCGGGAAATTTCCAAGCGGAGCATGCGCAGAACGTTCGGCGCGGGAACGCGACTAATTTAAATGGTACACGCCCCATTTGAGTTAGGCGGGCTTGCGCCGGACGGCTTTACGTTACACCGCCGTAAGTTTACACGCAAGTGCTTGGTGAATCAGGCACTTGCGCTGAAAACTTGCGGCGGTGTAACGTAAAGACGATACGCTACGCCGCCGCAGATCTCTGTGAATCTGGCCCATTATATATATATATATATATATATATATATATATATATATATATATATATATATTAATATATATATATATACACACACACACACATAAATGATTTGCAAAGCACTATGGGTTAGCTAAAAAGACTTCATAGCATAGTAGCTTTCTTTGCAGCTCCCTTTGTCAGAAGGAAACCTTGAACTCTGACATGAGTCACTGCTGTGATGGGTTACTTATTTCTGTAAACAAAAGGTGTCCTGCAGCACTGTTAGCAGCTGCAATAACTGAACATGTAAAAAGAAGAGTTGAGCTCCATCTAATGGCCGAATAGAAAAATGCTTAATTTTAATATGCAATAATTTATATTTACCAGAATTTTAAATATTCGTCCAGATGATAGTTAATAAAATAAAAAAAATACAAAAAAAACTATACTTTTTTTGAAAAAATACATCTGCAGCATTCCTTCACAGCCTCTCCCCATAGGCTCAACAGCTCAAAGTTAATGTTTGGGGAATGGGCTGCAGGCACCTGCCCTTTAGTATCTATGGCCAGCTCATCTCTGTGGGAAGAAAGTAATTACAGTGTTGAAATTCTTACTGCTTGTACAGGAATGGGAACTTTTGCTATATTAGATGCTTGCTATTAATAACTATTTTCTAAAAGGCCATTTGTAAGTTGACTCATCTTTTAGGTAATTAGATTTTTTAATTTAGTGTAGTTAGGCTGCATTCACACCTTGGCGTATTTACGCCCGACGCTCGTGCCGCTGGAGGGGTGATTCAACATTGATGTCTATGGAGATGGTTCACATCTCCACGCCGAACGCCGAAACGCCTTACGCCTGAAGCCCAAAACAAGTCCCCAAAACAGGCGGCTTTCGGCGTTCGGCATAGACAACAATGTACAATGTTTTGTAAAAAAAAAAAAAAAAAAGGTTAAAAACGACTCGTTTTGTCGCGGCAAATCGCGGTACAATACGCCGCAATTTGTCGCGGCAAAATACGCCGCATTATAGTGTGAATGCAGCCTAAAGGAGCATTACCCTGCAAATGTCAATTGTTTTACCAGCTGCTCCAGGTCACAGTTTACTCTTGGAGCTGAGAAGACCTATGCAAACAGGATACGCAGAGAAAGAAAGCAGTAGGATCGAAATGTTTGCATGTTCATAGGGACATTTACAAATTAAACCTATGTGGTTACTGCAACGCAGAAAACAAAGCTAAGCAAACACACAGAAAGTTCAAATATTGGAAAGAATTGCTCTGACTGTCCTTGAGTTATAATAAATGATGCCAGCATAGGAACTGCTTCACCCAACCAAAGGATCTCTATGCAAAGTCTACATTATTTTCAGAAACTGTTCAGTGAACAGGAGTTCTATTAATGGAGTTGTAAAGGAATTTATATTTTTTGCTGAAATGACTGTTTACAGGGTATAGAGACATAGGGCCATATTCTCGTAGAATTACGCCGGCGTATCAGCAGATACTCCGACGTAAGTCCGAATTTAAGGCCGTCCTATGTTTAAGTGTATTCTCAAACTGAGATACACTTAAACATGCCTAAGATACGACGGCCAGCGCCGTTGTATCTTAGGGTGCAATATCTACGCTGACCGCTAGGTGGCGTTTCCTTTGAGGTCAGTGTAGAATATGCAAATGACTAGTCACGCCGATTCTCGAACGTACGCTTGCCCGTCATAGTGATTTTACGTTGTTTCCGTAAGCGATACGCGGCGTAAAGATAAACATGCCCCCTAGGTGGCGTACTCAATGTTAAGTATGGCCGTTGTTCCCGCGTCGAAATTTGAAAATTTAACGTCGTTTGCGTAAGTCGTCCGTGAATGGCGCTGGACGCCATTTACGTTACCGTCAAAACAAATGACGTCCGTGAGACGTCATTTAGCGCAATGCACGTCGGGTAATTTACCCGACGGAGCATGCGCATTACGATCGGTGCGGGAGCGCGCCTAATTTAAATGATCCACGCCCCCTACCAGGATCATTTGAATTAGGAGTGCTTGCGCGGGTGGACTTTACGCGACGCCGCCGCAAGTTTACAGGTAAGTGGTTTGGGAATCAGGCACTTGCCCGTTAAACTTGCGGCGGAGTAACATAAAGGACATACGTTACGCCGCCGGATATGTACAAGAATATGGCCCATAATAGTTAACTGATTCCTTTTAAAAAATATTAAAAATAGATAAAAATCAATCATATAATGTACCTACAGTTTCTAGTTTCGTTTTTGCATGTTGTTTCCTGCTTCTGTGATGTACAGAGCATACAGAGCCAATACAGGGCAGTGATGGTTTGGAAAACGAAACTGATTGGTGCTGTGGGGTTTTAGACACACAGTAATCACACCTCCTTGATTAGTGACCACAGAGAGTAAGCTCCCAGTACTGTGGTCATCAGGAAACAGACAACTAGGAAGTGTGGAGATCAGAGAAGAATTACAGCAACTTGAGAGCAAAAACGAATAATGAGGACATGAAAACAGCACTGCATTAGGGTAAAGGAAGCTATTAAGATAAAAAAAAATCCTTTACAAACCCTTTAACTTTACTTGAATAATGTGCACATTTCAAGGGAATGATTACAAAAGAAGATGCCATTGTGTATACGGTATTTTGCAGGTTATAGCTGACTTTTTGGTCCCCAGAAGAAAAAGGCGACTGTCTTTTAGGTGCCTCTTTTTGCTTGACATGGCAGCATCTTTGTTCGTTATAGGACAGTTTTTTGAGCCCGTGCCCACTCAATTTGAAGCTCAGGACAGGGAGAAAATACAAGTAAGTAGTGAAATAGCAAGTGAGAGGTAAGACTAAGCTAGAGCAATTTAAGAGTGGAGAATGTTACAGACAGGGCTTTTTTTCTGGGGGAACGTGGGGAAATGCAGTAGGGCCGAAACAACTAATCGATTAATCGACAACTAATCGATTATGAAAATAGTTGTCAACTATTTTCATAATCGATTAATCGGCCAGTTGATTAGTTGGCCTGCATATAGTATGCATTATTTGTTTACATATCAGGAAATACAGTGCAGCACACATACAGCTCAGTACACCATCCATACATGTCACCAAGTGCCTGAGAATTTGTGAATGTGAAAGTCTGAGGAGCAATGCCTCATGGGACATGTAGTCCTGGAAGTGAGTGGTTCTAAAGGCAGAAGTTTATTTACCTTGCTATAGCGGGCGCTCTATACTATACTTTGCAGCTTGCTATTGAGGCACTCTGAAGGCAGGAGGAGCCAGAAGCATCGGTGAGGGACCCCAGAAGTGGAGGATCTGGGGGGCTCTGTGCAAAACCATTACACAGAGCAGGTGAGTATAACAAGTTTGTTTAAAAAAAAAATATATATATATATATCACTTTAAAGACACGGTGCAGGGAAGATCAGCATCTGAACCCAGAGAAAGTGGAGGTAATAGAAGGCATTATAATTGTAGTTGGTTATTTATATTTACCACAGCATATGGATATTTAAGAATAATTTGCCTTTTTTTTTTTTTTTTTACATATTAAACTAAATTGTACACCACACTTTTTTTTTTTAAGATTATCTGATTAGTCGATTAATCAAAACAATAAATCGGCCAACTAATCGATTATGAAAATAATCGTTAGTTGCAGCCCTAGAACGCAGTTCCGGCACCTTCAGCAATGAATGTATGTAATAGCAAGGAGTGCTAGGGTGTGCTGGAGGGTCTATTGATGCTGGCTGCTATGGAATACATTTTTGTATGGAGGTCTATTGTTGCTGGTGGTATGTTGGTATGTTGTTGTTGGGGTGGGTCAATTGTTACTGGGAGGGGTCTACTGTTGAGGGAGAGGTCTATTGTTGCTGGCTCCTGGAGGGTCTATTGATGCCGGCTGCTAGGGGTCTATTGTTGCTGGGGTGGTATTTTGTTGCTGGGGGTCCATTGTTGCTGGGGGGGGGTCTATTGTTACTGGGAGGGGTCTATTGTTGCTGGCTCCTGAAGGGTCTATTGATGCCAGCTGCTGGGGGTCTATTGTTGCTGGGGTGGTATTTTGTTGCTGGGGGTCCATTGTTGCTGGGGGGGTCTGATGTTGTGTGGTTGATCTATTGCTTCTGGGGTGAGGTCTATCTTTGCTGGGGGGTCTATTGTTGCTTGCTGCACTCTATTTTACTTTCTTTCTTATTAACAAATTCCGTGCGAATCACTAAGTAGCACAAGATGATATTTGGTTCTGTATTCTCTAAAAAGGCTGGTACTGGGAGGTGGGTAGGGGGTAGAACCAATGGACAATGCTCAGAGGTGGGTAGGGAGCAGAAACGTAGGGTAACCGAGAAGGGGGGAGTTCCAGCACCTATTCTCTGAGAAAAAAAGCCCTGGTTACAGATACCCATTAGTGAGATGTTCTCTGTAAGGAAAATGTTTTAATGGCCATGGAGATGTAGATGTAGCACTAACCCCTTTAGGGCCACTGGATTTTGGAGGGGGGTTGCTGGAGAAGAGCCTCCCCTTCGGCGACGATTTTGGGGATATGGCATTTTATGCAGTATTCATTTTTTGATACCATCCCCTATTTTCACTATGTCACAGGATAATTGTGAACAATATTGATCATTGGTAATTTTTACTTTTGAAACAGAAAATGATTGGGTTTGCATGCCCTTTCACTCACATGGAAATAAGAGTTTAAAAAAATGTAAAGCCCTGTACACACGATCGTTTTTTCTGATGAAAACCGACCGATGGACCGTTTTCATCGGACAAACCGATCGTGTGTGGGCCCCATAGGTTTGTTTTCTATCGGAAAAAATAGAACATGTTTTAAAAATTTCCTATGGATAAAAAAACGATCGTCTGTGTGAAAATTCACGCATGCTCAGAATCAAGTCGACGCATGCTCGGAAGCATTGGGCCTGATCCACAAAAGGGATACGCCGGCGTATCTACTGATACGCCGTCGTATCCCTGTTTCTATCTATGGAACTGATCCACAGAATCAGTTTCTCATAGATAGGCAGAAGATCCGACATGTGTAAGGGACTTACTCTGTCGGATCTTAGGATGCAGTACCGCAGCCGCCGCTGGGGGCATTTCTCATCGAAATCCAGCGTCGGGTATGCAAATTAGCACTTACGGAGATCCACGAAGCTTTTACGCTTCGTTTTTTCTCCGTAAGTATTAGTTTGCCGTCGCAAAATTAGGGCTGCTTTTACAAAGCGTAAAGTTAGTACACCATGTAAAAGTAGACCCTTCTTTCCCGCTACGCTGTCAAATTTTTTTTTAAATTTTTTTCCCGCCGCATCTCTTTTTTTTCCCGACGCAACTTTTTTTACCCGGCACGATTCACAAAACTCGGCGTAACGTAATTTTGCGCAATGCACGTCGGGAAAATCGCGTCGGGAGCATGCGCAGTACGTCCGGCGCGGGAGCGCGCCTAATTTAAATGGGACTCGCCCCATTTGATTAGGAACGCCTTGCGCCGGACGGATTTAAGTTACACCGTTCAAAATTTCTAGGTAAGTGCTTTGTGGATCGGGCACTTAGGTAGAGATTTTGCGGCGGTGTAACTTAAACGGGAAAAATTAAGTTACGCCGGGTTTTTGTGGATCAGGCCCATTGAACTTAATTTTTCTCAGCACGTCGTAGTGTTTTACGTCACCGCCTTGGACACGGTCGGATTTTTGACCGATGGCGTGTAGGCAAGACTGATGAAAGTCAGCTTCATCGGATATCCGACAAAATAAATCCATCGGATTAGATTCCATCAGATATCCGATCGTGTGTACAGGGCTTTAGAGACATTTTTTTATTTCAAAGAAAGAGTTTAGACTTAAACAAAAAGACAGTGAAAGTGTAATGAAAAATGTAAAGAAAAATTGGCCAGCCACATAATGGATCTGATCTTTATAGCAGGCTCATGTTTCACTGATATAAGCGCCTTTCATCCAAGGGGCAATACAAGATCACAGCTGCAAAACAAAAGGTTGAAATACGGGTTGGACTGCAGCACGTCGGCAACGTCCCCACTACAAGAAGTTCTTGACATATTTGTACCAGATGATGATCCCTGCGGTACACAACCACAGACAGCAAGTTGTCAGCAAAACTGCAGCGTACTTTGTTTGCCTGGCATCCAGCTGTTTGAAATACCATGTTCCTCACAGTTGGGAAACTGAGTGTAAAGAGCAATCTCTCTGTCCCTGAAAGTGTAAATACTTCTTCTGAATTTACAGGAAACAGAGTTTACATAAGTACACAGGTGGCCCTGGAAACCCTTTCTTTACCCAAAGCCAATTCATAGTTACAGGTAATCGTTTCCATTTTTTCCTACACTAACAGGTATTTAGCTTTCAAGAGAAATTCTTTTAACATAAATATAAACTCAGGCCCAGATTCTCAGAAAAACGCCTATCTTTAGGCGGGTGTAGCGTATCTCAGATACACTACGCCGCCGTAACTTAGAGCGGCAGGTCCCGTATTCTGAAACATCTTCCGCTCTAAGTTACGGCGGCGTAGTGTATCTGAAACGGCGTAAGCCCGCCTAATTCAAACTAGGCTGGTAGGGGGCGTGTTGTATGTAAATGTTTTGTGACCCCACGTAAATGATGCTTTTATCGAATGGCGCATGCGCGCGCATACTCAGTATCACGTCGATTTTTCAAATTAAATTGTGCCCCCTCAATGCCTAGACTACGTGAACGTAACTTACCCATTCACGGACGACTTACGCAAACGATGTAAAACGTGAAAAATTTTACGCTGTTCCGACGTCCATACCTAACATTGGTACGCCTCATGTACGCCTCATAGAGCAGGGGTAACTTTACGCCCAAAAAAGCCTTACGGAAACTACGTAAAAAAATGCGCCGGGCGCACATACGTTTGAGAATCGGCGTAACTAGCTCATTACCATATTCAATGCGTAAATCGACGGAAGCGCCACCTAGCGGCCAGCGTAAATATGCAACTTAGATACGACGGCGTAAGAGACTTACGCCAGTCGGATCTAAGACAAATCTATGCGTAACTGATTCTAAGAATCAGGCGCATAGATACGACAAAAAAACAGAAAAAATATTGCGCATACCAAAGTAAATAAATGTGTAACAGCTGCGTCTCAAATGTCATACAACATCAAACAAACATAAAACAAAAAAGGAGTCGCGCTAAGTGATTGACAATTGCAAGTGAATATCCATATAATGACAAGTGAATAATTACGTGCAAATCTAAAAAGCATGAACCGAGATAATCATACCAGCTCAAGCTTTAACAATAGTCCACAAAATAATTAGTGAAAAAAAAGGAAATAAACCCAAAAAATTGCTGAATAAATATGTAGACACAGTCCCAGATGCAGTGATAAAAGAAAGTCCCAAAGTGTTGGATGAATCCACAACGTTGTGATGAATAACAGACAGGAGACCTCCACCAACGAGTAACACTGACTCTTACCACAAAACAATTTAAAAACAGCAACAACGATATCCACTCTCCACTGGGGAAACAGAATCAATCATCCATCCACTGTGGTGGTCCTCTTTATCAGCAGCCCGGATTAACACTCCAGAGTATGTGAAAAGATCAGAAGGAACTCATAGCATAATACTGTATGGTGGTTTATTTAAAAAAGAAGTATTGCACTTACATTAGTCCAATAAAGATAGGCATATAAAAACACAGCCGGCCAGTCTTTGTATGAAGCGTGTGCCCAGGATTTCCGGGTCCTCACATGTGTAACGCGGTGACGTCAAAGCGCCGCCTCCCGACGTTTCGTCTCAACACAGACTTGTTCACAGGATGAGGTGCTTCGAGTCACCGCGCTAAATAGAAAAAAGAGGAGGGGCTATACTCCGAGATGGACCCAACGCCAGACGCACATCCTCCATCTTTGTTGATGGAAAACAGCCAGTGACTGCCAGTACAGTGTCACCAATTGGAGCAAAACAGCCAATCTTACAGAATAAATCATCACAAGAGATGTCACTCCTATGATGATCCATTCACACTACTGTATTGCGCTTTATTGGGGCGCACACAGCAGAAATGTACAAAAAAATAACAATGAAAAGGGAAACATAGAGCAATATTATAATAAACCGTCCCTGCTAAAAGCAAGGCGGTATATATATATATAAAACAACCAATTAGGGCTGTGAATAAAATAACTGGAGAATGTATACATCCAAAAGCTCATGAAATCAACTAGACAGATCCATCTTGAGTCATTAACAATAAAAACATTAAAAACAATATTCATTCAAATATAGTGCATCACCAGGTGGTAAAAAATGTTAATGTCACTACACCTAAGAGTACAGAATCTATAGATCACACATTCTGAAATTGCTGATCATGACGAATATTCTAGAACATATATAGCAGGTAAGTAAATTATGAATTGTCTATGAAGCAGTTCACATCTACTTCAATGTTCAACCCATGGGGGGTGTAACATTTTAATTTGTGAATCCAGGCCATTTCTGACCTGGAGATGTTTCTCACCAGGTCACTCCCCCTCCAATGGGCAGTAAATTTATCAATACCCAAGAATACCGTATTTCTTCGGTCCTTATCGTGAGAAAGCAAATAATGTTTGGACACAGAGTGCTCTGTAAAGCCACTCCGTATATTTGCAATGTGCTCGTTTAATCTTATGTGGAGGGGGCGTTTGGTCCTGCCCACATATTGGAGACCACACGGGCACATTAACAAATAGATAACACCCACTGTAGAACAAGTGATGAAAGGCTTGATACAGAAATTTTTCTGAGTACAGCTGGAACTGAACTCAGTGGTCCTTTTAGTGGTTTGCCCATTCAAACCACAACTCTGGCACCTGCCACACTTAAAAAATCCTGTTAGGCCTGATGAAAACATTGAAAGCATCCTAGGAGGATTTAGTATGTTGGGGGCCAATTTATCTCTCAAAGAGGGAAGTCCCCTGAAAACCACCTGAGGTCTTTCAGGTAGTAATCCGTTGAGGACATTGTCACTTTTTAAAATATGCCAATATTTCGAAAAAAATATGTTTAACACTTGCATGTTGACATGAAAAATCAGTGACAAATGGACATTTAAACCTGACAGAGTCATTCCGAGGTTTATCCTCCAGTAAAGCAACTCTGTCCAAGTTCGCCACTTGATCTAATGTGTTAGACAGGGCTTCACAGCAGTACCCCTTTGAAGCAAATCGTTCTGTTAGAATACTGGCCTGCTTGACAAAGGAGAACTGCTTTGTGCAGTTCCTTTTTATTTGGAGGTATTGACTCTTTGGTATGGAGTCTAACCAGGAAGAATAATGACAGCTATCTTTGGAGATATACGAATTCCTCTCTGTTGTTTTGAAATATGTGGTAGTTACAAAACTACCCTCCTCGACAGAAATTACTAAATCCAAGAAGCTAATCTGGATCTGACTGGCCTCATACGTCAGAAAGATCCCACGCCCATTGATGTTCAATGAATTAATGAATTGTGACAGGTCATTTTCAGTACCATCCCATAGGAGGAGGATGTCGTCGATGTATCTGGCCCACAGCAAAATCTGGGGCCTAGACTGAACACAGACGACATCCTCCTCCCATAAGGCCATAAATAGGTTTGCGAGGCTGGGAGCATATTTCGCTCCCATAGCCACCCCGCGACTCTGTTGGTAAAATTTACCATCATGCCAGAAATAGTTATGTGTGGCTGCGAACTCTAAAAGTTCCATTATGAAGGCAATTTGTATGGTATCAAGGCCACTATCCTTATTTAGATAGTGAGAAACCGCATGAAGACCAAGATCATGGGGTATAACGGTGTATAGCGAAGTGACATCCGCTGTCACCGCGTTACACATGTGAGGACCCGGAAATCCTGGGCACACGCTTCATACACAGACCGGCCGGCTGTGTTTTTATATGCCTATCTTTATTGGACTAATGTAAGTGCAATACTTCTTTTTTAAATAAACCACCATACAGTATTATGCTATGAGTCCCTTCTGATCTTTTCACATACTCTGGAGTGTTAATCCGGGCTGCTGATAAAGAGGACCACCAGTGGATGGATGATTGATTCTGTTTCCCCAGTGGAGAGTGGATATCGTTGTTGCTGTTTTTAAATTGTTTTGTGGTAAGAGTCAGTGTTACTCGTTGGTGGAGGTCTCCTGTCTGTTATTCATCACAACGTTGTGGATTCATCCAACACTTTGGGACTTTCTTTTATCACTGCATCTGGGACTGTGTCTACATATTTATTCAGCAATTTTTGGGTTTATTTCCTTTTTTTTCACTAATTATTTTGTGGACTATTGTTGAAGCTTGAGCTGGTATGATTATCTCGGTTCATGCTTTTTAGATTTGCGCATAGATATGACGCCTCACACTCAATGTTACGACGGCGTATCTGGAGATACGCCGGCGTAACTCCTACGAGAATCTGGGCCTCAGAGTGCACCAATGATGGTGGATTCTCAGAGAATTATGGGTTTTGTAAAGAGCAGAAGCTGTTTGCTTTCAATCACTTTCTTTCAATAAATTAGAACTAAAGACAAAACTTTTTAATTATTATTATTTTGAATAGAGTAAGGAAAGGTTATAACCCCTCTCTGTTTTTTTTTGTTTTTTTTTGTTTGCCATCTTGTCACATAGGGGAGATTTCACTTTACTTCCTGTCCCATAGACAAAACCAGTAGTGAGAGGAAATCCCTCCAAAGTGAGGGAAAACCTGGGTGTCACTGAGGTCACCATTGAAAGATTTTCCCTCTACTACTGTTTTGGTTTCAACCCAATATTTTGAATTTTCTTTTAATTTCACTTTCAATGATACTGGTAAACAGGACAAATAGCATGAATTTCCCTGATAAAGGCACAGACAGCCTTAAGAACTAACACTTGTTGTAATCCTTCTCCACTCTTTCAACACTAAAAAAAGTATTGACTTTGGTTTCCCTTTAAAATGTAACTGCAGCCGGGGGTCATTGTTTACAGTCTTTACATTGTGTGTAAATTTCATCTTCAGCTATTGAGCTCTGTAAACAGTTTTACTTTACAAGAAAACTAACCAGATCCCAAGTCCACAGATTGCTAGTTTCACCTTCCAGGATGTAGATAAAATACAAAATATTCATATAAAACATTACATATTTTAACTAAATAAATTAAAAAACACTATACATTTCTTTTAGACCCCTTTCACACTGGCGCCGCCCGTGCGTTTGCGGTAAACTTTTTCGGCCACTAGCAGGGCACTTTTAACCCCAAAGAAGGGGTTAAAAATGCCAGTGTTGTGTCGCTTCCGAATCGCTTTTCAGGCGCTTCGGAAGCACTGCCCATTCCAATGCAATGAACACAGCGCTCCCAAACCGCCCTAAAGATGCTGCTTGCAGGACTTTTTCTAATGTCCCGCAAGCGCACCGCCCCAGTGTAATAGCACTCAGGCTTTCACACTCGGACGGCATGGGAGGCAGTTTTCAGGCGAAAAGCCTGAAAACTGCCTCAGTGTGAAAGGGGTATTAGCCTCAATACACTACTAGTTTGCTGTTCTTGGTGAGTTTTTTAGTCAGTAAAGTAGCAATGTGCAGCTCAATGTGACACTCACGCCGCACACATGCTAGCATCTAGCACAAATGTGTAATTAAAGTGTTACTAAACCTAGGACCCTGCATTCACTGTATCTGGTCTCCCACAGTACACAGAACATGGAAATGCAATTACTTTAGTAAATATAAACTGCTAAATACCCTTTCTCATCAGCAGTTAGAGCAGTCTTGTGACTTTCTATCAGTGTCTGGTTAAAGCTTGTAGGAGGAGTTTTCATTCTACCACAATTATCCTCTGAGAATGCAGGACCCCTGACCCTCTGTTTGGCCCTGTGCTGATCACATGCACTCTCCCAAGAAAAAAAAAACTCTCTAGAAATACACACCAAACTGAGCATGTGCAGCCTGTTCCCTGTGTGACTGTATGTATTGGCCAAGTTGCAGAATAAATAAAGTTGAAACCCAAGCTTTTGAAGATGACCAGGTCTCCATGCCTTTTGGTCTCAGGGTGACAACTGTCCAGTGTCCACCATTGGAAGCATCAGAAGCTGTTACAATGAATTGGGTGTTGAGTTGTACCCACAAGGCATACCTCCCAACATTTAAAAAATCCACTGCGGGACATTCTTTGAATTTTTCATTAAAGTTGTTGAGCGGGGGGGGGTTGCCGCGGATCAAAGTTGTTGAGCGGGGGGGGTGCCCTTGCGGATTGAAGTTGTTGAGCGGGGGGGTTGACGCGGATCGGAGTTGTTGAGCGGGGGGGTTGACGCGGATCGGAGTTGTTGAGCGGGGGGGGCGCACCGCTCCAGTCATTGTAGCATGTCTCCCCTCAGACCTTTTCCTCCTCCTTCCGTGCTCCCCCTTCTTGCACAGCTTCCTGTGCGGGAAAATTAACCAGTTTGCGGGACTGCGGGAAGATGCAGTCTGTGCGGGATAGTCCCGCAGAATCCGTGCAGGTTGGGAGGTATGCACAAGGTACTTCCTTGCCTTTTCTCAAAAATTGGTACAGAGAATTTTTTCATTCTCCCATTGTCGTCAACCTCAGACAGTCCTAAATGAAGGCATTATATTGGGTCATCAAATCAGAGGTTCATCTGGACCTTTTGTAGCCACCACTAAGCTGCCAATAAAGCTTTTTATTTTATTTTCTAAATAGGTTCCTTTAAGCTAGTGCATTGTTGGCTCACTTACCTTTTCCTTCGATTTCTAAATATTTTTTTTTTTTTGTTTTCTTTGAATTTCTCACTTCCTGTTCCTCCTCAGTAAGCTGTTCAGTAAGCTGTGCTGGCTGACTAACCACCGCTCGGATGATGGTGTCAAGTTTACTGAGGAGAAGCAGGAAGTGAGAAATTCAGACAAAGAAAAAAAACATTTAGAAGGGAAATGGAAGGAAAAGGTAAGTGAACCAACAATGCACTAGCTTAAAGCAACCTATTTAGAAAATAAAAAACGAACCTTTACAACCCCTTTAAAGAAAATGTTGCTATATGAAGAGACTTAAAAGAGAATTTTATTCACCCTTTACATTAACTGTGTCTTGATTCAGAAGCGACTCAGCCTAGTATATGTGGCATTTACTTTTCCCTGAGCAAGCTCACATAATCCTACATGAATCAAAGGATTTAGCTGCTATTATCTACAAAAAAAAGCTAAATCTCTTGATCTGTTCAAATGTCATCACGCACGTGGTACGCAGTGTTAAACAAATTAATAACTTTATTGTAATTGAGATTGCTGCTTAAGCCATTTTGACTTCCTCCTCCTCAGTTGACTATATTCTGCCTGTGTATATCACTGATATCACACAGAAAAGGCTTGCTGTTACCAGACTTTTATTTTGTGCCAGACCAGACGTTATGCTGAGAAATAGGGTTGTCCCGATACCACTTTTTTAGGACTGAGTACAAGTACCGATACTTTTTTTTATGTACTCGCCGATACCGAATACCGATACTTTTTTTAAATGTGTCCCCAAATGCAGCCATGTCCCCCCACATATGCAGCCATGTCCCCCCACATATTCCAGCCATGTCCCCCACATATTCCAGCCATGTCCCCCACATAATGCAGCCATGTCCCCCACATATTCCAGCCATGTCCCCCACATATGCAGCCATGTCCCCCACATATTCCAGCCATGTCCCCCACATATGCAGCCATGTCCCCCTACATATGCAGCCATGTCCCCCACATATTCCAGCCATGTCCCCCACATATTCCAGCCATGTCCCCCACATAATGCAGCCATGTCCCCCCACATATGCAGCCATGTCCCCCACATATTCCAGCCATGTCCCCCACATATTCCAGCCATGTCCCCCACATATTCCAGCCATGTCCCCCACATAATGCAGCCATGTCCCCCACATATTCCAGCCATGTCCCCCACATATTCCAGCCATGTCCCCCACATATTGCAGCCATGTCCCCCACATATTGCAGCCATGTCCCCCACATATTGCAGCCATGTCCCCCACATATTGCAGCCATGTCCCCCACATAATGCAGCCATGTCCCCCACATATTCCAGCCATGTCCCCCACATATTTCAGCCATGTCCCCCACATATTCCAGCCATGTCCCCCACATGTTCCAGCCATGTCCCCCACATATTCCAGCCATGTCCCCCACATATTCCAGCCATGTCCCCCACATAATGCAGCCATGTCCCCCACATAATTCAGCCATGTCCTACATACCTTGATGATGCCGCACGTGCCGCCGTTAATCAGCGTGCGGGGAACATTACAGCTTTCGTTTGAATAGCTGTATCCCCGCCGCGTACAGACACTCCCCCATGCGCGGGATTGGACAGATCATCCGTCCAATCCCGCGCAAGGGGGAGTGTCTATACGCGGCGGGGATACAGCTATTCAAACGAAAGATGTAATGTTCCCCGCACGCTGATTAACGGCGGCGGGTTTGCGGCGACGGGTTTGCGGGGGGGGAACAAGTATTCTATTTCAGTATCGGGAGTATTTGCGGGAGTACGAGTACTCCCACAAATACTCGGTATCGGTCCCGATACCGATACTGGTATCGGTATCGGGACAACCCTACTGAGAAATAGATCATTTTTTAGAAGCTATATATGAGTTTCATATCTGCAGTACAACCAATTAGCCAGCTTGCTGAAAGGACATTAGGTTCAATTCACAAAGCTTCACACAAGATTAAGGATCTTTGGGCCAGATTCAGGTAGAATTGCGGCGGCGTAACGTATCGTAGATACGTTACACCGGCGCAAGTTTTCATCGCAAGTGCCTGATTAACAAAGCACTTGCGATGAAAACTACGCCGGCGGCCTCCGGCGTAAGCCTGCGTAATTTAAATGGGCGTGTGCTATTTAAATTAGGCGCGCTCCCGCGCCGGACCTACTGCGCATGCTCCGTTTCGTAACTCCCGCCGTGCTTTGCGCGAAGTGACGTCATTTTTTCGAACGGCGACGCGCATAGCGTAATTCCGTATTCCCGGACGTGTTACACAAACGACGTGAAATTTTAAATTTCGACGCGGAAACGATGGCCATACTTTAGACAGCAATACGTTTGCTGACTAAAGTTAAGGCACCAAAAACGACGACTAACTTTGCGACGGGAAACTAGACTAGCGGCGACGTAGCGAACGCGAAAAACCGTTGTGGATCGCCGTAACTCCTAATTTGCATACCCGACGCTGGTTTACGTCGCAAACTCCCCCCAGCGGCGGCCGCGGTACTGCATCCTAAGATCCGACAGTGTAAAACAATTACACCTGTCGGATCTTAGGGATAGCTATGCGTAACTGATTCTATGAATCAGTCGCATAGATACTCTGAGAGATACGACGGAGTATCTGAGATACTCCGTCGTATCTCCGCTGTGAATCTGGCCCTTCATTTTTTTAGCTATGTGACAAACTTTAAAATAATTTTTTTTTTTTGTTTTGTTTTTTAATAAGGTTCCTTATCCTGTTTTTTTATCTTGATATTGCAGCCTGTTGTACTGTAAGATGCATGCTATAAGCCTTGCATACAAAAACCACAAACAGTTAAAGAAAGTGAAGTCAAGTGGTACAGCTTTAGATTTTTTAAAGGGGTTGTAAAGGTTTAGGGCCAGATTCTCAAAAGAGATACGACGGCGTATCTCCAGATACGCCGTCGTATCTCTGAGTTGCGCCGTTGTATCTATGCGCCTGATTCATAGAATCAGTTACGCATAGATTTCCCTTAGATCCGACTGGCATAAGTCTCTTACGCCGTCGGATCGTAACTGCATATTTACGCTGGCCGCTAGGGGCGTGTACGCTGATTTACGTTTAGAAATATGTAAATCAGCTAGATACGCAAATTCACGAACGTACGCCCGGCCGACGCAGTACAGATACGCCGTTTACGTTAGGCTTTTCCCCGCGTAATGTTACCCCTGCTATATGGTGGCGTACATGCGGCGTACCAATGTTAAGTATGGACGTCGTTCCCGCGTCTAATTTTAAATTTTTTACGTCGTTTGCGTAAGTCGTCTGTGAATGGGGCTGTCTCAAAAATATTCCGATTGCACACCTTCCGGCAAAATGGCCAAGTAGTAAAAGGGTGCTGAAACGATCACCGGCTGGGAACCGGAAAGCAAATCATATATATATATACTCGCCAGCACACCAGGAATCATAACGTCCAAAGATTTAATGCATATCTATTATGTCAAAAAGAGCAAAGTTTCGAGGCCACGCAGGACCTCTTCGTCAGGCAAAAAAAAAAAAAAAAAAAAAAAAAAAAAAAAAAAAAAAAAAAAACGAAGAGGTCCTGCGTGGCCTCGAAACTTTGCTCTTTTTGACATAATAGATATGCATTAAATCTTTGGACGTTATGATTCCTGGTGTGCTGGCGAGTATATATATATGTGAATGGGGCTGGACGTCATTTATGTTCACGTCGAAACCAATACGTCCTTGCAGCGTGCTTTGGAGCAATGCACACTGGGATATTCCACGGATGGCGCATGCGCCGTTCGTGAAAAACGTCAATCACGTCAGGTCACACGTTATTAACATAAAACACGCCCCCCTGTTCCAAATTTGAATTAGACGGGCTTACGCCGGCCTTTTTACGCTACGCCGCCGCAACTTACGGAGCAAGTGCTTTGAGAATACAGCACTTGCCCTTCTAAGTTGCGGAGGCGTAACGTAAATCGGATACGTTAGGCCCGCGCAAAGATATGCGGATCTACGAGAATCTGGCCCTTAATTTTTATTTTATTTTTTTAATAAGAAACATACCATACATACATACCTCCACTGTGCAGTTTGTTTTGCACAGAGTGGCCCCGATCCTCGTCTTCTGGGGTCACTCGATGGCTGTCTTGGCTCCTCCCCGCAAGAGCTAACCCCCTTCTGGAAAGCGCTCTCCATAGGGGTTAGCTTGCGGGCGCGATCCTGTGTGAGACTGTATCACTCGGCCCCACCCCCCCGGCTCGCCGCATCATTGATTTTATTGACAGCAGCGTGATTGTGCCCACGAAGATTAGGGGTTCAGGTAAGTAAAACGGGGGCTCAGGGGGGCCGGGAAGTGCAAGGTGTTTTTTCACCTTAATCCATAGGATGCTCTAAGGTGAAAAAACACAAAGCTTTACAACCCCTTTAAGCAATAAGTTTTAAGTAATTGGTAAATGTTGTAATCCAAAGAAACCAATCAGAATCCATCTTCTACTGGTGTAATTGTATTCAGAGATTGCCAATGGTGACCTGATCATACGGGGCACAGGGGCTCCGCCGCCCTAGATTCATGCGTCCGGCCCCTAATCAACATGCAGGGCGCTGAATTCATGGATTACAATGTTTTCTTTTTTTCTTTTTAGAAGCACATGATTAGGGCCTGAGGCTCTAATTGGCTTTAAAAAAGGGTGGGCTTAGGGCGCAGAGCACTACACCCTAAGCCCACCCAGTTGTGTGACAATAGCAAATTAATATGCTCTATTGTCTTTCTGACTTTCCTCCCGGCCGATCGAGAATTGGCCAATTGGCCAAGAGGAGAAGCGATCCTATTGGCCGGCGAGGAGGAGACGCAGGGGAAGGCACCCTGAAGCCGAGGAGGAGGAGACACAGGGTGAAGCCACCGCTACCTGCCTGGAGGAAGCGATAGATGGGGTAAGTACGGGGCTTGTGACCAACCGGGGGGGGGGGGTGGAGCGTGTAAAAATCCTCTGTGTGCAGCAGCCTCCCTCGGCCCCGCTAATACTTATCTGAGCCCCATCTCTATCAAGCAATGTTGCACAAGAGACTCTCCCTCCTCATTGGTTGAGACAGCAAAGAAGCGCTATTGGCTCCTGCTGCTGTCTATCAAAGTCAAATGAGCAAATGAGAAGAGAATTGGTGGGGCCGCAGATCCGTGTCTGAATGGATACAGGAAGCCTCTTGCTGTGGGGGCACTCAACAGGAGGGAGGGGCCAGGAGCGCCGAATCGGGGCTGCTTTGTTCAAAACCACTGCACAGAGCAGGTAAGTATAACATGTTTGTTATTTAAAAAATAAAAAAATAAAGCAAGACTTTAGTATCACTTTAAAGTGTTACTAAACCCACAACAGTAAAATCAGTCTGTATATACAGTAAAGCATGCTTGTTATATTCACTGTGGAACCTAAGGGGTTAATCCTCCACAGTACTGTCCCCAATCTATCTGCTGATAGAACAGGGCCTTGCAAGCACTCTGCACATGCTCAGTTTGGTGTGTATTGCAAGGGAGGGTGCATGTGATCAGCACAGGGCCAATCAGCACTGTCTAGAGCAGGGGTCTTCAAACTGCGGCACTCCAGTTGTTCAGGAACTACAATTCCCATCATGCCTAGCCATGTCTGTGAATGTCAGGGTTTTACAATGCCTCATGGGACGTGTAGTTCCGCAACAGCTGGAGGGCCGTAGTTTTAGGATCCCTGGTCTAGAGGGTCAGGGGTCATGCAGCCTCATAGGATAGTCAGAGGAGAATGAAAACTCGTCCTACAAGCTTTAACCAGTGCTCAGCCAGACACTGATAGAAGTCACAAAACTGCTATATACTGCTGATAAGAAAAGGTATTTAACAATTCATATTTACTAAAAGAATTGCATTTCCATGTTCTGTGTACTGTAGAAGGCACACTATAGTGAATGCAGGGTCCTGGGTTTAGTAACACTAAAGCTGCAATTTAATCTGCTTATATTTTCTTCCTGTTTTTTATTACATACCTTATTTTAGACTGGGATTGGGACTGTGTGCTCCGCCCCAGCCGGGATAAGATAGCGATTATTGCTATCAGCTATAGCAGCTGCTAGCGATAATCGCAAGTGACCGATCAACTTGGTACATTCAGCCGAGCCATTAATGGTTCCAATCTGCTTGTTTGAACTGGCCAAGATTCAAACTGTGTATGGCCAGCCTAAGGCTGTAGAGGAAAGGGATAGAATATGCCCTCCAGCCCAAAAAAATCTATCTATATAAGACAGTATACAAGTGCTAAGGACACTATAGAGACTGTTTCTGGCCTACTTCTAGGTACTTGCAAGCAGAACCGTTTGAAGGAATCTGGGGGCCCCAAGCAAAATGGGTATGGAACCCAACCCCCCCCCCCCCCCCGCATCTTGCCCTCAATTTTGACCAAATTTTTTGTGCCTTTGTAACTCTCACATCCCCAAAACATCAGCGATCCACCTCCGTGTTTCACAGTAGGAATGGTGTACCTTTCATCATAGGTTGACTTGCCTTGTTGACTCCTCTCCAAATGTAGGGGCAGATCCACAAAAGAATTACGCCGGCGTATCTCTTGTTACGCTGCGTAATTCCAAATTTTGCACGTCGTATCTTTGTTTTGTATCTACAAAACAAGGTACGACTGCATCTCGGATCGATCCGACAGTCGTACGTCTTAGTACGCTGTCGGATCTTAGGTGCATTTTTTCGGCGGCCGCTAGGTGGCGTTTCCTTTAAATTCCGCGTCGAGTATGCAAATTAGCTAGTTACGGCGATCCACGAACGTACGTCTGGCCGGCGAATTTTTTTACGTCGTTTGCGTTCGGCTTTTTCCGGCGTATAGTTACCCCTGCTATATGGTGGCGTACTCAATGTTAAGTATGGCCGTCGTTCCCGCCTCGCATTTTGAATTTTTTACGTCGTTTGCGTAAGTCGTTCGCGAATAGGGATTTGCGTAGAATGACGTTCACGTCGTAACGTCACGGCTTGTTGCGGGTTAATTTCGAGCATGCGCACTGGGATACCCCCACGGACGGCGCATGCGCCGTTCAAAAAAAACTTTGTTTACGTCGGGTCACGACGTATTTTCATAAAACACGCCCCCATCACATCGAATTGAATTCCGCGCCCTTACGCCGCCAAAGATACACTACGCCGCCGTAACTTACGGCGCAAATTCTTTGAGGATTCGAAAAAAAGTAAGTTACGGCGGCGTAGTGTATCTTAGATACGCTACGCCCGGCGGTAATATGCGCCGCTGTACGTGGATCTGCCCCGTAGTGTTTATGGTTGTGGCCAAAAAGCTCAATGTTGGTCTCATTACTCCAAATGACTTTGTGCCAGAAGGTTTGAGGCTTGTCTCTGTGCTGTTTGGCGTATTGTAAGCGGGATACTTTGTGGCATATGCGTAGTAATGGCTTTCTTCTGGCGACTCGACCATGCAGCCCATCTTTCTTCAAGTCCCTCCTTATGGTATTCATAATGGACCAGACCAATTTTTATATTTCAGCTATGGGTCTATCACAAAAGATTGAGGGCTTGTTCAAACCATATGCTTTAGGTTGTACTGGGCAGCCTTGTTCAATGTAGTTCCAAAGTTCTAGTTCAGTACACAGCTTCCATTCTGCACTAACTGAGCTGCAACAGTGTAATTTATAACAACTTTATGATAATTTATGTAGGACCCCCGTTGACTGTCTCTTGTTTGTAAACCAGGATTTCAACAGTCAAATTGACAGCAGGTCTTCGGCAGGGAAGCAGGAGTGGGCAGAGTGTGTGTGTGTGTGTGGGGGGTGGGGGGGGGGGTTACAATGATTAATGACCTGGATCCTTCAGGATGCTTATGTAACATGCAAGCAGCTATATATATGACAATCTGGTTTAGGTCAGACGATGACTTTTGGAAGCCTGGGGGATAGGAGTGGGACAGATGTAAATGGTCTATGTACCCTTTCAAGCAATTGCAAAGCACTTGAAAAATTGTTGGAATGACACAAGTAAATATCATAAACAGAGAGGACGGATTGTGGGCACCTTTAGCAAACTAAAGTAGTTGGACCTTGCAGGGATGTATTTACGTTTTGTGCTGCCCTAGGCCTGACTAAACTCGTGCACCCCCTTATTTAAGTATGACCCACCCCTTCCTCTCAAGGCCACACCCCTTGCGGTTTAAGACCCACCCTGAAATTTTCAAGTGGGGACACTAGTTCTGATGGCCTGGGGGGGGGGGGGGGCAATGGATTCCCTTAATTTGCATAGATTTCCTCTCACTTCCTGATTGGCTATGGGACAGGAAGTGAAGGAAAATCTCTGCAATGGAACAGGGATGGTAAAAAATTTGAAGCAACGCCCCCTACAGTTGCAGAATGCCAACCGCCCACATACTGGAAGCAGTGCGGCCGATTTATGGGGGCGCTAAACTAATTTGCCTAACAGTGTAGCGCAAGCTGGCGGGGACACTGTCCGTGCTGCCCTAAGCCTGGACCTTGTTGGCCTAGACCAGGATACATCATTGGGACCTTGTGGAACAAATTGCAGAGATTTACAATGGTTGCAAATGATCACTCAGTGGTGCAGTTGTTGGACCCTGGGACCTACTGTATGTAGTATATTCTAGGCACTGTAATTTGTTTCAAAAGCCATGATTGGAACACTATCAGCAGTATCATGCTAATGCACAACTTTGAAGTTGTTCTTATGTATTTGGTTGAATGATCACATTGCCTCCAATGGCTACTGAATCCATTGAAAAAGAAAATATCAACTTATACAAAAAACTGTCCGATCTTAGCTGAATTGAAATAAAAAAAAACGTTATAAATGTTGTATTTATTAGTATGGCATACGAGACCAAAAAACCTTTACTTGATGATTTACTGCGACATTTTAAAACAATTTGTTGTCTTTGTATTAAATGAATTTGAAAATCTGGACATTTCATGAATACAAACTTTTACCTATATTCTTGAATTATCATTTACCTAATTCTAAGTCATATCAGTGCTGTATTTTTTTTTCTTGTATAATTAATTTGTATTAAATATTAAGAAAATACAAATAAAACATGTTACAGAAGAGAAAAAGATGGAGTTTGTGTCAATTATTCCAATTGTGAAATATGAGTGCCAGTGCATGACATACGGTACTTATGAGTTTATTTCCGTACAATTTACTGCATGCCTACTATATACAGGGCCACCTTCAGAAAACATGGAGCCACATACAGCCTACCTGACAGGGCTGGTATTCCACAGCACTGGTGTCAGGGCCAGCATTAACCGACACCATTAATGACAGGGACAGCAATTACACATAATATTAGTCTCAGGGACAGCAATAACCATCAGCATTGGTGTGAAGATCAGCAATGGCCACCAGCATTGGTGTCGGGACCAGCAATGGCCCTCACCATTAGTGTCAGGATCAGCAATGGCCATCAGCATTGGTGTCAGGACCAGCAATAACCACCAGTATTGGTGTCAGGACCAGCAATGGCCATCAGCATTGGAGTCAGAACCAGCAATAAACACCAACATTGGTGTCAGGACCAGCAATGGCCCTCAGCATTGGTGTCAGGACCAGCAATGGCCCTCAGCATTGGTGTCAGGACCAACAATAACCACCAGCATTGGTGTCAGGACCAGCAATAACCACCAGCATTGGTGTCAGGACCAGCAATAACCACCAGCATTGGTGTCAGGACCAGCAATAACCACCAGCATTGGTGTCAGGACCAGCAATGGCCCTCAGCATTGGTGTCAGGACCAGCAATAAACACCAACATTGGCGTCAGGACCAGCAATGGCCCTCAGCATTGGTGTCAGGACCAGCAATAACCACCAGCATTGGTGTCAGGACCAGCAATAACCACCAGCATTGGTGTCAGGACCAGCAATGGCCCTCAGCATTGGTGTCAGGACCAGCAATAAACACCAACATTGGCGTCAGGACCAGCAATGGCCCTCAGCATTGGTGTCAGGACCAGCAAAAAACACCAGCATTGGTGTCAGGACCAGCAATGGCCCTCAGCATTGGTGTCAGGACCAGCAATAAACACCAGCATTGGTGTCAGGACCAGCAATGGCCCTCAGCATTGGTGTCAGGACCAGCAAAAAACACCAGCATTGGTGTCAGGACCAGCAATGGCCCTCAGCATTGGTGTCAGGACCAGCAATAAACACCAGCATTGGTGTCAGGACCAGCAATGGCCCTCAGCATTGGTGTCAGGACCAGCAATAACCACCAGCATTGGTGTGAGGACCAGCAATGGCCCTCAACATTGGTGTCAGGACCAGCAATAACCATCAGCATTGGTGTCAGGACCAGCAATGGCCCTCAGCATTGGTGTCAGGACCAACAATAACCACCAGCATTGGTGTCAGGACCAGCAATAACCACCAGCATTGGTGTCAGGACCAGCAATAACCACCAGCATTGGTGTCAGGACCAGCAATAACCACCAGCATTGGTGTCAGGACCAGCAATGGCCCTCAGCATTGGTGTCAGGACCAGCAATAAACACCAACATTGGCGTCAGGACCAGCAATGGCCCTCAGCATTGGTGTCAGGACCAGCAATGGCCCTCAGCATTGGTGTCAGGACCAGCAATAAACACCAACATTGGCGTCAGGACCAGCAATGGCCCTCAGCATTGGTGTCAGGACCAGCAATAAACACCAGCATTGGTGTCAGGACCAGCAATGGCCCTCAGCATTGGTGTCAGGACCAGCAATTGCCCTCAGCATTGGTGTCAGGACCAGCAATGTCCCTCAACATTAGTGTCAGGACCAGCAATAACACAAGCAAGTATCAGGGCCTGCGATGACCCACAGTATTACTCCATCTGTGCCAAAAGAAAATGAAAAAAGTATATTCTCTGGCCCTGCATACCCTGTTGAACTGATGGGGCCGGAGCCTGGTACAGGAGGGCTGGTTGTACCCCCATATCAGAGGCCCTGACTATCTCAGATACTCCGTTGTATCTCTCAGAGTATCTATGCGACTGATTCATAGAATCAGTTACGCATAGATAGCCCTTAGATCCGACAGGTGTAATTGTTTTACACTGTCGGATCTTAGGATGCAATACCGCGGCCGCCGCTGGGTGGAGTTCGCGTCGTATTCCAGCGTCGGGTATGCAAATTAGCAGTTACGGCGATCCACGGCGGTTTTTCGCGTTCACTACGTCGCCGCTACTCTAGTTTCCCGACGCAATTTTAGTCGTCGTTTGACCTGCCCTAACTTTAGACAGCACACGTATGTGCTGTTTAAAGTATGGCCGTCGTTCCCGTGTCGAAATTTACATTTTTTTTGTCTTGCGTAAAACGTCCGGGAATACGAAAGTACGCTACGCACGTCGCACGTCGTCGCCGTTCGAAAAAAATGACGTCACTTCGCGCAAAGCGCGGCGGGAATTTCAAAACAGAGCATGCGCAGTAGATCCGGCGCAGGAGCGCGCCTAATATAAATGGCACACGCCCCTTTGAATTACGCGGGCTTACGATACGTAACGCCGCCGCAATTCTACGTGAATCTGGCCCAATGAGCTGATTGGACAGATTAAAGAAAAGGAGGCCTAATAAATTAAAATTTCTCACGATGTATCTAGGCAGATTAGGCATCTTGTGACCAGGTAGAATTAGGCATCCAATATTAATATATTTATCCTAACAACATAATATTATTTTTCACAGTCTATTGCACTTTTGCTAAGTTGTGGATCCACCCATAGACTTGCCATTGTTTATTTTAGAATTGCTTTAAAGGAACTCGACTGACTAATATTTCATAATGTTCACATATGCAAAGCTATGAACAATAGGAATCTTTAACGCCCAGGGAGAAACCCATGCTAAACATTTAATATCCCATGTTGCTTGCAGGAGGAAGTGCTTTTGACACATCTTATGTTACAAATCTGTAAGATTTGCAGAGTACCTCTGCTAAGAACATAGAAGAATACAGCCATAGTGTGCATAATACAAGCATGTTAAGTAATAAATTACTCGACACAAAGTGCTGCATGGTCATGCAGCAATCTGTATATGTCATGAGAGCAGCTGAAACAGATTACCTTTGAGCAATTTGATCTAATTTCAGTCTGCACTATCCTAAAATCCATGGCTAGCATAGGATGCATTAAGGTGAAAAAACACGAACCTTTACAACCCCTTTAAGGACCCAGCCTTTTTTTGACATTTGTTGTATACAAGTAAAAATCTGTATTTTTTGCTAGCAAATTACTTAGAACTCTCAAACATTATACATTTTTTTTAGCAGAGACCATAGAGAATAAAATGGCAGTTGTTGCAATTGTTTATGCCACATGGTTTTTGTGCAGCGGTTTTTCTTGGATAAAATATACTTATAATAAACATATATACCGCAATTTTTTTTGTTTAATATGAAAGATAATGTTAAGCCAAGTAAAAAGATACCTAAAATATCATGCTTTAAAATTGCAGGTGCTTGTGGAATGATGCCAAACTACGGTACATAAACGTCTCCATAGGCGACACTTTAAAAATGTCTACAGGTTACCTGGTTAGAGTTACAGAGGTAAAGTGCTAAAATTATTGCTCTCTCAGACGTTCATGGCGATACCTCACATATGTGGTGCAAAAACTGGCCCAGATTCAGGTAGAGCCGCGCAATATTTGCGTGGGCAAAGGGCAACGATTTTTGCTCTGCGCCCACGCAAATATTTCGATTTGCCCGCGATTCACGTAAATTGCGCGGGCGCTATGCTAATTTGCCCTGAGTAAGGGCGCCTAATGTAAATGATCCCGCCGGGGGCGGGAATCATTTAAATTAGGCGCGCTCCCGCGCCGAGCGAACAGCGCATGCTCCGTCGGGAAACTTTCCCGACGTGCATTGCGGCAAATGACGTCGCAAGGACGTCATTTGCTTCTAAGTGAACGTGAATGGCGTCCAGCGCCATTCACGAATCACTTACGTAAACGACGTGAAATTCAAATTTCACGAGCGGGAAGGGCGGCTATACTTTAGCATTGGCTGCCCCTACTATGAGAAGGGGCAGCCTTACGCTAAAGCCGCCGTACGGAAACTCCGTACCTGGCGTGCGCTGGGCCCGGGCAAGTTTTGTGAATCGGTGATAGTATGCTATTTGCATACTATACGCCGATCACAATGGCCGCGCCCCCTAGTGGCCAACGCAAGAATGCAGCCTAAGATATGAAGGCATAAGGAGGCTTATGCCTGTCATATCCTAGGCTGCAGTCCGCGTAGCGATGTTCCTGAATCAGGGGCATTCGCTACGCGGGAGCAAAACAGCTATTGCGCCGCGCAACCTATGGTTGCGCGGGCGCAATAGCTTCTTGAATCTGGTCCACTGTTTACATATGTGGGAGTGACCTCACAAGCACGCAGGGATTTTATCAGAAAGCCAGTGTGCGTAAACCACAGCACATCAGTGTGAATGCAGCCTTATACTATTATGCCCAGTGTATTGCTTCACACTGACATGAAGATCTTTTCTTTCCTGCTGCTGGCACCACTCTGGAGACCACTAGCCAGGATAAGAGGTGGAGTGCAGTTAGTATCACTCCACATGGGACAGAAGCCAGCACTACAGAGGAGGCATCGGCTTACGTGGCTCTTGCGCCCTACTACAGCTCCAATTTTACAAGTAGTCCCCCTTCAATGCACTCTGTTTGATGCTCTGGAATGGTGTGTCAGCAAGTCCAGCCTGTGATCTACCAGTCACCTGTCCCCGATCTAGAGGGTAATAGTTGCAGGGGATAATCTGATGGAGATGACTCAAGTACACTTCTTAGGTGGAGGTGGGGTAGTGTTGCCACCTGCAGTATCAGTCAGCTTTTGTACTTAATTCCTCAGATGAGCCCTCTGCATGTGTTAAGGAGGCTAGGCCAGAGATCCCCCAACCCCTAGCAGGAGCTGGGACCCCAAAAAGGATTCTTGCTTGTTGCAGCTGATCTTCCAGGGATGCCTCAGCTCTCAGGCTGGGTCTTACTCCCCCAGGAACAAAAGGAAGCTGTTCCAGGCCCCAGCGTATTTATACCCCTCTCTGTCCCCTGCTGGTCACTCACTCTCCTGGCCAGGGATTGGTTAAACCAGCATGAAGATGCAGGCCAGAGTGAAAGCTCTTTTGCCCACTATATCCCATAGCTCAATGGGCTGCAGGGGAAAGAAGCTGAGCCTGCCCCAGTAGAACCTCGAACAGACACTACCAAACAATAACTGCTCTCCTTGGTTACAAAGATAACAAAAGCCAAATTTACCTAAAACTAGTAGTCTATTGAGGGGCTCTAGATTTTATTTTTCTTTACATTTGGAGAGAGTGGGGAGGGATTAAAACACCTGTCAGGTTTTTGCTTCCTGAGCCTCTGTTAGGGATTCACTCTCTCTATTTCCTACTTATGATAAAAAAAGGAAAGCAAAACAAAATCCCAAATAATGGGTTTGTCACCAGAACAGGAATAGAGGGAAATCTCACTTTTTGTTTAAGTTATGGGACAGGAAGTGAAGGGAAATCTTCCTGATGGGACACAGATGGCAAAAAACTGACAGGGGTTATAACGCTCCTTTACTCTATCCACAATGATAAAAAAATATTTTAGCTATAGTTTTATTTTAAGGCTGGGTCTTTTGGTACAAAACATAGGGGATCATTTTCATAAATTTTATTTTATTCATACATTTTGTTCATTTTTATTCATATTGTACATTCATTCATCATTTCATTCATACATAAGGGATCAATTGAATTTATCCCATGGGCTTAAATTCTTAGGTAAACCTAGACAAACATAAGTACACAAAAGTGAAATGTCTTTACACAAGAGCAAAACATGATGAAATGCTCTGTGTACCTTTATCCTATCTAGTTTATACATGACCCCAGTTACCTTAGTTTTACTTTCCGTGTTTATACATTGTACTATAAAAGTGGCATTTTATTCTTAAGATTTCTAGCATTTCTATGTAGCAGAATTCAGAATATTCTGAACTTTGCTGTCAGCTAGGTTTTTAATAAATATTGCACGATAATTACTTTTTTGTGTCTTCCACAAGGCTCAAGGTCAGCTTGACATCGGTAGTATTTGCTACGTTTGTTCTCTTGCAAGCTTTGGGTCAAATTTTGCAACTAAAATGATTTTTGCCAGTGTAACAATTGCCAATAAAGGACACAAAAGACCAAGCATCTGCATCATTTGTATAGTTGGTTACTTTAAATTGAGCAACAAAAAAATATATATATCATTTTTAAAACCAGTTTTTGCATTAGTATCCTTTTTTCCTGATTTTTCCTGAGTCATTGTGGCAATAACACACTTACTGTCCTATGCTGACAACTCTCAGGCCGCGTACACGCGATCGGTCAAAACTGATGAAAACGGACTGAAGGACCTTTTCATCGGTCCAAACTGATCGTGTGTGGGCCCCATCGGTCAGTTAACCTTCTGTCAAAAAAATGAGAACTTGCTTTAAAATGTAACCGATGGACGCCTAACCGATAGGTCAAAACCGATCGTTAGTATACAAAAGCATCGGTTAAAAACCCGCGCATGCCCAGAATCAAGTCGACGCATGCTTGAAAGCATTGAACTTTGTTTTTTTTCAGCACGTCGTTGTGTTTTACATCACCGCGTTCTGACATGAGCGTTTTTTTAGCCGATGGTGTGTAGGCACATCAGACCATCAGTCAGCTTCATCGGTTAACCGATGACAACGGTCCTTCGGACCGTTGTCATCGGATGGACTGATCGTGTGTACAGGGCCTCACTCTCTGCATTGTATCTATGGAGGAGCAGCACTGTCACCCTAGGCCAGGGGTGTCCAAACTTTTTTCAAAGAGGGCCAGATATGATGAAGTGAACATGTGTGAGGGCCCGCCATTTTGCCTGACATTCTGTGAACCATTAAAATTTGGTCTAAGTGTGCTCGGTCGAGCACTAATACACTGCCCAACAAGAATTCTCTTTCCTTTGTGGCTGTGTGGTGAAGAGAAATCTTAAATTTTAAATAAAGAACTGTGAATCAAAATAAGGGTCACACTGCCCATCAATACAGCCTCACAAATGCCATAAATGCAGCACCCCCATTTCCCTGAATGCAGCACCCCCGTTGCCCTGAATGCAACACCACCGTTGCCCTGAATGCAACACCACCGTTGCCCTGAATGCAACACCCCCGTTGCCCTGAATGCAACACCCCCGTTGCCCTGAGTGCAACACCCCCGTTGCCCTGAGTGCAACACCCCCGTTGCCCTGACTGCAACACCCCCGTTGCCCTGAATGCAACACCCCCGTTGCCCTGAATGCAACACCCCCGTTGCCCTGAATGCAGCACCCCTGTTGTCCTGAATGCAACACCCCTGTTGTCCTGAATGCAACACCCCCTTGCCATTAATGCAACACCCCCTTGCCCTGAATGCAGCACCGCCTTGCCATGAATGCAGCAACCCCCTTCCCCTGAATGCAGACTCACCATTGCAGCCTGATTCATTCGTCTGCAGCATTGGAGGAGACAGGGAGGGGGCGGGACGAGGGCCAACAGACATACAGGAGAATTTCCTGTTTTATCAGCGGCCTCTTAAATCGAAAGTCCCACCTCCTGTGATGGACAGAACAGTCGTCCAATGGCAGCACATGAGATGGGACTTCCTTTTACACAGGTCGCCGTGTAAACAGGAAGTACTCCTGTATGCACGGCGCTTGTCCCGCCTCCTCCAAGGCAGCCAGTATGTATTTCTTTCATGGCCCCCGGTGCCCGGGGATTCGTTGGGGGCCACAAAAGACATACATGTCAAAATGACCAGGCAGGCCGTCTGGAATGCGGTCCATGATTGGCCTGCGGGCCGAAGTTTGGACATGCCTGCCCCTTAGGGTGTCCTCCTGGTTCACACTGCAAACACTTTCCTCTCCTCATTTCTATTATATAGAGGGGTGTTGCTTTGTATTTCACAGATGACAGATGAGAAAGTTGATGACATTGTTTGAGATTTGAGTCCACAGGAAGGGTATCTTAAAAACAATTTCCCCAACCATAATCACGCCACTCTTTTAAATGTATACATTTTAGGAAATGCCCTGGGAGTCTGAATCTGGGAGCTCTGAAACCCACAACTGGCAGTCACATGCCCAAATGGATACAAATGTGATTATTTTATCATATTAGCTTATTCTATTAGCAAAGATTGTGTAGCCAAACACTTGGGCATTTGGTCAGATGACAAGGGACAATTTGGATACAGAGCAATGGTTATGGTCATGATCATGTAAGCATTTTAGGTGTATTACTAATTATGCATTTACAAAAGGAGAGTGGGCATGAGATGGGTCTTATTTAGGCCAGTTTCACACTGTCATGGTTATGCAGTAATGTTTGTCTGTCAGCTTACCTCCTCCATGTGTTTAGGGGCTAGCCACTCTCACCTGGATGCTTAAGTAATCTCTCCTCTAAGCATGGCTCCACCCCAGGCACTATGAGAGAACTCTATATTAACCTGTGCACTGCAAGCCAGCTGTGCTGATCAACAGTGTTTGTTAAGCCATTGTGTATTTGAGTTCCTGCTTGCCGTGTGCTACGTCTGTCTCTGGTATACCGATCTTGGCTTGTTCTCGACTATCGACTATCCCTGTCTGCTTGTGTCCTTGGTTTATCCTTGTCTGCTAGTCGCCCAAACCTTACTATCTCTTGTATCCTGAGCTGCTGCTTCCCCTCTATCCTCTATAGCCTACTGTGAGCGTGAGCTGGGGGACTCTGGGGGCCGCGACCTGGATCCAGTTTCAGAACAGTCCATCCTCACCGCTAGAGGCTCTGTTGAACACCTGCTGGATATTAGACTCCGCGCCCTGGGGAATCTTAGGCTCTAGCTCCCTGTGGGATCCCTGTTAGTGCTCCAGTGGACCTGCCTTCATTAGCCACCCAGTGTTCCGTCTACAGCAGTCAGCCGTAGGGTCTACTACCTTAGCGACGCACTCCTGACCCCAACGGTGTGCATCTGTCACTTGACCGCAGGTGACCTGACACACTATCCATGTCCCCTTTACCATTTCTTTAGCGCATTATTTAATGTGCAATGTAGCACTTTTACATGTATTTTTATTATTTCATTAAGCATCACAGCATTTAGAAAATACACAGTGAAATGAATATGTAATTAGCCTACTGATTGAAAAATGAAGGGGAAGCAGCACAGTGATCGGGTCTTTCTGCTCACTCTCCACAGGGTCAATGTCACATACCTCCGAACCATCCTGGATTTGCTGGGACCTTCCTGGGATTTGATGTAAACCCTGGAATCCCAGTGAATCAAGCCTGAGTCCCAGAGCAAGTTTCGGCAATTGGCTCCAGGGACTAGCTCAGCGGCGACACACTAGTGCAGGCACCAGAGGCATTTGCCCACGGCTTGTGCAGGGTGTCTAGGGTCTCCGAAAGCCACATCCATGGCTCTATATGGCAGTCGGCATGACTTGTGACTTGTGACCGGCTGCCTTTCAAGAGGTTGGCCACACCCACATTTTGTCATGGCGCTCTGCGAGTACTGCAAGTCACTTCCATCCTCAAGTCTCCCTCATTTTGAAGTTTAAAAGTTGGGAGGTATGCTGTCAGCAGATATAAATGCAGCTGAGCATGATTTCTTCTTGTGTTACCCATCCCTCTTAAGGTCTGAGGGATACCAGAAAGTCAAAGACAAATTCACATACTTACACATGTTGAAGGTGACCTGACCCATGAAAGCTGTGCCGATAAAAGGCAGGCATAGGGCAATAAACTAGTCATCAGTATTGCCTGTTGGCAGCTAATCTTTTCCCAGTTAGCCACCTAGAATGCCTTGTTCTGCACCATGCCTCTGTTTGGAGGTGGCCACCTTGATAAGGGATCAAGGCTTTGCTTACTCATGTCAGAGATATCCAGTGGAGAAATATTCAAGAAGGAGCAGGAGAGGTGGGGAAAGCTCAGACCCAAAGAATGGATGAAGCAGAAGCAGGGAGATGCTTGCATGGTAGGTCCTCATGTCCAGTTTCCTCTTCAGCAAGCAGAACAGTGAGCTGAACTTTGGTGACATAATTTATCTTATTTCCTGAGTCCAGCAGTTAGAAGCAGCAATGCCTTAGATCACACACTGCAGATATTAGGAGCTCCTAGGCACACGATTTGCTGTGCCATTTTTTGGGAGGAATTAAAAACAAAATGTGAATCATTTTCTGGGTATTGCTTAGGCATAATAAACAAGTCTAGATGATCCCTATAAGACAGCAAATCTTTACTGTCTTTATGAGTTTAGGTCTACTTTCATTTTTAAATACATGCATTAATGATGGTTTCAATTTAAAGACTTATGCCCCGTACACACGATCGGAAATTCTGACTGCAAAGGTCCGATGTGAGCTTTTGAATGGAAATTCCTAACGTGTGTATGCTCCATCGGACTTTTGCTGTCAGAATTTCTGCCAACAAAAGATTGAGACCTGGTAGCAATTCCGAAGCGCAAAATTCCGACGCAAATGAACTTCATTTTCTCGGCTCATCATAGTGTTGTACGTCACCGCGTTCTTGACTGACGAAAGTTCAGAGAACTTTTGTGTGACCGTGTGTGTATGCAAGCCCAGCTTGAGTGGAATTCCGTCGGAAAAACCATCCAAGGTTTTTCCGACAGAAAATCCGATCGTGTGTACGCGGCATAAGTTAACCTTTCTAATGATGTTGCATATAACACCTTTATTTAGGTTGTAACTTAAAACATGGTCACCCTTCTTTCGTACGCTTTGCTCAATGGCCATAAGGTTTGTGTGGAGGGGGAACCGTCCGAGATTGAAACACAAACTCCTCTGCTCTCCCATCACTAATGGTGGAACGGGTCTCCCTGATTTTGAACTCTACCATTCAGCGGTGGTATTTTCGCGGCTTCTGGAGTGGTTCCCTCGACCATTGCATAAAATTACCACTTTAATAGAACAGGATCTGTCCCCAGTTGACCTAAGGGGACACGATAGGTTGCTCGGATCTCTCTCTGAGCTATCCCCCCTCACCAGAGACACCTTGGCGATCTGGTACCGAAAGAAGGCGGTTTACGCTCTAACCACTGATCCGGGCCCTCTGACTCCCTTATTTGATAACCCAGCCCTCCCAGAGGGCAGACTCACACAGCTGATCAATGAATACAATAGGGATTCATGGCCCACAGCACAACAATTTGTTAACGTATCCTTGGGGTCCTTTGTGTCGAACAAAGCCTCCACGCTCCCTAGAGTGACCTGGCTTACAGGTATGCATTTGACAGCCTACTGCAAGCAGCTTCACGACTCGGGACAGGTCCATAGGCCCTTGACAGACTTCGAACAGCTTTGCTCACTCCCGGAAACCCCCCGCCACACTCTTTCTCTGATCTACAAACTGATATTAGGCCACACTCATGGTTCTCTCCCCAAATATACTTCAGCTTGGTCAGGGGATCTGGGGAATGACATCAGTGAGGCGGATTGGCGCAAAGATTTCTTCTACACTCATAAATCTTCCATATCGAGTTAAAACATGGTCACATTCCCCAAGCCCTCCCCAACCCAGCCTCAAACCACCCCCCACTTACCCAAAATCGCAGGGTGCTTCGGACTGGGCTGTCAAGTATTTGGACACCAATGTCATCCATTCACAGATCCATTTACAGAGATCTGTAGTCTGGAAAATAGTTTAGAAGTGAGTGCCCTTTCTCTTTAAATCATAAAGTGCATAAATATAAAAAGTACATATATGATAAATTCATCTAAGTGCAACTTCAAGCTGAAAACGTGCTAAGTGCAAACACTGGGGCCAGAGAGTGCAAAATCTGGTGAAGCTCTGCATAGAAACCAATCAGCTTCCAGGTTTTTCAGTCAAAGCCTACTTGAACAAGCTGAAGTTAGAAACCGATTGGCTACCGCGCACAGCTGCACCAGATTTTTTACACTCCAGATTTAGTAAATCAACCCCAGTGTATTGTCTCTTTAAATACAATGCACAGGGATCTGTGAATAGATAAACTACAAATCTGATTTGTCATTGCAGCAGAGGGACTCACATATCTCAATGGCACACAAGTGTGGTAAAGTCACAGCATCTGTAATCCATTGATTTCTACCTTGAGCCCCAAAACAGTAGGTCCATATCTCAATCTCAATATAAAGCTAGGGCTGTGATGCAAAGAAGGCAGGGGCCTGTGCATTGCACTCTCAATGCACTGATTATGGTTGTAATGTTCTGCAGACATAATTGCAAACATTTAATGAATGCAATTTTCTTGTATATTAGGGGTGTTTTTATTCCATTTTTGCAAAAGGTAGGCTATGCCTTTAATAAAAAGACATTCATTTATACACATCGGATTTAAAAAAAAAAAAAAGAAGAAGGAATTTATAGAGGAAGGAGGGCCAGAGTAATTGCGGTCTGAAGCACCAAAAGAATCAGATATGGAAGACATGTTTTAACCATTTCACTGAAGCTGCATTTTTCAGCCACATAAAACTCTGAAATAAAAGTTTAATATTACACATAACTATGGAATGCCACAGTTTTTTTAAAATATATAAATAATGAACATCTGTAAGTTAGAATTTCCTTGTAAGGAGAAATCATTTTCTCATGGGCAAGTAGTCATTATAGTTTTTAAAGTGGTAGTAAAGGTTAACACTTACTCTTCCCAAAAATATCCCCCCCCCCCTTTCTCCTACCTATCCTGCATACGCTATATAAAAAAGATCTGTGTACTTACTTTTTTATAATCTGATTCAGAAGCTCCAGCTCCCCTATATAAGGGAGCGCTCAACAACAGCTGTAAATTCCTGGAGTTATGACATCACACATAGGCTACCATCCATTGTCTGCTCTCCCTCCTCTCCCCTGGAGCACCTGCTCTCTGACACAGGGAAACCAGAGCTGCTAAATCACGTGACTAAACAAGATTAAAAAGGTAAGTACATAGATATTTTATATACAGGGTGTGACCGAGCCAACCAGGACAGGGGCTTTTGGAGGGGGCTGAAGGGTAGCCTCTTGCCTACTGATTATGGACCCTGGCATTTGAGGGAGCTACAAGCATTCGGGAAGATATCCTATTATATAATGCAAGATGACATTACCACGATTAAAGGGGTTGTAAAGGTTCATTTTTTATTTTCTAAATAGGTTCCTTTAAGCTAGTGCATTCTTGGTTCACTTACCTTTTCCTTCCATTTCGCTAAATGTTTTTTTCTTTGTTTTCTTTGTCTGAATTTCTCACTTCCCGTTCCTCCTCAGTAAGCTGTTCAGTAAGCTGTTCTGGCTGACTAACCACAGCTCTGATGATGGGGGCAAGCTTACTGAGGAGAAACAAGAAGTGAGAAATTCAGAAAAAGAAAAAAAACATTTAAAAGGGAAATCAAAGGAAAAGGTAAGTGAACCAACATTGCACTAGCTTAAAGGAACACTAAAGGCAAAAATGTTTTTTTTTTTAAATAACAAACATGTTATACTTACCTCCACTGTGCAGCTCGTTTTGCACAGAGTGTCCCCGAACCCTGTCTTCTGGGGTCCCTCGGCGACTGTCTCGGCTCCTCCTCGCAAAAGCTTTCCACCTTCATGCGAGCGAGCTTGCATGGTGGAAAGCTTTTACGAGCGCGCTCCCGTGATACATCGGCGGGCATAGCCGCTGACTGTATCACTCGGCCCCGCCCCTGGGCGCGCTGCGTCATCGGATGTGATTGAAAGCAGCGCCAGCCAATGGCTGCGCTGCTATCAATTAGTCCAGCCTAGCCAATCAACGGCCAGGCTGGGAACCAAAGAGGATCACGGGGACCCGCGCGGGACTTTCGAGGGGTGAGGTAAGTAAAACGGGGGTTCGGGGGGGGGGGGGCGGTACCGTCGGATGTTTTTTCACCTTAATGCATAGGATGCATTAAGGTAAAAAAACATTTACCTTTCCAACCCCTTTAAAGGAACCTATTTAGAAAATAAAAAACAAACCTTTACAACCCCTTTCACAGTCAAGAAAGCCATGATGATCTCTGCCAACTTGGAACTCAGTGAGAAGATATATGTGAAAAGAAAGCTGGTTAATGAGATGTGGACAGCCCTGGGTCTTTTTGAATACAGGTACCAAACTGTCTGGGTGGGCACTGACACATAGTGTTGCTCACGAATATTCGCATTGCGAATATTCGACTCGAATATAGCATATTCGAGAAATCGCGCTATATTTCGAAATTCGCGGTGAATATTCGCAATTCCGAATATTCGATTTTTTACAATTTTTTTTTTTAATCAGATCACATCCTAGATATCTCCATCGACGTCTAAAAGCATTGCTGGTATCATTAGAGACCCTGGGCCGAGTAGCTGAAGCGTTCATTGAATTTTCCAGAAAGATCGCAATGCGATTATTCGGCAAACGCAATATCGCGCGATTATTTTCCTCGCCCCGATCTTCCGCATCAGAGCGATTTTTACAGTTTCATTTTTAAAACAGATCACATCCTAGTGATCTCCATAGACGTCTGAAAGCATTGCTGGTATGATTAGAGCCATTGGGCCGAGTAGCTGAAGCGATCATTTTATATTGCCGAATATTCGCAATGCGAATATTCGGCAATAGGAATATTGCGCGATTATTTGCTCCGCCCTTTTGCATCAGAGCCAATCAGAGTTCTCCTTCCACACTCGTCACAGGTTAGCAACCAATAGGAACCTGCCTGCATGGACATTATATAAGCTCACTCCCAGCACCATTTCATTGCAGATTCAGAAGCTGGCTATAGAGTGTGGAGGCTGTTTCTGTGTTCCTGGTTTCCTGTGTCTTTGTTCTTGATTGATTTAGATCATCACCAGCATTGCTATTTAGTGATTCCAGTGGATCTTTTCCAGTATATCAACTGCTTTTTTCAAAGCAATAGACCCAAGAGCTTTTTTCAAAGCTACGTTTTGTGCTGTTTTGTGCTGTTTTTTTCATTTGTGTTACTGTTTGATCCTGCAATCCTCCCTGTTCAGTTATATTTGCAAGAGATTTCAGAACACATTTTGCTGAGCTTTATAAAAGAGCTTTTCTAAAAGCTAAGTTTTGTTCATCTTGTGTTACTGTTAGATCTTGCAGGTTCGCTGTTCAGTGATATTTGATAGGCATCTCAGTTCAAATTTTGTTTAGTTTTCCCTAAAGAGCTTTTATAAAAGCTAAGTTTTGTGTTCAGTTTAGTTAAATTTTGTGTAGTAAGTGTACACACTGTTAGTGTACATTTATTTCATCTAGCTTAGCTTAGTGTGTGTTTAGTGTCTGTGTTTTGTGTTTAAAAAAAAAAAAAAAAAAAAAAGTTAGTGTTTGTTTAGTGCTTTTTTTTTTTTCTTTAATTTTGTAGTCCTTGTCTGGTGTACTACTTTTCTTATAGTTTAGTAGCTGTCTGTGTACGTCTTTGTCTGCGTGCCTGTCTTGTAAAAAAAACACAAAAACACATTTTGTTCACATTTTCCCCCCCCAATAAAGTTTACCCCCCCCACACACATATCAGCAATAATGAGCGGCATCCGTGGCCGTGGCAGCAGGGGTAGGGGAGTTACTCCCAGTGCTGGATCGCTGCCAGCACGGGGTACCTCTCGTGCCCCTACTAGTGGTAGAGGATCGGGTGCAAGGGGAGTACGCCTGATCCGGGAGTTCTTCCCATCGGGCAGCCGCCCGATATTGCCATCTCAGGCTCAAGTAGTGGTGGACTACATGGGGCACAGCAGTGCCACTGAGTCGTCGGTCCCGACTCACAGTAGTACCACCATTACACCGTTGCCTGTACTACCCCCCCCCAGCCCCCAAGAGTCCAGCATCTTACTGTTCGACAGCGACAGTGATAGGGATCTCTTGGGGGAGGCCATGCATCAGGCAGACCTCCAGCTCTGTCCTGATGGTCAGGACCTTTTTGAAGGGATGGATGAGGAGGATGGGATACCTGCTGGCAGTATCCCAGAGACATCCCTTCAAACTGGTGCTGCTGTTTTGGTGCAGGAAACAGCAGCACCTAGTCAGACCCAGGCGTGGGTGAGGGGACAGCGGAGCCAGGCTAGAGGCTCCATGTCACGTGGTTCCCTCAGACCAACACATCTCAGCCCTTGGTCTGACATCTCTGGGGGCGAAGAGGGTGACCCATCATGGTTGCCATCTGACGCGTCGGCTCACTACGTCAGTGACGACGGGGAAGGTAGGCACCCTGGTGAAACGGTGCGCCAGGTCACCACCAGGGAGACCATCATAAGGGTCTCCACTGGTGATGGCAGCAGGAGGTGTCAGGAGGAGGAGCAGCAGCAGCAGCAGCAGGCAGCTCCACCTGTGCGCACCGAATCCCAGCAGGTGCAAGTAAGCGTCACCCCATCTGACAGGAGGGCGGTGCTGAAGTCACCTGTCTGGAATTTCTTTACCCTGGTGGCAGACAACCCTACCGTGGCCATCTGCCGGATTTGTAAAGTGAGGGTGAAGAGAGGGAAGTGTTTGGCTCGGGTGGGTACCACAGCCCTGAACCAGCACCTGAGGATAAACCACTGGGCGTTGTATGACGAGATGAAGCGTGGTGGTGGTAGCAGCGCCACCACCACAAGTGAGCAGGGTACAGCAGCCCCTGCCACATCTTCATCTGTTTCCAGCAGGTCATGCCCCCCCGCTCCCTCTAGTAGAGGTACTGGTACCGGCAGCCAGACCTCTACTTCCACAGCACCCTCCACGTCTGTGTCCCGCACTGCCGTCCGGCGCCAGGCGTCGATTTCAGACGCCTTTGACCGCACCACTCCCTTCCCCCCTGGAGACCGACGTGTGCGTTCCCTCAATGGGCTCCTGGCAAGGGTTATTGCCCAACATCTGCTGCCCTTCAACATAGTTGACAGCAACCCCTTCAGGCAGATGTTGGAGCAGGCCCAACCCCAATGGCGTGTCCCCAGCCGCCATTTCTTTGCCAGGACTGGTGTCCCTGCCCTACACCAGCACATTGTGCAGAATGTAACCCTGTCGCTGGATCACGCTGTCAGCGACAGGGTTCATCTGACAATGGATGGCTGGACCAGCAGGCATGGGCAGGGACGCTACATCAGCTTCACGGCCCATTGGGTTTCCCTCCGAGGCGTCGGTGAGGGATCGTCGGCAACCGATCTTGTGGTGCCGCCCCGGGGTGTCCAGGGGAGAACTGCTGGTCTCCCTCAAGCCACTGTCTCCGCAGCTGCTGAGCCTCCCAGCAAGCGCCCCCGTAGCTACTCAAGTGTGGGGCACGTGCGCTGTCAGGCCGTGCTCCAGCTTGTTAGTTTAGGGGACCGGAGACACACTGCAGAAGAAGTGCTGAAAGCACTTCAAGCTCAGGTCCAGAAGTGGCTGACACCCCGAAGGCTCCAGCCAGGTATGGTTGTCTGCGATAACGGCAGCAACCTACTCGCCGCCCTCCATGCTGGCAGTCTGACGCACGTGCCCTGTCTGGCACATGTCCTCAACCTGGTGGTGCAGAAGTTCCTGCGCACTTATCCAGGGTTGAGTGACATTGTGGCAAAGGCGCGTAGGATTGCCAGCCACTTCAGGCGCTCCCCAACCGCTACCGCGTCCCTGTCCAAATTGCAGCGGAAGTACAATCTGCCCCTTCACAGGCTGATTGTGGACAGTGTGACGCGGTGGAACTCCACCCTCCACATGCTGAAGAGGTTGTGGGAGCAGCAAAGGGCGGTGAGGGAGTACCTGATGGAACTAGGCACTGAGAGGGCTTCACCACAACTCCCTTTCATCGCCTGTGCGCAGTGGGGGCAGATAAACCAGGTCTGCCAAGTGTTGTCCTCCTTCGAGCAGGCGACCAAGATGGTCAGCAGTGAGCAAATTGGCCTCAATAGCGTGCTGCCAATACTGTTCATGCTGGAGAGGACACTAGATCGCCTGCTCGAGGCTGGGGAGAGTGCCTTGGTGGAGCAGGAGGAGTCAGCAATGCTCCACCGAGACCAGGGCCAGGACCAGGAGGAGGAGGAGGAGGAGGAGGATGATGATGAAGAGGAGGAGGAGGTGGTTGCTGGTGTCGTCCCGGAGTCAGGGCCTGGTCAGGAGGGAGAGCCGGTGTTGGGGGCACCGATAGTCCGGGGGTTGGGCATGTCTGAGTTTGACCAGCAGCGCCTCAGGGATGAAGAGTCGCACCTCATTCACCTGGCCAGCATTGAGGAGTCACAGCGGGCTGTGCTCTTCCCCATGGCTGCCCACATGCTGAGATGCCTCAGGAGGGACCCCCGGGTTAAGACCATCAAGACGAGGGATGATTTCTGGATGGCCACCCTTTTGGATCCCAGGTGCAAGGGGAAACTGGAGCAGTTCATCCCAGCCAGCCGGAGGCAGCACCGGATGGAGGAACTGCAGGCAGCCATTGTCAGACGGTTGGAGCAGGCAACTCCCCGGCCTCCAGTTGTCCCCCCTCATCTCACCCAGCAGGTGGCTGCACCCAGCTGCAGCCGAGCAGGGGACCTAATGGAAGAGATGAGGATGTTCTTCCAAACCGAGCGACCCAGTACCACCACCAGCAGCAGCAGCAGCAGTCACCACCAGCGGCTGGCCCACATGGTGGCAGACTACATGGCGTCCGTCGGTGCTTCTGACAGTATGAGCACCGACGACCCCATGGAGTACTGGGTTGCCAGATTGGACACCTGCCGCGAGCTCGCTCAGTATGCGCTGGAGTTATTGTCTTGCCCCCCCTCCAGCGTACTATCTGAGCGGACATTCAGCGCGGCAGGTGGGGTGGTCACGGACAAGAGGACCCGTCTGTCCACAGACTCCGTGGACAGACTCACATTCATAAAGATGAATGAGTCCTGGATCGGCGGTGACTTTCTGGCACCCGTCGTCGGTTCAGGGCGCTGAAGGGTCCCTTGCCATGCATTCCCTGATGAAGCCCCGGACCTGATGTATTTACAGTGCTGAATATAACTATTTCAACATCAGAGAAAATCAATGTTAATATTTGGTACAGTAGGCTTTCTTTGCAATTACAGCGGTCAAACATTTCTTGTAGTTTTACACCAGCTTTGCACACACTGGAGGAGGGATTTTGGCCCACTCCTCCACACAGATCTTCTCTACATCAGTCATGTTTCTGGGCTATCGCTGAGAAACACGGAGTTTGAGCTCCCTCCAAAGATTCTCTATTGGGTTTAGGTCTGGAGACTGGCTAGGCCACGCCAGAACCTTGATATGCTCCTTACAGAGCCAATCCTTGGTTATCCTGGCTGTGTGCTTTGGGTCATTCTCATGTTGGAAGACCCAGCCTCGACCCATCTTCAAAGCTCTAACTCAGGGAAGGAGGTTGTTGCCCAAAATCTTGCAATACATGGCCCCGGTCATCCTCTCCTTAATACAGTGCAGTCACCCTGTCCCATGTGCAGAAAAACACCACCAAAGCATGATGCTACCACCCCCATGCTTCACATTAGGGATGGCGTTCTTGGCATGGTACTCATCATTATTCTTCCTCCGAACACGGTTAGTGAAATTATGATCAAAAAATTATATTATAGTCTCATCTGACCACATGATTTTCTCCCATGACTCCTTTGGATCAGTCAAGACAATTATGTCAGAAGTTATTTCACACCCTATATACTCTTATTAAGACTGCTGTACATCATGGCAACTCCTGCCCATGTGATATGACTCTGTATCAACTACTACTGTTAATACTACTACTGCTGCTTCAGCTGCTGCTGCCGCCCAGTCAATACACCTATGTCAGCAGTTGTTTAACACTCTATATACTCTTATTCCTACTGCTGTTCATCATGGCACCTCCTGCCCATGTGATATGACTCTGTATCAACTACTACTGTTAATACTACTACTACTGCTGCTTCTGCTGCTGCTGCTGCCGCCCAGTCAATACACCTATCTCAGCAGTTATTTCACACTCTATATACTCTTATTAAGACTGCTGTACATCATGGCAACTCCTGCCCATGTGATATGACTCTGTATCAACTACTACTGTTAATACTACTACTGCTGCTTCAGCTGCTGCTGCCGCCCAGTCAATACACCTATGTCAGCAGTTGTTTAACACTCTATATACTCTTATTAAGACTGCTGTACTTCATGGCAACTCCTGCCCATGTGATATGACTCTGTATCAACTACTACTGTTAATACTACTACTGCTGCTTCTGCTGCTGCTGCCGCCCAGTCAATACACCTATGTCAGCAGTTATTTCACACTCTATATACTCTTATTAAGACTGCTGTACATCATGGCAACTCCAGCCCATGTGATATGACTCTGTATCAACTACTACTGTTAATACTACTACTGCTGCTTCAGCTGCTGCTGCCGCCCAGTCAATACACCTATGTCAGCAGTTGTTTAACACTCTATATACTCTTATTAAGACTGCTGTACTTCATGGCAACTCCTGCCCATGTGATATGACTCTGTATCAACTACTACTGTTAATACTACTACTGCTGCTTCTGCTGCTGCTGCCGCCCAGTCAATACACCTATGTCAGCAGTTATTTCACACTCTATATACTCTTATTAAGACTGCTGTACATCATGGCAACTCCAGCCCATGTGATATGACTCTGTATCAACTACTACTGTTAATACTACTGCTGCTGCTTCTGCTGCTGCTGCTGCCCAGTCAAGACACCTATGTCAGCAGTTATTTGACACTCTATATACTCCTATTCCTACTGCTGTTCATCATGGCACCTCCTGCCCATGTGATATGACTCTGTATCAACTACTACTGTTAATACTACTGCTGCTTCTGCTGCTGCTGCCCAGTCAAGACACCTATGTCAGCAGTTATTTGACACTCTATATACTCCTATTCCTACTGCTGTTCATCATGGCACCTCCTGCCCATGTGATATGACTCTGTATCAACTACTACTGTTAATACTACTACTGCTGCTTCTGCTGCCCAGTCAAGACACCTATGTCAGCAGTTATTTCACACCCTATATACTCTTATTAAGACTGCTGTTCATCATGGCACCTCTTGCCCGAGTGATTTGACACTGTATTGTCAATGTCTACTACTACTATTACAGCTCAGTCAAGACACCTGTGTCCCAATTTTTTGGTACACTATTGACTACTATGACCACTACTGATGCTGTAAAGTATTCCCCAAGTGTTTTTATGCTATGTATTACTATTACCACTACTGCTTGTAAATCATGCCTGTGTGATACTTAGTGGGAATGCTTTAATAAGCATTCCCAGTATGGATACCCGTAAATGTATTAATCTTAATTAGTGTGAATGCTTTAATAAACATTTCCAGTATTGATATCCGTAAATTTAGTAATCTTATTATTCCTTACGTTTTTTGGTTCTGCGTAACTTCGGCATACTTTCAGCTATTGAGACCATTCAACTGTAAAAATGTTCGTCTCTTTCAGCAAATGATGGGACTTGTTCAAGTTTTTTCCTACTTTTTACACTTTTATAAATTTTTAGCTTTTAAGACCGTTTTTTTAACAATGAAGTCAATGAGAACATCCTTTTCCCCTTTGAATTCACATGCCCTGCCAAAAGTTTCAGCTACTTCATACTTTCACTTACAGACACTGAAAAAACTGTAAAGCGGTCACAAAATATTTAGCTATCCGGCTATGACTTTTCAGATCGTTATCGTTTACAATTTTTTGGTGAAAACGCAATTTACGTTTTGCGAATTTTTCACAAAAATGCGATAGGTTATAATGTAATCCTATGGAGGGGATTTAGAGTCTGTCATGTGACCTTAACATTCTAGATCTTTGTAATTAAAAATATCTTTACAAAAAGGGGAAACAAATTGGTCTCACGCCCACAAGATCTACTTTTCATACACAATTTTTATATCAAAACGTAGCTATGCTTGTCTGGTTTATGGCAATGTGATCAAGTCTGCGATACGTATTTTAGTTTTAGTTATTGGAGCAACAGCCAGAAATTATGTCTCATAGACTCTCATGTTAAATTATCTAAAAAATGTTGCTGCAGAACTCACAAAGACGCTCTTTTCTAAATCGCAGACATGGCCACATTTTTAAGTTTATCTACATAAATTTCATATCGATGCGTTTACAAGGGCCGTGTATTTCAAACGGTGTAGTCGTTGTATCAATTGCATGTACGTTTGAGGATTTATTAAGCTTTGTTTGGAGGCTTAAATCATGTATTAGATCTGTGAATTAAAAGCGTTTGTAATGTTATTTCTTTCTATAAATCACTTTCCTGACCTCAGTGCAATATTCCTCCTCACTGACCTGGGGGGGAGGGGAAACCTATTGAGGGGGGAGGGGCGACCAGGAAGTCAGCATACGCTATACTTTGCAGATAGAGAAAGAAGCTGTGTGTCCTAAAGATAGTGTAGTGGTTATGGTGAATGTCTTTGGCAAGGGGCTCACCAATTAAGCTATTCAGCATTCCCACTCGCATTTTCCTCAGGAAATGCATTGTCTAGTTATATTATATTTTAATACTCCTGCTGCTGCCTCCATGCTGAGTAAAGCTTCATGACCTCTCTGGCACAGCGGATCCACCAACAGCCTCCGCTACAAGCTACCAGACCGGATCTAAACAGCAAGTGTAACTATAACAATGAACCTTATGTTAAACACTGTTTTGCGGCATTTATACTGCAACCATTGGGCTGTCTGCAAGAGCTCATCTGCATTCTCTCTCTTTCTTGCTCTCCCTCTCTCTCTCTTTGTATATATATATATATTGTTGCTTTTGTTATGTTCATTTTTCAACTGTTTATTTTGTGTTCGTCGTGTCTGTGTCGTGTGCTTTAGTTTGTCCTAGGTTACTGTTAAATAAAATAATAGTATAAAATGTTTTTGCTTATTATGAAGTTAAATGTGTTGATGTTGATTTGTTTGATGTTAAGTTAGATGTGTTGAAAAACCTACAAATCTATCTCAAAAAGAAATGAAACATTTCCAAAAAATAATATTTATTAATAAAAACATAATTTCAGATATAACTCTGATTGAGCTTCTGAAGGCGCTCCAGCTTCTCTATATTTTTTAATTGCTGCTGCTCCAGCAGCACATTTTGCTGAATAAGGTAGCGGATCTGGCGCTGATTTGCCTGGATCCTCTGGTGGGTTGTCTTTATGAGCGCGGTCTGCCTCCTCATCTTTCCTGATACTGTTAGGATATAATAAAAAAAAAATTTGGATTTAAAATAACGTTACCAAATAAATAAAAAATTTTTTTTGCTTATTAATCAATCATTATCATGTGTATACACTTGTTATGTGTCTAACACATCCCGGGAGTGCAGAATTATTAGGCAAATGAGTATTTGGACCACATCATCCTCTTTATGCATGTTGTCTTACTCCAAGTTGTATAGGCTCGAAAGCCTACTACAGATTAGGCATATTAGGTAATGTACAACTCTGTAATGAGAAGGTGTGTGGTCTAATGACATCAACACTCTATATCAGGTGTGCATAATTATTAGTAAATTTCCTTTTCTTTGTCAAAATGGGCCAAAAGAAGGATTTGACAGACTCTGAAAAGTCCAAAATAGAGAGATATCTAGCAGAGGGATGCAGCACTCTTAAAGTTGCAAAGCTTCTGAAGCGTGATCATCAAACAAAAGAAGCGTGTGGAAAAACAAAGGTGCAAAATAACTGCCCATGAACTGAGAAAAGTTAAGCGTGCAGCTGCCAAGATGCCACTTGCCACAAGATTGGCCATATTTCAGAGCTGCAACATCACTGGGGTGCCCAAAAGCACAAGGTGTGCAATACCCAGAGACATGGCCAAGGTAAGAAAGGCTGAAAGACGATGACCACTGAACAAGACACACAAGCTGCAACGTCAAGACTGTGCCAATAAATATCTCAAGAAAGATTTTTCTAAGGTTTTATGGACTGCTGAAATGAGAGTGAGTCTTGATGGGCCAGATGGAAGAGCCCGTGGCTGGATTGGTAAAGTGCAGGGAGCTCCAGTCCGACTCAGACGCCAGCAAGGTGGTGGTGGAGTACTGGTTTGGGCTGGTATCATCAAAGATGAGCTTGTGGGGCCTTTTCGGATTGAGGATGGAGTCAAGCTCAATTCCCAGTCCTACTGCCAGATTATGGAAGAGACCTTCTTCAAGCAGTGGTACAGGAAAAAGTCACCATCCTTCAAGAAAAACATGATTTTCATGCAGGACAATGCTCCATCACACGTGTCAAAGTACTCCACAGCGTGGCTGGCAAGAAAGGGTATTAAATAAAAAAAAGTAATGACATGGCCTCCTTGTTCACCTGATCTGAACCCCATTGAGAACCTGTGGTCCATCATCAAATGTGGGATTTACAAGGAGGGAAAACAGTACACCTCTCTGAACAGTGTCTGGGAGGCTGTGGTTGCTGCTGCACGCAATGTTGATGGTGAACAGATCAAAACACTGACAGAATCCATGGATGTCAGGCTTTCGAGTGTCCTTGCAAAGAAAGGTGGCTATATTGGTCACTGATTTGTTTTAGTTTTGTTTTTAAATGTCAGAAATGTGTATTTGTGAATGTTGAGATGTTATATTGGTTTCACTTTTAAAAATAAATCATTGAAATGGGTATATATTTATTTTTTGGTTAAGTTGCCTAAAAATTCTGCACAGTAATAGTAGTCACCTGCACACACAGATATCCCCCGAAAATAACTAACACTAAAAACAAACTAAAAAATACTTCCAAAAAAATTCAGCTTTGATATTAATGAGTTTTTGGGGTTCATTGAGAACATGGTTGTTGTTCAATAATAAAATGAATCCTCAAAAATACAACTTGCCTAATAATTATGCACTACCTGTATACTTCTAGCATCAATACCATATTATGGTTCTACAATCTGACAGGTGCGCTTTATGTGTTGTCCATTTTTATATCTACATTTTATTGTTGAAATGTTATTAATCATTGTGCACATATTTACCTTCCTGAACGAGGCTCACAGGACCGCTCTCTTCCTCCTGCTCTTCTGCTTGAGAAGTTGGGGTGGTGGGGGGGGGAAGCTCCTCAGCTTGCTCCTCAGCAGGAGCTGGGGTTGGGGAGTGGGAGGGCCCTGGCTGCTCCTCCTCATGCATCTCCTCCTCTGCCGCATCCTCCTCTGCCGCATCCTCCTCCTCCTCATCGGCCTGGCGCCTTCTGCGCTTGGCGCGGATAACTGGCATTGGAGCTCCTATAATAACACAATGTTCATATATTATAAAAATGTTTTCTAATGACGTATGCAAATTCTGTGTACTCTGCTGTATTGTATATGAATACAAATTGATTTATATAGACAGTTAACCAATGGGACAATGTTATATTAAAGGGTCTTGTGGGCACTACAGGGGACTGAGCGTGAGCTGGGATGCAACCATGTTAAAATGAGCTGTTTTTGTCTCCTTTGTTTTGTTCAGACCATCTCATGTTAAAAAAAGGGCCTGATGGAGCACACGGGATTACTATAACAACCCCACTCCTAACACAGGAATTTAGTGGTAATCTATATATATAAAACTCAACGTGTGTGTGTGCATAAATGTATGTATGTATGTATGTATGTATGTATGTATGTTCCAGCATCACGTACAAACGGCTAAAGATATTTATATGAAACTTGGCACACAGGTTACTTATATGTCAGCCACAAACATAGGATAGGTGGTTTAAACCTTACCCACCCCCACTTGCCATGGTCGGGGTTTTTCTTTAAAGTCCCATGCAAAGCAATGGGAAAATTATGTTCCCACATAACTTCTGTGTTCCTGTCTGCTGTCCCATGTCTTTTTTCAACAGTACTATGAATACCTTGGCCGGTGGTGATATATGTTAGCACAACATGGCATCTTGGTTAACAACATCTGACCTTACATGAATTACATATGACCTTACATAACTGTCACCAAAGGAGCTGCGGTGGCTCCACACGATTGCCACTGCACTGACAAGTGATTCACCTCTGCAGCTAGGGGTTCGGATCCCGCTCTCGGCTACCTGTGAATTGAGTTTGGTGGTCTCAGCCCCGCCCCTGGTGGGTGTGCTATGCGAGGTTGGGTTGGGAGGACCCCCTCACACCCGCCATTGCCAACCGGGGCATGGAGAAAGGTGGCAGATTGCCTCTGGGGGAGGCCTCCCAACTCCTGCAGGCCGGCTCCTCTCTCTTTCGAGTTCACGCACAAAATACACTTTTTAAAAAAAAAACATAACTGTCAACAATAACTTACCTGGATGATATTTAGCCCGAAGACGTCTGACCTGAACCATTTGGCGCCTTTTCAGGTCAGACCACTTCTTAACAATTGCCTTGTGGTCATGTTGGCCGCCAAAGTCAGCGATTAGGGCGCTGACCACAGCCCTTTTCTCTGGCTGCCTCCGCAGCTCATCGTATCCTGTTTCCAGGAACTTCTGCAAGATGAAGAACAAAGTATATTGTAATACTTCTGTTGACAGCCTTATGGATATATGACGTAAATGTATGCTATTCAACAATTGGAAGCATTCTCGCCTTATTAATCAATGACAGGGGTAACATGAAAGATTTTATATCCTGCCATTTCGGTCGCCACCTTTTTTGCATAAATATAGCAGCCATTATCATTTGCATAATTATGAATATATTATTAACAACACAGGATACACGTATAGGGGAGATATGCGTTGCTAACTCTTTTCCCTGTCAGGAGCCTAACGCCCCGGGGGGTCAGAGACGGGACCTTTTTCGGAGGACCACTGACGTATGTACCCGTCGCAGTTTTTTGTGATGTCACTCTTTAGGTGTGTGCACATTTTTCACTGCATCCGGGTGGAGTTTTTGGGTTGTGTTTTGCACGCCACAGGCTTTTCAACAGGAAAAAAACAGCTGGAGGCAGAATGGTTGCAAAACACTACGTGTTTGTTACTTAACTCTGGGTTTCAAGACCAGTCCACCTCCAGCTGTTGCAAAACTACTACTCCCATCAGCCACGGTCTGTCAGTGCATGCTAAGAATTTTACTTTTGCTGCATCTAGGGTGCCACAGTTTAGAGACCCGTGCATAAAGGCCTGAAAAATGGGGGCCTGCAGAACTTACAATACTAGAAGTGCCAGCATTCCCAGGCATGCTGGAAGTTGTAGTTCTGCAACATCTAAAGGGCAATATGTATTCGAACGTCCTTGGGCCTTGAGGACACTGAAGTCAGGACGTTCGCATACGTCCTATGTCCAAAAATGTTTTAAATTCATTATGCTAAATAACAAGGAAAAGTGCCTAAATACACATTTGCCAACCAGGGTGTCTGCAGCTGTCCAGGCATGCTGGGACTTGTAGTTTTGTAAAAGCAGGAGACACATTTTTTGTGAAATACTAATATATGATCATATATACTAACTTTTAAACTAGACTAAAATGCTGGGCTGGGCTGGGACTTGTAGTTTTGTAAAAGCAGGAGACACATTTTTGGTTAAATACTAATATCTGATCATATATACTAACTTTTAAACTAGACTTAAATGCAGTTGAAGATGATGAAATAACAGTGGTCAAAATACTTACACAAATCAGCAACTTTTCCTCAGACTTAGTGAAATTGCTTCCAACCATGTTGCTGTGTGATTGCGCTGCGATCATAAGTTGGAAACTGGCAAGGCTCCAGGAAATGGTCGCGTGTTGTTCGCGTGTTGATTGCGCTGCTTGGACCGAGATGGGTCCATATGGCTTCGGCTGTATGGACCACAGTAACTCTTTTCCCTGTCAGGAGCCTAGGAGCCTAACGCCCCGGGGGGTCAGAGACGGGACCTTTTCGGAGGACCACTGACGTATGCAACCGTCGCAGTTTTTTGTGATGTCACTCTTTAGGTGTGTGCAAATTTTTCCTTGCACCGGGTGGAGTTTTTGGGTTGTGTTTTGCACGCCACAGGCTTTTCAACAGAAAATAACCAGCTGGAGGCAGAATGGTTGCAAAACACTACGGGTTTGTTACCTAACTCTGGGTTTCAAGACCAGTCCACCTCCAGCTGTTGCAAAACTACTACTCCCATCAGCCACGGTCTGTCAGTGCATGCTAAGAATTTTACTTTTGCTGCATCTAGGGTGCCACAGTTTAGAGACCCGTGCATAAAGGCCTGAAAAATGGGGGCCTGCAGAACTTACAATACTAGAAGTGCCAGCATTCCCAGGCATGCTGGAAGTTGTAGTTCTGCAACATCTAAAGGGCAATATGTATTCGAACGTCCTTGGGCCTTGAGGACACTGAAGTCAGGACATTCGCATACGTCCTATGTCCAAAAATTTTTTAAATTCATTATGCTAAATAACAAGGAAAAGTGCCTAAATACACATTTGCCAACCAGGGTGTCTGCAGCTGTCCAGGCATGCTGGGACCAGGCCCGGACTGGCCATAGGGCATACCGGGCATATGCCCGGTGGGCCGCGGCGGCCCGCGGGCCGGTAGTGGCCCGTGAATGCCCGCAGCGGCCCGCGGGCCGGTCGCGGCCCGCGAACGGCCCGCGGCGGCCCGCATGTCACTTCTACCCAGAGGTGTACCAAGGCCCTTGGGGCGGACTGGGCTGGGTTGCAAGAATGCATTTGCCCCCTGGGCTGCTCTAATGTCCTGCAAAAAGGCCACTGAGCTGGCCGAGGGCGCCACCTGCCACAAGTTGTGGATTGTCCACTGGCCACGTCACCTGCCACAAGTTGTGGATTGTCCACTTGCCATGTCACCTGGCCACGTCACCTGCCACGTCACCTGGCCACATCACCTGCCACATCACCTGGCCACATCACCTGCCACAAGTTGTGGATTGTCCACTGGCTACGTCACCTGCCACGTCAACTGGCCACGTCACCTGCCACAAGTTGTGGATTGTCCACTTGCCACGTCACCTGACCACGACACCTGCCACAAGTTGTGGATTGTCCACTTGCCACGTCACCTGCCACAAGTGGATTATGCACTTGCCAAATCACCTGGCCACGTCACCTGCCACAAGTTGTGGATTGTGCACTGGCCACGTCACCTGGCCACGTCACCTGCCATGTCACCTGGCCACGTCACCTGCCACGTCACCTGGCCACATCACCTGCCACGTCACCTGCCACAAGTTGTGGATTGTCCACTGGCCACGTGACCAGGCCACGTCACTTACCACAAGTTGTGGATTGTCCACTTGCCACGTCACCTGCTTCAAGTTGTGTATTGTCCACTTGCCATGTCACCTGGCCACGCCACCTGCCACAAGTTGTGGATTGTCCACTGGCCACGTCACCTGGCCACGTCACCTTCCACAAGTTGTGGATTGTCCACTGGCCTTGTCACCTGGCCACGTCACCTGCCACGTCACCTGGCCACGTCACCTGCCACATCACCTGGCCACGTCACCGGCCACAAGTTGTGGAATGTCCACTGGCCACGTCACCTGCCCCGTCAACTGGCCACGTCACCTGCCACAAGTTGTGGATTGTCCACTTGCCACGTCACCTGCCTCAAGTTGTGTATTATCCACTTATCACTTCATCTGCCATGTCACCTGGCCACGCCACCTGCCACACGTTGTGGATTGTCCACTGGCCACGTCACCTGGCCACCTCACCTGCCACAAGTTGTGGATTGTCCACTTGCCATGTCACCTGGCCACATCACCTGGCCACGTCACCTGCCACATCACCTGGCCACGTCACCTGCCACAAGTTGTGTATTGTCCACTGGCCACGTCATCTGCCATGTCACCTGGCCACGCCACCTGCCACAAGTTGTGGATTGTCCACTTGCCATGTCACCTGGCCACGTCACCTGCCACATCACCTGGCCACGTCACCTGCCACGTCAACTGGCCATGTCACCTGCCACAAGTTGTGGATTGTCCACTTGTCACGTCACCTGCCACAAGTGGATTATCCACTTGCCAAATCACCTGGCCACGTCACCTGCCACATCACCTGGCCACGTCACCTGCCACGTCACCTGACCACGACACCTGCCACAAGTTGTGGATTGTCCACTTGTCACGTCACCTGCCACAAGTGGATTATCCACTTGCCAAATCACCTGGCCACGTCACCTGCCACAAGTTGTGGATTGTCCACTGGCCACGTCACCTGGCCACGTCACCTGCCACAAGTTGTGGATTGTCCACTTGCCATGTCACCTGGCCATGTCACCTGCCACATCACCTGGCCACGTCACCTGCCACGTCAACTGGCCACGTCACCTGCCACAAGTTGTGGATTGTCCACTTGCCACGTCACCTGACCACGACACCTGCCACAAGTTGTGGATTGTCCACTTGTCACGTCACCTGCCACAAGTGGATTATCCACTTGCCAAATCACCTGGCCACGTCACCTGCCACAAGTTGTGGATTGTCCACTGGCCACGTCACCTGGCCACAAGTTGTGGATTGTCCACTGGCCACGTCACCTGGCCACGTCACCTGCCACAAGTTGTGGATTGTCCACAATGCAATGCAAGCAATTACATTTTTTAATGTTTTTTTATGGTTTTTCATAATTTTCCCACATTTTTGAGATTTCTAATGTAAAAAAATAGGTCACATTTAAAAACGCCTATAAACGAAATCGCGGCAAAACGCCGGTACCGCGTTTTGCCGTGTTTAGCAGCGATTTGCCGCGATTTGCGTCTGAAACGCTAAAACTTTTGCGTCTGAACCCAAAATTTTGCTTCTGAAAAAACGAGCCTAAACCCAACTGCTTTAAAACGCAAAAAAATACGAATGTGTGCATGGACACATAGGATAACATTAAATGTGTTCAGGGGCAGTTGAAAAAAATACCCAAATGGCCTGCTGGCCTGCATTTGATGGGACAAAGTGGCTGCATTTGATGGGGCACAGTGGCTGCATTTGATGGGGCACAGTGGCTGCATTTGATGGGGCACAGTGGCTGCATTTGATGGGGCACAGTGGCTGCATTTGATGGGGCACAGTGGCTGCATTTGATGGGACAAAGTGGCTGCATTTGATGGGACAAAGTGGCTGCATTTGATGGGGCACAGTGGCTGCATTTGATGGGGCACAGTGGCTGCATTTGATGGGGCACAGTGGCTGCATTTGATGGGGCACAGTGGCTGCATTTGATGGGGCACAGTGGCTGCATTTGATGGGGCACAGTGGTTGCATTTGATGGGGCACAGTGGCTGCATTTGATGGGGCACAGTGGCTGCATTTGATGGGGCACAGTGGCTGCATTTGATGTAGCACAGTGGCTGCATTTGATATAGCACAGTGGCTGCATTTGATGGGGCACAGTGGCTGCATTTGATATAGCACAGTGGCTGCATTTGATGGGGCACAGTGGCTGCATTTGATGGGGCACAGTGGCTGCATTTGATGGGGCACAGTGGCTGCATTTGATGGGGCACAGTGGCTGCATTTGATGGGGCACAGTGGCTGCATTTGATGGGGCACAGTGGCTGCATTTGATGTAGCACAGTGGCTGCATTTGATATAGCACAGTGGCTGCATTTGATATAGCACAGTGGCTGCATTTGATATAGCACAGTGGCTGCATTTGATGGGGCACAGTGGCTGCATTTGATGGGGCACAGTGGCTGCATTTGATGGGGCACAGTGGCTGCATTTGATGGGGCACAGTGGCTGCATTTGATGGGGCACAGTGGCTGCATTTGATGGGGCACAGTGGCTGCATTTGATGGGGCACAGTGGCTGCATTTGATGTAGCACAGTGGCTGCATTTGATATAGCACAGTGGCTGCATTTGATGGGGCACAGTGGCTGCATTTGATGGGGCACAGTGGCTGCATTTGATGGGGCACAGTGGCTGCATTTGATGGGGCACAATGGCTGCATTTGATGGGACAAAGTGGCTGCATTTGATGGGCACAGTGGCTGCATTTAATGGGGCACAGTGGCTGCATATAATGGGGCACAGTGGCTGCATATGATGGGGCACAGTGGCTGCATTTGATGGGGCACAGTGGCTGCATATAATGGGGCACAGTGGCTGCATATGATGGGGCACAGTGGCTGCATTTGATGGGGCACAGTGGCTGCATATAATGGGGCACAGTGGCTGCATTTGATGTTTTTGTTCAGTTTGATTGCTTCCCCCCAAAAAAATGTTGAGCACCAGTGTGAGCCAAAAGGCTTGCACTCACAGATACTTCACTGAAAATATATCAATTCTCATGTCACTTTTCAGAGGCATTTGACAGACAGTAAGGAGGTGATGCCTAATTTCCTCCCTGCCTGTTTTAACCTCAGCCAGTCCCTCCAGATATTTCACTTTGTACTCCACCTTATTTTCATTACTCTTTATAGGTATTAGATGTTCTCTCACCTTATTCTTTGCACATCTAATACATAATGAGAGTTCTGGAAATAAGGTGGAGTTCAAAGTGAATTTCTAAACCTAAGTTGAGAACCCCTTTCAGAAGATTTGAGGATATTATTAAACTCAGAGACTGGTGGACTTAGGCCATCATAGATAGATTGAAATTCTGCCAGTTCAGCAGAAATTTCAATCTATCAATGTGCAGACTGGTTATACAGACTCCGATCTATCAACTGACTTCAGTACAACAATGGGAAATGTCCAACGATTTCTCTCTGTTCCAGCAATGTGGAGTGATTTCTCTCTCTGTGCCACAAATGTGGAGCAGTCTCTCTCTCTGTGCGGGCATTCCATCATTAACCCCCGCCGCGTGTCGCCCCCCCCCCCCCCCGGGCTGCTCAGTCTAAAATGCCCGGGCCTATTTTTTGTCCCAGTCCGGGCCTGGCTGGGACTTGTAGTTTTGTAAAAGCAGGAGACACATTTTTTGTGAAATACTAATATATGATCATATATACTAACTTTTAAACTAGACTAAAATGCTGGGCTGGGCTGGGACTTGTAGTTTTGTAAAAGCAGGAGACACATTTTTGGTTAAATACTAATATCTGATCATATATACTAACTTTTAAACTAGACTTAAATGCAGTTGAAGATGATGAAATAACAGTGGTCAAAATACTTACACAAATCAGCAACTTTTCCTCAGACTTAGTGAAATTGCTTCCAACCATGTTGCTGTAATATTGCGCTGCGATCATAAGTTGGAAACTGGCAAGGCTCCAGGAAATGGTCGCGTGTTGTTCGCGCAATTGCGCATGCGCGATCGAAAAATCGCAATATGTATTTCGGTTAAAATATCATACATATTCGATTTCAGAGTGCTGCTACAGCAGTTTTCGAAATATCTGCAATCAATTTCGCATTCGCATGTTGCGATATTTCGATAAAATATCAGGAATATTCTGAGCCAATCAGAGCGCTCCTCCAGCATATCTCGAAATTGCGCAATAAATATCGCATTCGCATGTTGCGATATTTCGATAAAATATCACGAATATTCTGAGCCAATCAGAGAACTCCTCAAGCATATCTCGAAATTCCGCAATAAATATCGCATTCGCATGTTGCGATATTTCGATAAAATATCACGAATATTCTGAGCCAATCAGAGAACTCCTCAAGCATATCTCGAAATTCCGCAATAAATATCGCATTCGCATGTTGCGATATTTCGATAAAATATCACGAATATTCTAAGCCAATCAGAGCGCTCATACCGCAGTTATTAAAAAAAATCGCAATTATTTTCGCATTCGCAATAGCGAAAAATCGCAATCAATTAATTTCGCTAAAATATCACGAATATTCGAATTTAGCGAATATATCTCGAATATTCGAATATATATTCGAGATATATCGCGAAATCGAATATGGCATATTCTGCTCAACACTACTGACACATAGGCCTGTCTATGTGACTAGTTATTAATTATCTTACTGTTTAATTAGCTTACTGTTTATGTAGAAATTAAATCACCCGTGCCAAAGAACCAATTAAACCATACAAATATATATAAAAGCTGCTGCTGTTCAAAATAAAGGAGTGAAAAATTGAAAAACGTGTACACAAACTACTGTGCAAAAAAACAGCGCTTGCAGTTCTCCCAATGAGCAATTATAATAAGTAGATGTAAGAAAAAATAAGAAAAATTATATATATGTGGATGAGGAATACAAGTACTGACTTGTGGACCAATATGAGGGACAAATGAGAAGGAAAGAGGGACTTTGTTCCAAATCAGGGACAGACCCATGAAATCTGCCCATCCTCCATTCATAGTTTTTTTATTTTAAACCTTTTTTGACTGAACTTAAAGTGTTACTAAACCCAGGACCCTGCATTCACTATATCTGGTCTCCCACAGTACACAGAACATGGAAATGCAATTGTTTTAGTAAACATAAACTGATAAATACCTTTTCTCATCAGCAGTATATAGCAGTCTTGTGACTTCTATCTGTTCCTGGTGAAGCTTGTAGGAGATTTCATACTGCACTGAGCTGTCCTATGAGGCTGGAGGGCACCAGACCTTCTGTCTGGTCAGTGATGATTGGCCCTGTACTGATCACATGCACTCTCACTCTGCGAAGAAAAAAAAATAACATCTCTAGTAATACACACCAAACTGAGCATGTGCAGCCTGACTCCAAAGGCTCTGTATTAATCGGACATGTTTTGAAGTGAATGGAAGAAAAGCAGGATCTGTGCATACAAGATCAAGCAGCCTTTTTACACAATGCAGAGGATTAACCCCTTAGGTTCCACAGTGAGTATAACAAGCATGCTTTACTGCATATACAGACTGATTTTACTGTTGTGGGTTTAGTAACACTTTAAGCTTTAACTGAGAATAATAAGAATGCAAAATACATTTTCATGTTAAAAAGAGTAGAGTAGAGCCAAAAAAAACATAAATATCAAAAACATGTGTAGCGCTACACCCGAAGGAGCCGCTGATTGATTTGGGATCTACTCTCTTTGTTTCAATCCACCCCTGTTTAAATAGCTCGAACCCTCCCTTGACACATCAGAAGTTTGGTAATGAGGTATGGTGACCCTTGCTGGGCTGGAGTCACAGCTGAACCAAAATATGCAATAACAAATAACAGTAAATTACTTACTGAAATGGTACGATCCCTTTGAGCAAGAAAGAAAACATACTCCACACAGTGAATAAACTTGGAAATAGAAGGGGTAAGTTTACTGTAAGAAACTCTGAAATAACAGTCATAGGAATTTAACACAACACAACCAATCAGCAGTAACTCGACCTGATTCGCAAGGGCCCTTGCAAGAATCAGCAATTAAAGTAGATTAGTAAGATATTCTGAACCTAAGAATGGTACCATTCGCCTAAATTCAAAGTCAGTTTATACTCTCGAGCGCCCCTAACGGGCAGTCTCTCTAAGTAGTCAATGTTTTGTGGCGGCTGGTAGGTGCACGTTAAATTGTAATCCACAGGTAGCGGTTAAGAAAAGGAATCACACAACAGGATGTCTATGATGACTAGGGATTTAGATGCCCGAGCAAGTGCTCTCTCACCCAACGGGCCGAACCGCCCGATTTCTCCTCGGGGATCAGGATGCGCTGATGAGCTGCTGTTCCACGGCACACAGGATCCCGGACGAGAGCGTTCCACTGCTACAGTTGTCAGCTGGGCTGCCTCTTCAACTCTGGGAGCACTGGCGTGGTTCTGGGATCTTGCTTCTGTCCGGATAGTTGGTCTCTCAGCAAATCTAGGCCCAGGCTTCGGGCCTAAACGCACAGCTGTCTCCGTCTGCAGCTCCGCACAGGAGAGAAGGCCGGTCCCGAGAGAGTGAAAGAGCGCCACTCCCCTTCCTTAAGTAACCTCCCTCAACGGTCCGAGCTAAATGTCACATCCTCCTGGAGGGCAAAGCATTGCGGGAAATGTAGTCCATTTCTCCTACGAGACAATGGAGTCCATATCTCCTGCTACTTGTAGTCCCGCAATGCATAACTTGTGTAAAGGTATCCAACATATTTACAGGCGTAGGTAAAGTTCCAGCGGGGAAAGACCTGCCACTGGACTCTGGCAGAATGACCACGCTACACACATTATGTATAAAATATATAAAATCTTGACTTATTTTCCTTTTTTTTCAGGTCTGTCTGGATGCTGTTATTAACCACTTGGCATCCACACTATAGCCGAATGACGGCTACAGCGCGGACCTGAATTGCCAGGAGGCCGTCAATAGACGTCCTCCCCTTCGCACGCTCCCCGTGCGCCTCTGCAAATAGCTGGAGATCAACAGGGACCATGGTCGACATCTAAAATATATCTACAAGAAAGGCATAAGAGATATCTTTGTTCCGGTTGATCAACAGGTTAAACAGGTGTGCTAAAATTTAGGGTCACTTAGCGACCAGATGCATGGTGAAGCAGCACGTCCATGTTTGTGACACTAAACTGCCATTATTTCCATTATTTCTGGTCACATGATCCGATCAATGTGTACTACAATTCTTATAGAATTTTATGTTTTTGCATGAAAATGTGTAGTCCATCTCTGGGGCAAGCTGGGAAGGATGACGTTCACATACAGTCAGGTGCATAAATATTGGGACATGGACACAATTCTAATATTTTTGGCTCTATACACCACCACAATGGATTTGAAATTAAACAAACACAATTTGCTTTAACTGCAGACTTGCATCTTTAATTTGAGGGTATTTACATCCAAATCAGGTGAACGGTGTAGGAATTACAACAGTTTGTATATGTGCCTCCCAGTTTTTAAGGGATCAAAAGTAATGGGAAAATTGGCTGCTCAGCTGTTCCATGGCCAGGTGTGTATTATTCCCTCATTATCCCATTTATAAGGAGCAGATAAAAGGTTAATTTCAAGTGTGCTATTTGCATTTGAAATATGTTGCTGTCAATATGAGATCCAAAGAGCTGTCACTATCAGTGAAGCAAGCCATCATTAGGCTGAAAAAAACAAACAAACCCATCAGAGAGATGGCAAAAACATTAGGTGTGGCCAAATCAACTGTTTGGAACATCCTTAAAAAGAAAGAACACACTGGTGAGCTCAGAAACACCAAAAGACCCGGAAGACCACGGAAAACAACTGTGGTGGATGAGCGAAGAATTCTTTCCCTGGTGAAGAAAACACCCTTCACAACAGTTGGCCAGATCAAGAACACTCTCCAAGAGGTAGGTGTCTGTGTGTCAAAGTCAACAATCAAGAGAAGACTTCACCAGAGTGGATACAGAGGGTTCACCACCAGATGTAAACCATTGGTGAGCCTCAAAAACAGGAAGGTCAGATTAGAGTTTGCCAAACAACATCTAAAAAAAGCTTTCACAGTTCTGGAACAACATCCTATGGACAGATGAGACCAAGATCAACTTGTACCAGAGTGATGGGAAGAGAAGAGTATGGAAAAGCAAAGAAACTGCTCATGATCCAAAGCATACCACCTCATCAGTGAAGCATGGTGGTGGTAGTGTCATGGCGTTGGCATGTATGGCTGCCAATGGAACTGGTTCTCTTGTATTTATTGATGATGTGACTGCTGACAAAAGCAGCAGGATGAATTCTGAAGTGTTTTGGGCAATATTATTATTGGCTCATATTCAGACAAATTCTTCAGAACTCATTGGACGGCGCTTCATAGTGCAGATAGACAATGACCCGAAGCATACTGCGAAAGCAACCAAAGAGTTTTTTAAGGGAACAAAGTGGAATGTTATGCAATGGCCAAGTCAATCACCTGACCTGAATCCGATTGAGCATGCATTTCACTTGGCCTGGCAGAGCATCACCAGGGATGAAACCCAGCGTCTGGTGATGTCATCGCGTTCCACACTTCAGGCTGTAATTGACTGCAAAGGATTTGCAACCAAGTATTAAAAAGTGAAAGTTTGATTTATGATTGTAATCTGTCACATTACTTTTAGTACCTTAAAAAGTGGGAGGCACATATACAAACTGTTGTAATTCCTACACTGTTCATCTGATTTGGGTGTAAATACCCTCAAATTAAAGATGAAAGTCTGCAGTTAAAGCACACCTTGTTTGCTTAATTTCAAATCCATTGTGGTGGTGTATAGAACCAAAAAGATTAGAATTGTGTCCATGTCCCAATATTTATGGACCTGACTGTACACAAGGGGGCATAGAGAATGAACGTAACCACCCTTGAACAGGAAGTCTGTGAATAGCAGAAAAAAGCTTGCATTTGTGAGATGAAACAAAGGGAGAACGATAAAAGGTTCATTCTACTTACAGTATATTAAACATATTGCATTTATTTTATTTTAGAAAAAGAAATATGAATTTAGGGTCACGCCTAAATCTTAATTTAGGGTTACTTTTTTTACAGCTGTTTGTTGATCAAGGGTTTGGGCACACTAATGCTGCGTACACACGACCGTTTTTTCCATCGGAATAAACTCCGACGGGTTTTTCCGACGGAATTTTGTTCAAGCTGTCTTGCATACATACGCACACACCAAATTCTGACCGTCAAAAACGCGGTGACGTACAACACTACGACGAGCCTAGAAAAATGAAGTTCAATTCTTCCGAGCATGCATCGAATTGTTTCCAAGCATGAGTGTTTTTTCTCCGTCATAATTACATACAGACGAACAGAATTTCCGATTGAATTTTTTTCCGTCGGAAAAAAAGAGAATGTGTTCTAACTCCGTCGGAATATCTGAGGGGAAAAAGTCCGTTGGGGCATACACACGGTCGGAATATCCGATGAAATAAATCCGTCCGACTTTTTCCATCGGTAATTCCGACCGTGTGTACGCGGCATAAGGAGTTTCAGTGTTGCAGGGGGGTCCAATGGGCAGTTTAGCTTGTACCATTGGTCAGGTATGGGTATATTAAGATAAATCACATTTATTTTCTTGTTATTGCACCTTGATAAAGGGGACTTGCGAGTCACCAAAATGTCAGTCTTGCTTTTTTACATTATGTTCCTTTGTAAATAAATAATTGTCTTCCAAGGACACTGACGTGCTAGCTACGTGCATTTTCCGTGCGTTGTCCCCTTGTCATCTGCTCCGCAAAGGAAAATAAAAGCCACTTTGCCAACACAGATTCTGCAGGCATGGTCCACCATTGTCTCCAAATGCTGGTTCAGGACAATAATGTGCAGTCAATGCCAGAGCTAGTGCATGTAAACCACAAGTATGATACACACTGGGGTAGATTCAGGTACCGCTGCGCACTTCTTATGGAGGCGCAGCGTACCGTTTTTACCCTGTGCCTACGCAAATTATCTGCACTACGCTTCATTCATGAAGCAGTAGCTACGTAATTTAAATGATCCCGTAGGGGGCGTGGATCATTTAAATTAGGCGCGTTCCCGCGCCGAACGTAGTGCGCATGCTCCGTCGGGAAACTTTCCCGACGTGCATTGCGGCAAATGACGTCGCAAGGACATCATTTGCTTCAAAGTGAACGTAAATGGCGTCCAGCGCCATTCACGATTCACTTACGCAAACAACGTTAAATTTTTAATTCGCAATGCGGGAACGACGGGTATACGTAGCATTGGCTGCCCCTGCTAATAGCAGGAGCAGCCTTACGCGGAACCCGACGAACGTAAACGACGTAAACTGCGTAGGGAGGGCTCGCGTAGGGTTGTGAATCGGCGTTAGTATGCAATTTGCATACTATGCGCTGACCACTAAGGGAACGCCACCTAGCGGCCAGTGTAAGAATGCAGCCTACGATACGATGGCATAAGAGCCTTATGCCAGTCATATCTTAGGCTGCAGTCGGCGTATCAAGCTCTCTGAATCAGGAGCACTCGATACGCCGGCGCAACTAAGCAATTGCGCTGCGTAACTATGGTTACGCAGACGCAATTGCTACCTGAATCTACCCCAATGTTTTATATATGTTTATATCATGGATATAATGTTTTATAATGGATATATATAGCTGGATTTAGTAAGCTTTACGCCAGCGTATCAGTAGATACGCCGACGTAACTCTGAATCTACGCCGTCCTAAATTTAAGCGTTTTCTGGAAACCAGATACGCTTAAATTAGGCTAAGATACGAGCGGCGTAAGTCTCCTACGCCGTCGTATCTTCGGGTGCAATTATTCCTCTGGCCGCTAGGTGGCGCTTCCGTTGAGTTCGGCGTAGACTATGTAAATGACTAGATGCGCTGATTCACGAACGTACGTGCGCCCGGCGCATTTTTTTACGTCGTTTACGCATGGCTTTTTCCGCCGTAAAGTCAGTCGAACAAATAGCTGGCCTAGTCAATTTTAAGTATGGCCGTCGTTCCCGCGTCGAAATTTGAAATGTTTACGTCGTTTGCGTAATTTACGTTCACGTCTAAACCAATACGTCCTTGCGGCGTACTTTGGAGCAATGCACACTGGGATATGTATGCGCCGTTCGTAAAAAACGTCAATCACGTCGGGTCACCACTATTTACATAAAACACGCCCCCTCATCCTCATTTGAATTAGGCGCGCTTACGCCGGCCCCATTTACGATACGCCGCAGTAACTTAGGAGGCAAGTGCTTTGTGAATACAGCACTTGCCTCTCTGACTTACGGCGGCGTAGCGTAAATACGATACGCTACGCCGCCACAAAGATACACACATGTACCTGAATCTAGCTAATAGTTCAGGTAGGGTTTAGATCAATTTTAAAGGATTGGTGTACTCAAACAAGATGCACTTATGACCCCCCCCCCCCCCCTTGCTAATTGAGCTGCCATAGATGAGTTGACAGGCTGATTACAGATTACAGTCAGATATACACTAATGGGTCCAAATTTGCTTGCCACACACTGTCATGCTTAACACATGCCCCACAGGCACGTCGCACATGTTTTGTGGGGGATTCGCTCAGCGGGTGCATGTTATGACAGCCCTGAATTTGAAGTCTAATCCTATGCATATACTGTTTGTAAGCATCTTTTATTGTTGAATCCTGGCTACACTATAGTTTGCAGTCAGTGTATATGTACACTATATTACCAAAAGTACTGGGACGCCTGCCTTTAAACGCATTGCAGCTATAACAACTTCAACTCTTCTGAGAAGGCTGTCCACAAGGTTTAAAGCGGGAGTTCACCCATAAAACTGTTTTTTCAAACAATCCCCTTAGCTTCATGCTCGTTTTGCCTAGGGGAATTGGCTAGTTGTTTTAAAATATGAGCCGTACTTACCCGTTTTCGAGATGCATCTTCTCCGTCGCTTCCGGGTATGGGTCTTCGGGAGCGGGCGTTCCTTCTTGATTGACAGTCTTCCGAGAGGCTTCTGACGGTCGCAACCATCGCGTCACTAGTAGCCGAAAGAAGCCGAACGTCGGTGCCGCTCTATACTGTGCCTGCGCACCGACGTTCGGCTTCTTTCGGAAAATCGTGACGCAATGGATGCGACCGTCGGAAGCCTCTCGGAAGACTGTCAATCAAAATAGGAACGCCCAGTCCCGCAGCCCATACCCGGAAGCGGCGGAGAAGATGCATCTCTAAAACGGTAAGTACAGCTCATATTTTAAAACAACTAGCCGATTCCCCTAGACAAAACGAGCATCCATCTAAGGGTAAAAAGTGTCATGTGCGGGTGAACCCCCGCTTTAAGAGTGTGTCTAGGGGAATGTTTGACCTTTCTTATAAAGCACATTTGTGAAGTCAGGCACTGATGTGGATGAGAAGGCCAGAGTCTCTATTCTAAATTATCCCAAAGGTGTTCTATCGGGTTGAGGTCAGGACTCTGTGCAGGCCATTTAAGTTCCTCCACCCCAAACTCGCTCATCCATGTCTTTATGGACCCTGCTTTGTGCACTGGTCCAAATCATTTGGTGGAGAGGGGATTGTGGTGTGGAGTCGTTTTCAGGGGTTGGGCTTGGCCATTTTGATGCTCCCAACTTTGTGGGAACAGTTTGGGGATGGCCTCTTCCTGTTCAAAGCAAGGTCCATACAAACATGGATAAGCGAGTTTGGGGTGGAGGAACTTGACTGGCCTGCACAGAGTCCTGACCTCAACCCGATAAAACACCTTTGGGATGAATTCGAGCAGAGTCTGCGAGACAGTCCTTCTTGTATACATCAGTGCCTGACCTCACAAATGCGCTTCTGGAAGAATGGTCAAACATTCCTATAGACACTCCTAAACCTTGTGGACAGCCTTGCCATATATAAGTTGAAGCTGTTATACCTGCAAAAGGTGGGCCAACTCAATATTGAACCCTACAGACTAATGCTGGCCATACACTATATGAAAAATCGACCGAAATTCAGTCATTTAGACAGTTTGTTCGTTTTTCGGCCAGTTGACCATTTAAGGACCGCCTCCTGCAGATATACGTTGGCAGAATGGCATGGCTGGGTACAAGCTCGTACCTGTATGTCCTCTTGGAGTCCCGCGATCGGTCCCCGGAGCTGAAGAATGGGGAGAGCTGTGTGTAAACACGCCTTCCCCGTTCACAGTGGCAGCTTCTAGTGGTTAACTCCCAAACTGCAATTGTCATTTTCACAGTAAACAATGCATTTACTGTATATAGCATTTTTTGCTGTGAAAATGACAATTGTCCCAAAAATGTGTCAAAATTGTCTGATGTGTCCACCATAATGTCGCGTTCACGAAAAAAATCGCTGATCGCCGCCATTAGTAGTAAAAAAAAAAATTATTAATAAAAATGCAATAAAACTATCCCTTATTTTGTAAACACTATAAATTTTGCGCAAACCAATCGATAAACGCTTATTGCGATTTTTTTTACCAAAAATAGGTAGAAGAATACGTATCGGCCTAAACTGAGGAGAACATTTTTTTTTAGATCTTTTTGGGGGATATTTATTATAGCAAAAAGTAAAAAATATTGAATTTTTAGAAACACATATGAGGTCACACCTAACCCCCACAGCGCCCCCTAGTGGTTAACTCCTAACTCCTAAACTGCACTGTCATTTTCACAGTAAACAATGCATTTTTATAGCATTTTTTGCTGTGAAAATGACAATGGTCCCAAAAATGTGTCAAAATTGTCCGATGTGTCCACCATAATGTCGCAGTCACGAAAAAAATCGCTGATCGCCGCCATTAGTAGTAAAAAAATAAATAATTAATAAAAATGCAATAAAACTATCTCCTATTTTGTAAACGCTATAAATTTTGCGCAAACCAATCGATAAACGCTTATTGCGATTTTTTTTACCAAAAATAGGTAGAAGAATACGTATCGGCCTAAACTGAGGAGAACATTTTTTTTATATCTTTTTGGGGGATATTTATTATAGCAAAAAGTAAAAAATATTGAATTTTTTTAAAAATTTTTGCTCTAGCGCAAAAAATAAAAGAGGTGATCAAATACCACCAAAAGAAAGCTCTATTTGTGGGGAAAAAAAGGACGCCAATTTTGTTTGGGAGCCACATAGCACGACCGCGCAATTGTCAGTTAAATCGACGCAGTGCCGAATCGCAAAAACTGGCCAGGTCCTTTACCTGCATAAAGGTCTGGGTCTTAAGTGGTTAATGGGCACAAAATCGATAATCATTTGGACTTTTTTGAGCTGAAAAAACGAAGGACAAGTTTGGAAATTTTCTGCAGAACGAACGATAAATTGAAAGGATAATGTGTTTCCCGTCCGAACTGTCTGGTATATGTAAAAAAAACGAACAAAAAAATTATTTATTTATGTCCACTGAACGATTTATCGGTCATTACATGAGGGCACCATCATTTGCGCTCACGGCCGAACCTTTTCGTTTTTCGAAAATGGGTTTGGCCGATTTTTCGTATAGTGTATGGCCAGCATAAGACTGGGATGCCATTAAAGTTCAAGTGCATGTAAAGGCAGGCGTCCCAATACTTTTGGTAATATAGTGAGGGTTTTAAATGTATTCTCAGATGAACTAGACCACTAATTAAGCAATCTTTGTTTTCCATGTAATAGCCCTGTCCTGAAGAAGCAGATTTCAGCCGTGAAACTAGTCAATACCAGTCAATGGTTATGAGTTGTAGATACTGACCAACAGTTGGGTTATATCACAAGCACACAATGGTGCACTCACTGACTGCTTATATTGGGTGGATGATGTGCTGGAAATAATCGAATAGGTTCTTTCATTTTGATGTGACAATTTCCAATAAACAAATGCCTATCAGCATATATGCAAAACATATCTTTTGTCGGCCTGAAAGCTTTATTCAAACCATTAATTACACCCAACAGCTTCATTCATTCTATCTGCACACACCCAATAGCTTCAATTACCAAGACAGCTCCACCTGAAAATATCAATGGTTGCAATAAGCTTTAGAGTGGAACTAATGGTTAAGTTATAGCTGAAGGGTAGACATGATGGATTGATTAAAGCTCATCTCCAGACATACAGGTACATAAATATAGTAAGTAGTAACATTGGTTCCAGCCTAGCTGATAAAGAATATATTACTAATTTACCAATGGTGTATTCTAGGGGTGCAACGGATCAAAAAACTCACGGTTCGGATCGTTCCTCGGATCAGGAGTCACGGATCGGATCATTTTTCGGATCGGCAAAAAAAAAATATATATCCCCCACTGTAATATCCACATGTCCCCCCCCCCCACCAACTATAGTACCCCCTCGGTGCAGACACCCCCCCTTCTCTCAGTACAGTGACCCCCCCCTCCTCTCAGTACAGTGACCCCCCCTCCACTCAGTACAGTGACCCCCCTCCTCTCAGTACAGTGACCCCCCCTCCTCTCAGTACAGTGACCCCCCATCTCTCAGTACAGTGACCCCCCCTTCTCTCAGTACAGTGACCCCCCTTCTCTCAGTACAGTGACCCCCCTTTTCTCAGTACAGTGACCCCCCTCCTCTCAGTACAGTCACCCCCCTTCTCTTAGTACAGTGACCCCCATTCTCTCAGTACAGTGACTCCCCTCCTCTCAGTACAGTGACCCCCCCCCCCCCCAGCTAGTACCGACAGACACTCCCCGAGTGGTGTGTCCCACGAGTGCGGGCTCCTCCTCTGTGGGTGTAAACAGAGCAGAGGAGAGCCGCCGCCGGGTGTACCAAGATGGCCGCGGCTCCGGAGCTAGGCCGAAGCCGCGGCCTTTCCTAATGTTACGGAGGCGGCTCCGGAGCTAGGCCGAAGCCGCGACCTTTCCTAGCGTTATGGTCGCGGCTCCGGAGGTAGGCCGAAGCCGCGGCCATAACATTAGCAAAGGCTGCGGCTTCGGCCTAGCTCCGGACCCGCCGCAGTAACATTAGGAAAGGCCGCGGCTTCGGCCTAGCTCTGGAGCCGTGGCAATCCGCGGATCACAGTGTGTTCCGATCCGAAGGGGGTGACCCGTTCGGATCACGGATCAACTGTAATCCGTTGCACCCCTAGTGTATTCTAATGCCGCGTACACACGATCATTTTTCGGCATGAAAAAAACCATCGTTTTTCAGCATGTAGAAAAAACTACGTTTTTCCAACTTCATCATTAAAACGACGTTGCCCACACACCATCATTTTTAAAAAATGCTCTAGCAAAGCGCGGTGACGTACAACACATACGACGGCACTATAAAGGGGAAGTTCCATGCGAATGACGCCACCCTTGGGGCTGCTTTAGCTGATTCCACGTTAGTAAAAGACGATTCACGCTTTTCCGTCTGTTTCAGAGTGATGAATGTGCTTACTCCATTATGAACTGTAGTTTTAACAGAACGAGTGCTCCCATCTCATAACTTGCTTCTAAGCATGCGCGAGTTTTTCACGTCGTTTTAGCCCACGCGATCATTTTTTACAACCCGAAAAACAACATTGTTTAAAACGTCGTTAAAAAATGCAGCATGCTCGGAAAAAAAAAAATTGTTTTTCAAAAGCCGAAAAATTATGTGAAGCCCACACACAATCATTTTAAATGACATTTTTTTTAAACGACGTTTTTTTAATGCCGAAAAATGATCGTGTGTACGCGGCATAATACAAAGGAATAATTGCCTTATTCCTCAGGCCCCCAGTGTTCCTGTCTGCTGACTTCAGTTTTGATGACCAGTTTCCCGCACCCATCTCTGACCAGTTTTGTTGTGTCCACCTCTCAGTTGTCATCATGTACAATGCAGGACTACCTGGTTCTGTGAGTGGGGCAGTAAGAATTGGATCCATAACCACAGCTCTGCAAGGCAGGAAAGCTAACCACATACAGCATCTATTGTGCGGTCCACTTAAAATTAGCATGTGGCTGTGGCATAGGAGAGAGTAGTTCCAGTAGTATTAGCGCTCAACACCGAGTTTTCAACATCAAAAACAAATGTAATTTTCACATTCACACCTAATCACTCAACCTATGACCTATACCTAACATTAAATCTTACCCTTACACTGTGCTCCCCAACTTACTGCTAAGATAAAAATGATTATAACCTTAAAATATAAAATAAAAACAGCATTTACTGCAGTATTCAGCTACAAACCAGAGACTTCCCCAGTACTTTTTCCTGCCACTAGATGTCCTCAGTCTGATGACCAGCATCCTTCAACCCACTTCCCCTGAGTCCTGTACTTGCCCCTGTGACCAGGGCCGATCCTAGGGTCACAGACGCCTGGGTGCAGAAATATTTCTGGCGTCCCCACATGGGAGTGGTCATCTTACCAACTCCTCCCCTTTACAAATGTTTCTATGGCAATGACTCAAACACAGAGGTGCTCCCCTAACACGGACAAAGAGAACACGTTAGGCAGGGACCGCCCCCCAGCGACGTCACTGCATGGCTGGTTTCTCTCCACACAGAGACAGCCGCTGCTTCGCTCTCCTCCTCTGACAGGAGGAGGGAGGGGGGACGGGCTTGGGCAGAAAACATAGGGACGGCGGCTGTGACTGGCTCTGGACATGGACAAGGAGAGGAGGAGGGAGGGGAGCACTCTGGTGTTTCAGTGCCCCCACCTTTGTGGCACCTGGGTGCACTGCACCCCATGCACCTGCCTAGGATCAGCCCTGCCTGTGACTGCAGTGTAAGAAGAAGTTGAACAGTGATGAGTTCTTCTAACTGTCACTCAGCTTTCTCCTCCTATCAGCATTCTTCTTGCCAATACTTGATTGGCTCCTTGTAATTCTTCTTCCTCTTGCACTCTATGCTTCTGTATAGGGACTGCAAGAGGCTGATCCCAAGTCAAAGCTGAAGCCAGGCAATGAAGTATTTGGTGAATGGCTTTTCCGATGAAAGACCCTTCTGGATGGGAAGAGGCTAAAGACCCGAAGGCCACAGAATCTGTACCTGACTTCAGGGCTGGCACTCTGATGACCTGAACCACCAGTCTCTGTGCAAAAACACACGAATAAAACACCAAACACGTGCAGTGTAAGTGTTCATGAACAAATATGCGACACACAGAAAAAAAAGTGCCATGTGCAATACACAGTGATCCCTTTGTCCAGTATAAAAACTGCCCTAGCAGGCCAAAAGGCTCACTCAAGGGCATAGTGCAAGAAAGCATAATGTGACATAACCTAGAGCCAGTGAACCACCATGGTTTGGTACAACCCAAAAGTATTTTGATGCCCCCCTAAGGGGCACATGTCCGCAAGCTCCTTGCACCTCCCAGGCCATACAAATGCAGCCCCATTCAAATCAGAAAGGCATTAGAACCAACGCTGTATCCTGGCCTAGGCCGACAAGGCCCAGGCCTAGGGCAGCACTTTGCAGGGGGGCAGCACAGAAAGAGTTTCCACTGTTAGTGTAGCGCCAGTCTTATGGGGCGGACTGGGCTGAGAGGCAAATTAGTCTAGCGCCCTCATAAAGCGGCCACACTGCTTCCGTTAGGGGGCAGCCGGCATTCTGCAACAGTGGACAGGGAAGCCAAACAGGAAGTGAGAGGAAATCTATGCAAATTAAAGTAGTTGTAAAGGAAAACATTTTTTCACCTTAATGCAATCTATGCATTAAGGTGAAAAAACATCTGATGATGCCGCCCCCCCCCCCCGAGCCCCCGTTTTACTTACCTGACCCCTCGAAAGTCCCGCGCTCGGTCCCGAGATCCTCTTCACTCGCCATTGGCTAGAGCGGATGGATTGAGAGCAGCGCAGCCATTGGCTGCGCTGCTGTCAGTGACGCGCCGAGGGCCGGGACCGAGTGATACAGTGAGCGGCTATGGCCGCTCGCTGTATCACGGGAGCGCGCCCGCAAGGACTCATCACCATGCGAGTGTGCATGTAGTGAGTTCTTGCGGGGAGGACCAGAGACAGCCGTCGAGGGACCCCAGAAGACGTGGATCGGGGCCACTCTGTGCAAAACGAACTGCACAGTGGAGGTAAGTATAACATGTTTGTGAACCCTTTAAGCAAATCCATTGCCGCAATCCATTGCAAAACAAACTGCACAGTGGAGGTAAGTATAACATGTTTGTGAACCCTTTAAGCAAATCCATTGCCGCAACCCCCCCCCCCCCCCCAGGCCCTCAGAACTAGTGTCTCCACTTGAAAATGTCAGGGCGGTCTTAAACAGCAAGGGGTGTGGCCTTTACAGGAAGGGGTGGGTCATATTTAAAGTAGGAGGTGCACAAGTTTAGTCAGGCCTAGGGCAGCATAAAACCTAAATACACTACTTGGGAGAACCCTGGTAAACCAGGCCAGATTTAACCTGGGAGAAAAAGGACCCCCCACACCATTCCCACCTTATTACCAAATACTAGTCAGAGCCTCCTCACCATAGGGGGCACTATATTCTCCCTTCTAAAAACTGATAAGCTGAGATTCTACCAGATCTGGAATTGCTCAAGTCATGTTACATGGAAAGACTTTCCGATGCTAGGACCAAAATGGTCAAGCCTTGGGTTAACCATTGTTGCCCTCTGGCTTTGACACGCAGCTGCTTTGCCTGTAAAAAGGGTCATTGCCTGTCGTTCCCTCAGACTACCTTACTTTCTGGCACCAACCACTTTTACCCCTCTGCCCTCTCCCCATGTCTGATTATTTTGATTCTTTCTACTTTGGACATTTACCCTCGTACCAACCTTGTGGAGAATCTCCTGTTTTGTTTATGACCTAATATGTAATTTGTTTGTTTTATGTTGTGAGGTATTTTGCTTCTACATTTCTATACCATGGCCTATATAGATGCTATAAACCGATGTGTAGCATATTACTCTACGCAACCTCGAAAGTTTGTATGAATATCTGATAAAAATTGAATAAACCTATTGAATAAGAAAAAGGCTCCTTCTCTTTGCTGAGTTATCTGTATGTAGGGCAGCCATCACAAAATTTGGGGCCCCTTGCACAGCTTTGGGGGAGGCCTCCCTGGAGCAGAGAACTGGGGGGGGGGGGGGGGGGGGGGGGTGCTGACGAAAAAAGTGTAATCTCTTCTCTCCTGACGCAAGATAATAAGCGGGGGGGGGGGGGCCTGGGGACCATCGGACCCCTTTCAGGTGTAATGCACAGAAATTGTGGGATCACCTATCATCTATCTAGTGGCGCGTATATATATGGGACATATATAGTTTATGTTTTTGGGACTTTTAATGCACTGATATATACACTATGGGGTAGATTCACGTAGATCCGCGTATATTTGCGGCGGCGTAACGTATCCGATTTACGTTACGCCTTCGCAACTTAGACGGGCAAGTGCTGTTTTCTCAAAGCACTTGCTCCGTAAGTTGCGGCGGCGTAGCGTAAATCGGCCGGCGTAAGCCTGCCTAATTCAAATGTGGGACAGGGGGGCGTGTTTTATGTTAATGTTCTGTGACCCGATGTGATTGACGTATTTCCCGTCATGCGCTGTCCGTGGAATTTCCCAGTGTGCATTGCTCCTAATACGCCGCAAGGACGTCATTGGTTTCGACGTGAACGTAAATGACGTCCAGCCCTATTCACGGACGACTTACGCAAATGACGTAACTTTTTCAAATTTCAATGCGGGAACGACGGCCATACTTAACATTGGTACGCCGCACTTACACCACCATATAGCAGGGGTAACTATACGCCGGTAAAAGCCTAACGTAAACGGCGTAACTGTACTGCGTCGGCCGGGCGTACGTTCGTGAATTTGCGTATCTAGCTGATTTACATATTTCGACGTGTAAATCAGCGTACGCGCCCCTAGCGGCCAGCGTAAATATGCAGTTACGATCCGACGGCGTAAGAGACTTACGCCTGTCGGATCTAAGGGAAATCAATGCGTAACTGATTCTATGAATCAGGCGCATAGATACGACGGCGCAACTCAGAGATACGACGGCGTATCTGGAGATACACTGTCGTATCTCCACTGAGAATTTGGCCCTATATATATATATATATACATTATATAATCAAAAGTATTGGGACACCTGCCTTTACACGCAAATTAACTTTAATGACATCCTAGTCTTAGTCCATAGAGTTCAATATTGAGTTGGCCCACCCTTTGCAAGTATAACAGCTTCAACTCTTCTGGGAAGACTGTCCACAATATTTAGGAGTGTCTATGGGAATGTTTGACCATTCTTCCAGAAGCACATTTGTGGAGATCCGGCACTGATGTAGACGAGAATGTCCGGCTCACAGTCTCTGCTCTAATTCATCCTAAATTACGCATCGCTTTACAATGTAGAGGGGGGACAGCACAATTACAGTACAGTTCAATACAGAAGGGACAGGAGTGCCTTGCTCGTAGAACTTAAGGGGTTGTAAAGGTAAAAAAAATGTTTTCCTAAATAGCTTCCTTTACCTCAGTGCAATCCTCCTTCACTTACCTCATCCTTCGATTTTGCTTTTAAATGTCCTTATTTCTTCTGAGAAATCCACACTTCCTGTTCTTCTGTCTGTAACTCCACACAGTAATGCAAGGCTTTTTCCCTGGTGTGGAGTGTCGTGCTCGCCCCCTCCCTTGGACTACAGGAGAGTCAGGATGCCCACTAACACACAGCTCCTTTCTCTATCTGCAATGTAGAGAGCGTCCTGACTCTCCTGTAGTCCAAGGGAGGGGGCAAGCACGACACTCCACACCAGGAAGAAAGCCTTGCATTACTGTGTGGAGTTACAGACAGAAGAACAGGAAGTGAGGATTTCTCAGAAGACATAAGGACATTTAAAAGCAAAATGGAAGGATGAGGTAAGTAAAGGAGGACTGCACTAAGGTAAAGGAAGCTATTTAGGAAAAAAAATTCTACCTTTACAACCTCTTTACATTCTAAAGGGAGGGGATGGTGGTACAAAAGGTAATAGCTGTGGGGAATGATTTGATGGGGGCGGCTCGGGGGCAGTTGTTAGGTCGTGTGGGATAGGCTTCCCTGAATAAATGATTTTTCAGGGATTTTCTAAAGGTAGAGAGGTTAGGGGCCAGGGCTGGACTGGGACAAAAATTTGGCCCTGGACTTCATCCAGACTGGCCCACTTTAATTCAATAAAATGCTGCCCCCCCCCCCCCCCCCCCCCGAAAAATCACGCCCACCAAAAGGCCCCTACATCCATTATTGTATATCATGAGAGGGTAAGAAAGAGAGAGAGAGAGAGAGAAAGAGAGGGTGAGTGTAAGAAAAAGAGAGTGAGTGTAAAAGAGAGGGGGTGAGTGTAGGACCCCTTTTTACACAGGCATTTTTTAGGCGCTTTTGGGCTAAAAATAGCGCCTGTAAAGCGAATGAAAAACGCTTCCGCTGCAGTCCCAGTGTGAAAGCCTGAGTGCTTTCACACTGGGGCGCTGCCAGGGCGTTACAAAAAGTCCTCCAAGCAGCATCTCTGTTTTAAAAAACCCACAGAGCCATCGGCCCACCGGGAAACTCCCTGTAGTCCCTTTGGCCAGTCCATCCCTGTTAGGGGCTGATTGGACACACTGGGGCAGGGAGTTCCAGAGGATGGGGAAGGCTCTGGAGAAGTCCTGAAGGCAAACATGGGAGGAGGTAACAAGTAAAGTAGAAAGCAGGAGGTCCTGGGAGGAGCACAGGGGATGATTTGGGCGATATCTGTAGATGAGGCTGATGATGTAGCTGGGGGCGATGTTGTGGATGGCTTTGTATGTTGTGGTTAGCATTGTAAATTTTATACGGTGGGGTAGGGGAAGCCAGGGAAGGGATTGGCAGAGAGAAGCAGCAGTCACGGATCGGTTAGTGAGGTAGTAATAATAATAATAATAATAATAATAATAGCTACTTCAATACCAGGCACTTTCACTCACTTCCTGCCCAGGCCAATTTTCAGCACTTGTCACACTTTGAATGGCAGTAGCATGGTCATACAACACTGTACCCATATTACATTTTTAGCATTTTTTTCACACAAATAGAGTTTTCTTTTGGTGGTATTTATTCACAACTGGGTTTTTTTAATTTTGTGCTAAATAAACAAAAAAAATAGCGAACATTTTGGGAAAAAAAAAAAACACGTGTTTTTCTTTGTTTCTGTTATACCTATCCTATTATAAATGTTCAAATAAATAATATTTCTTCATAGATGTAGGCCAAACTGTATTTCTGCTAAAAAAAAATGGTGAAAATAACCCAAATTATTTAGTCTGTAGAAAAGTTATATAGGTAGATTCACAAAGAGTTAGGCCCGCTTATCTACAGATAAGCCGACCTAACTCTGAATCTAAGCCGGCCTATGTTTAAGTGTATTCTCTAACAGAGATACACTTAAACATACCTAAGATAGGCTGGCTTGCGCCATTCTATCTTAGGCTGCAATGTTTCTTTTGCCCGCTAGATGGCGCTGCCATTGCGGCCGGACTAGATTATGTAAATGAGGGGCTACGCCGATTCCCGACGATTTACGAGCGTACGCCGGGCCTACACCATCGAGTTACGTCGTTTCCGTACGCGATAGGCCGCCTAAAGTTATTCCACCTATGAGGTGGAATAACAATGTTAAGTATGGCCTTCGTTCCCGCCGCGAGGTTCGAATTTTTTACGTCGTTTGCGCAAGTCGTCCACGAATCGGGATTTACGTCGTTTACGTACGCGTCAAAATCAATAGGCCCGTACGGCCTACTTAGCCGCAATGCGCACTGGGAAATGTAGTCGCCCGGCGCATGCGCAGTGTAAAAAACGTCAAAAAACGTGAGGTCAAGCCTCATTTCAATAATACACGTCCCCCTCCAAGTCATTTGAATTAGGCGCGCTTACGCCCGCTCGTTTTAGGCTACGCCGCCTAAAATTTGAAGGTAAGTGGTTTGAGAATCACTTTCAGCCCTGGTTCACACTGGGTACGATTTGGAACGATTTGAGATGCGATTTGACATGTCAAATCGCATCTCAAATCGGCGGCAATTGTCGGCAATGGCACTGTCCTAATCAGTGCGACGCCGCATCTGCGATTTCAAAAAGTAGTTCCTGTACTACTTTTTGCAATTTCGGGCCGCGATTTACATTAAATTGCGGCCGAAATCGCTGCAAAATCGCAGCCACGAAATCGCGGTAAAATCGCGCATTTTACCGCGATTTTGAATTCGCAGCAGTGTGAACCTAGGCTCAACCTAAATAATTTAAGGCATGTAGCCTAAAAAAAGTAGGCTAGGCCGTCCTAATTTTAGGCGCCCGTACGTGAATCTACCCCATAGAGTCCACAATCTATGGTACACACATATACATACATACACAAAGTAGACAGTCCAAGGTATTTAGTAAGAGGCGTGGCAAGTTTTTTTAAGTTGTAATTTTTTGTCACAATTGTCTTGGAAAATTAAATAAATGAAATAAAATATTTTTTCCTAATGCTTTTTTTTTTTACATACCAATGTACCAGTGCAGCAAATGTCATCATATAACTGGGATGACGGTGATCAGGGACACTGACTGGTGTTTTTTTTATTTTTTACAATTGTAATTACCACACTGTGACTGGACTGAACCAACACAGTGTTACCATATTAACATTGTACTACTATGCAGAGGCGATCAGGTGTTTTTTTTTTACACACTAACATTGCTTATACCAGTGAATTTCACTGTTATAAGCAACCATTTTTACTGAATGAAATCGAACCATTCAGTGTTCACTATTGTGGTTAGCTGTGATTGGTCACAGCTAATCATATGGTACAGATGGACTGTAAATTGACCATGTCATCTTTGTGACCAATCACAGAGATCAACACAATAGTACACAATATATGGCATGAATAAAAGTCATCCATTGTGTACAATTGTCATGTGATCTGCTGTGATTGGTCACAGCGATCACATGGTATCAGCAACAGCCGATACTGATCGGTCATCTGCTGTGTCCAGTGGGCACAGCTGATGACAGATTGCGCCACAGCGTGGGCCATGGTGTGCGCAAGGTCCCTTCCAGGGAGGACCTCATATGACGTCCACCTAGAACGGCATGTATCCTGCCCAGCTGTCATTTGTCTATAGGTCGGGAGGGAGCTGGTTAAGCCCCTCCAGCCCAGCCCTAAGGTCCCTTTAACAGGGTCTTTACACCCGGGGGTTGGAAGTATTGGACGATCACATGACCACTGTGATTGGCTGTCACGCTGGTCATGCATGATCAGAAGCTGGTCCTGCAGAATCATAATGTTGGACCCTCTTGCAAGTTTCTTATTGTAGTACCCCCAATTAATATAATATTTTGGGACAGAGCTTTCTTTGGTGGTATTTTTTGCCCCTATATAAAGGGAAAAGACTGAACATTTTGAATAAAAACGTGTTTCTTTTATAAAATGCTGCACATAAACAATCTTTCTTTATAGGGAAGTCTTAAAAGTCTCACATCACAGCAAACCCCTGTGAGGAGGTGTATGACAGCCTTAGCCCGGGCTTCAAGGAGGCCACGCCCTTCAAAGCATCTCACTCCGCCCTCTTAGCGTAATCATGGGGTTTCTTTATACAAATAGGCCAAATGTATTCTGCTACATTTCTTTGTGTAAAAAATAATAAATCAGTGTATATTATTATAATTTTTTTTTTTAACAAACAGAATTACTCTTTATTAACCACTTGAGACCCGCGCCCTTGACAAAAGACGTCAACAGCGCGGCTCTCAGGTGCCAACTGGACGTCTTTGGACGTCATTTGAAAGCATTACCTGCGCGCGCCACTGGGTGGCGCACAGCGGGCAAACACTGTCCCGGCGCATAGCTGGGAAGCCGATGCGTGTACCTGGCGGCCGCGATGTCCGCCGGGTACACGCGATCGTCAGTAAGACAGCAGGGACGTGGAGCTCTGTGTGTAAACACAGAGCTCCACGTGCTGTCAGAGGAGAGGAGACCGATCTGTGTCTCTTGTACATAGAGACACAGCATCGGTCACCTCCCCCAGTCACCCCCCTCCCCCCACACCTAGGATACACATTTAGCCCCTTCCTCACCCCCTAGTGTTAACCCCTTCACTGCCAGTCACATTTATATATAAATGTGAATGGCGCCAAATTTGTGTCAAAAGTGTCCGATACGTCCGTCGCAATATCGCAGTCCCAATAAAAATCGCAGATCGCCGCCATTACTAGTAAAAAAAAAAATAATAAAAAAAAATCATAATTCTGTCCCCTATTTTGTAGGCGCTATAACTTTTGCGCAAACCAGTCGCTTATTGCGATTTTTTTTTTTTTTACAAAAATACGTCGAAAAATACGTATCGGCCTTAACTGAGAAAAAAAATATTTTTTTTTTTTAAAAAAATTGGGATATTTATTATAGCAACAAGTAAAAAATATATATATTTTTTTTAAATTGTCGCTCTTTTTTTGTTTATAGTGCAACAAATAAAAACCGCAGAGGTGATCAAATACCACCAAAATAAAGCGCTATTTGTGGGAAAAAAAGGACGTCAATTTTGTTTGGGAGCCACGTTGCACGACCGCGCAAATGTCAGTTAAAGCAACGCAGTGCCGTAAGCTGAAATTTCGCCTGGGAATTAAGGGGGTTTATGTGCCCAGTAAGCAAGTGGTTAAAAAACATAAGTGATACACAAACAACAGGTATCCAGGGTTACGCTTTCTGAAGAAAAGAAGGAGCTATTATCTAAGAAAAAAAAAATTTCAATATAGTGCCTAATATTCTGGGAGAACATACATTCAACAATCGCCAACACAAAGGAAAGTAAAAGGAAATCCATCGCCTTATAGACAGAACAATTAATCATCCAACCATGGCTGGCAGATTTTTTCATATTTACTGGAGCAGTTCCTATTAATAAATGTCAATTTGCACATTGGCAAAACCCCATTTACGATTGATTTCCAAGAGGATATGGTGGGAGGCGGAAGCCCACTTAAAGAGTATTTCTGTCTTTGCATAGTACAACAAATATGATAGTAACAGCTTGGTGTATTTGAGACTTTGCTCATTGTTGTGGATACCCAGCAGTGCCAATTCAGGGGTACGGGGGAGAGACAGCTGTAAACGGGTATTGATATAATCAAAAACTGCCGTCCAAAACTGTGCCATCCAAGGACATGTCCAGAACATATAGAAATAAGTACCCTCTGCTAAATGGAATCTGAATTTGTTTATCTCTGGAGGCCAGAGCTGCACGATTCTGGCCAAATTGAGAATCACGATTTTTTTGCTTAGAATAAAGATCACGATTCTCACGACAAAACATTATCTTTCACATTATACAAAAGAAAATTGGGCTAAAAAATTGAACTTGAAAGACCGCTGCGAAAATAAAATATTGCAACAACCATCATTTTATTCTCTAGGGCGGGCATCACTAAATGGCGGCCAGCGGTCCGCATCCGGCCCGAGCTGTTGCTCTTGCCGGACCGCAGCTATCGCTCCATTTAGTCACCGCTTTTGTCCCCAGCCTCCTCCGCTATCATTAGCAGAGTAGAGGAGCGGACAGCGGGAGGCGGGCCCATTCTGGACTGGGGGTGGGACCAGAGAGGTAGCTGCCTGCCTGTCATGTTAGACAGGAGGAGATTGGCTGCTAGGAGGCGGTCCTAGCAGCCATTCACCAGTTCGCCGAAAAGTCAACCCGGCATTTCCTCACCCTGCCCAGTGCTGCTGCGCCTTCAGTTCATGATTGTCCCGCCTCCTGCTCTGCGCTCTGTGAAAGGTAGGAGTGGAGAGGGAAGAGAGGAAAATATATGGAAATGTTAAGGATGGGCAGCGGGGGCAGTGCTGTGGGGGTGATTTGTGATGGGGAAATACTGTGAGGGGGGTATGTGATGGGGGCCATGTAAAGGGGGCAATACTGTGTGTGGGGGGGGGGGTTGTGATGGGGCAATACTGTGTGGGGGGATATGTGATGGGGGTCATGTAAAGGGGGCAATACTGTTTGGGGGTATATGATGGGGGTCATGTTAAGGGGGCAATACTGTGTGTGGGGGGGTATGTAATGGGGCAATACTGTGTGGGGGGATATGTGATGGGGCAATACTGTGTGGGGGGGTATGTGATGGGGCAATACTGATTCCAGCTCTACTGGAGGCTATTATTAGCTTAGAGCTATTCTCGAATCAGTCTTCCCAGGCTTCCCTATCTAGTGCAGGGATATCAGTATGCCATTGTTCCCAAAGCCTATCCATCTTAGGTGACACTGTACTGAGGAGAGCCAAATAAAGTGTAGACATGGGTTTATTCAAGGACTCCTGCGCTAGAAGGTCCTCAGTCGGGTCAGTCTCAAGCATAGGAGGGTCCGAGAATTGAGAACGTAAAGCATGTTGTAGCTGGAAATATCTGAAATACATCCAGTGGGGTAGTCTAAATTTGGCAGACAGTTCCACAAATGATAAAAGGGTTCTAATAGGCATGACATCTCTCAACTCCCGGATGCTGAATTTGGCCCAGTTCTGTGGGTCAGAGAGCATTTTTAGGTAAGGGAGGGAGCTATTGCCCCAAAGAGGTTGGTAGGGAGACCAATGATCAAGTTTAATGAAATGTGCTCTAGCAGCTGCCCACCCCTTCAATGTCACTCTAGTGGGAGGGATGGGTAGGCCATCTGTCCTTGATGAATCAGATTTTCCTGTTCCGTAAGTGACCCCAAAAGAACTGCCTCCAGACATACCACTGCATTTGCTCTGGAGCCCACAAACCACCACGGGCCATAACAAGTATAGGAGCCCAGAAGTAGACTTGATTGTTAGGGAGTGCTAACCACCACAACTCACCGGGAGCTAAAGGGTAGACCTTGCTAAACGCGGAATAGTGCCTGCCTATAGGAAATAGCTGATACGGCTGTCTTTTTTTTTTAAGAGGATTTTTTCAACCACATAGAGCAGTTACGGAAAACATAAGGGAATTTGGGAAGAAAAAAACATTTTAAGAATATTAATACGACCTAATACATTCAGAGGTAAATTAGTCCAGTAGGTGCATCGCTCCCTAAACCGAAGGGGGGAAAAGGGCTGATATTAAAGGGGTTGTAAAGGTAAAAAATAAATGTCCCTAAATAGCTTCCTTTACTTTAGTGCAGTCCTCCTTCACTTACCTCATCCTTCGATTTTGCTTTTAAATGTCCTTATTTCTTCTAAGAAATCCTAATTTCCTGTTCTTCTGTCTGTAACTACACACCGTAATGCGAGCAGGCCCAGATTTACTCCCTTTGCCGCCCCAAGGCCGGGTCCTTGGGTGGTGCTGCTGCCAAAACTGACATTGAGAACCAGGGGGGGGGGGGGTTGCTGCTGCCGAAAATTACATTGAGAGCCATCTCACCTCCTCTTCCCTCTGTTTGATCTCCTCTCATCATCCGTGACATGACAGGGGGGAACTCCCGAAATAAAAGTGAAAGTGTTCTCTCCTCTCAGCCGCAGTGCCGCCCCTGCACCCACTGCCGCCCCAAGGCCTGGCCTTGTTGGCCTTGTCTGGAATCCGGCCCTGAATGCGAGGCTTTCTCCCTGGTGTGGAGAAAGCCTCTTGAGGGGGGAGGGGGAGAGCAGGAGTGTCAGGACACTCTCTACTTTGCAGATAGAGAAAGGAGCTGTGTGTTAGTGGGCGTCCTGACACTCCTGCTCGCCCCCTCAAGAGGCTTTCTCCACACCAGGGAGAAAGCTTTGCATTACGGTGTGTAGTTACAGACAGAAGAACAGGAAGTGAGCATTTTTTCAGAAGAAATAAGGTCATTTAAAAGCAAAATGGAAGGATGAGGTAAGTGAAGGAGGACTGCACTAAGGTAAAGGAAGCTATTTAGGGAAATTTTTTTTACCTTTACAACCCCTTTAAGAGCATAACAGTGTATATTATTTAGTCTTTGTGAAAGTTAGAGTCTACAAACTATGGTATACTGTATATATTTTAAATGTATCAACCCTGATGTTCATTTCTTGAGCCCTAAAATGTCAGGACAGTACTAATACCCCCAAAATGTCCCCTTTCTGGAAAGTAGACAGCCCGAGGTATTTGCTGCATTATGTGTTTTTTGAAGTTATAATTTTTTTCTACAATTGTTTGGAAAATTAAGAAAGTAAATTCATTTGTGTGACTTTTTCACAGGCTGGGCCCAAAAGGAAAGTAGCACCTTCAGGCTTTTAAGGGGCATAATTTACGCTTCAACTGCCTGTACCATAACAACCAATAATGCTGTGCTTCCCAGCTGCCATGGTCCTAGCACCTAGCCCAGTAACACTACCCTGTGTAAAAAAGGCAAGGTTACTGAGCAACAGTGAGGATGGAGTATGCATACTCAGGCCTTGGTGGCAATCCCCCCACAGAGTGATATTTTAGGCAGTTGCCTCACTTTGCCTCATTGGCATGGGTTTTATCAATCCCCACTTTATCCAATACTGAAAAAAAATGTTTTGGGACTACATACACTGATCAGTCATAACTTTGTGACCACCCACCTAATATTAAGTAGATTCCCCTTTTGCTACCAAAACAGCCCCCTTTCCCGCCAAAATACACCACCCATTGAGACATGTATGCAACTAGACGTTTGAAGGTATGCTGTAGAGCTGCGCGATTAATCGTGAAGAATCGAAATCGCAATCTTTTTCTCTTCCCGATCTTTAAAACAGCATGTCACGATCTTTCTAACAAATGCAGAGAGTTCTCACAGTCCAGGAAAAACAAAATCCAGACAGCCTGCCAAGTTTTAATACAACACACAATTAAGTAGAAACAAATAGGTAGATTCAGGTAGAGTTAGGCCGACTTATCAGTAGATAAGTCGACCTAACTCAGAATCTACGCCGACTTATGTTTAAGCATATGCTCAAACAGAGATACGCTTAAACATATCTAAGATACGACGGCTTGCGCCGTCCTATCTTAGATTGCAATATTTTGGATGGCCGCTAGGTGGCGCTTCCATTACGGTCGGCGAAGAATATGTAAATGAGGGGATACACCGATTCACGAACGTACGCCCGGCCGACGCAGTACTTTTACGCCGTTTGCGTAAGAGATAGGCCGCGTAAAGTTAGAGCTAGGCCCTAGTGGAATAGTAATGTTAAGTATGGCCGCCGTTCCCGCCACGAAATTCGAAATTTTTACGTTGTTTGCGTAAGTCGTCCGCGAATCAGGATTTACGTAGTTTATGTCCACGTCGAAATCAATAGGCCCGTGCGGCGTACTTAGCCGCAATGCACACTGGGAAATGTAGGCGCCCGGCGCATGCACAGTAACAAAAAAACTTAAAAAACGTAAGGTCAAGCCTTATTACCATTAAACACGCCCCCCTAACACAGATTTGAATTCGGCGCCCTTACGCCCGCCCGCTTTAGGCTACGCCACCGTATATTAGCAGGCAAGTACATTGAGAATCATTACTTGCCTAGCTAACTTACGGCGGCGTAGCCTAAACATGCTAAGCTACGCCGCCGTAACTTTATTCCATTGTACCTGAATCTACCTACAGGTATCTTTTCGTTCTTATGCCCCGTACACACCATCACTTTATGTGATGAAAAAAAACGACATTTTCTGTGAAGTAAAAAACAACGTTTTTGAAACTTCAATTTTCAAAGACGAAGTTGCCTACACACCATTGTTTTTCTCACAATGCTCTAGCAAAGCGAGGTTACGTTCACCACGTTTTTCCATTGAAGCTCGCTTAATAACTAGCTTCTGGGCATGCGCGGGTGTAAAAACGTCTTTTTAAACGACGTTTTTTGCTACACACTGTCAATTTCTGTGAAGTAAAAAACGACGTTTTGAAAAACGACACATAAAATTGAAGCATGCTTCAATTTTTTTTTGTCGTTTTTCAGAAGACATAAAACGACGTTTTCCCCCACACACGGTCATTTAAAGTGACGTTTTTAAAAACGTCGTTTTTTTTCATCACATAAAGTGAGGCGTGTAGATGAAGGAATTTAAAGACCAAACCTTTTCTGACATTTGTTGCTTACAACTAAAAAATCATTATTTTCTGCTAGAAAATTACTTGAAACATCCAAACATGATATATAGTTTTTTTTTTAGCAGACACTAGAGAATAAAATGGTAGTTGTTACAATATTTTATGTCACACTGTATTTGCACAGAGGTTTTTCAAACACAATTTTTTCAAAAAAAATACACTTTAATGAATTAAGAAAAAACTAAACAGCAAAGTTAGCCCAATTTTTTTGCATAATGTGAAAGAAGATGGTACACTGCGAGAATCGTGATCTTTATTCTAAGCGAAAAAATTGTGATTTTAATTTTAGCCAGAATCATGCAGCTCTGGTATGCTGTGGTATCTGCCTCAAGCTGTCAGTAGATCCTTTAAAGCGGTTGTAAACCCGCATATAATTTTTTTTTTTTTTTTACACCTGCAAGGAAAAAGCCATAATGAGCTAATATGCACCGCATATTATCTCATTATGAAATACTTACCTCGGAACGAGGTAGGTAACTTACCTGGTCCACGCCGAGCCTCGGCGTGTCTTCCGGGTATCGCCGCTCCAGCGCTGTGATTGGCTGGAGCGGCGATGACGTCACTCCCACGCATGCGCACGGGAGATTTCCTTTTCGGCATGGGTCAGCCGAGGATCCCCCCTGCGCATGCGCCGCTGCAATCAGTGGCGCATTGCGAGGGGAATATCTCCTAAACCGTACAGGTTTAGGAGATATTCTTTATACCTACAGGTAAGCCTTATTATAGGCTTACCTGTAGGCAAAAGTGAAAAAAGTGGGTTTACAACCACTTTAAGTCTTGTAAATTGTGAGGTGGGGCCTCCATGGACTTTTCCAGCATATCCCACAAATGCTGGATGGATTGAGATCTAGAGAATTCAGAGGCCAAGTCAGCACCTCAAACTCAGTGTGTCCTCAAACCATCCTTGAACCATTTTTGCAGTGTAATAGGGGGTATTGTTCTGCTGAAAGAGGCCACTGCTACAAGGAAATACAGTTCCCATGAAAGGGTCAGCAACAATGTGTAGGTATGCAGTATGTGTCAAGTAACATCCACATGGATGGCAGGACCCAAGGTTTTCCAGCAGAACATTTCCCAAAGCATCACACTGCCTCCTCCGACATGCCTTCTCCCCATACTGCATTCTGGTGCCATCTCTTCCCCTGGTGAGTGACACATTTGCACCTGGCCATCCACATGATGTAAAAGAAAACATGATTTATCAGACTAGACCACCTTCTTCCATTGCTCCTGTGGTCCAGTTCATGTGCTCATTGTAAGCGCTTTTGGCTGTGGACACGGTGAGCATGGGCACCCTGACTGGCTATGTAGTCCCATACACAACAAACCACAATGTCCATACCTCCCAACATTCTGAGATGAGAATGAGGGACACCTATTAGCAAAACTATGTAGGTATAGGACACACACCCTGCCACGCCCACCTTAACTGCTTGTCTACCGCCCGCCGTCATATGATGGCGGGACAAAGACTCTCTCGTTCTGGGCAGATGTCATATGACGTTGCGCCTTCCCGAGCCACTAGGCGGCGTGCGCGCGCCCGCCGCATCACTGGGAACCCGATGCGCATGCCCGACGGCTGCGATGTCAGCCGGACACCCGCGATTGCACAGTAACTGAGCAGGACTGTGGATCTGTGTGTCTAAACACACAGATCCATGTCCTGTCAGGGAGAGGAGACTGATAGTGTTTCCCTTGTACATAGGGACACCGATCGGTCACCTCCCCCAGTCAGTCCCCTCCCCCCCACAGTAAGAATCACTCCCTAGGGAACACATTAACCCCTTGATCGCCCCCTAGTGTTAACCCTGTAACGGCTACCCACTGGTAGTGAGGGTCTCAGCCGTTTGAGACGTCCTTTTCCCTGGCAAGCTGCGATATGCAGGTACCGCCGGTATATCCCATTGAACGCCCTTCCAAGAAACGAGACGTGCTACGTTTGAAGGGTCAAGTAGACTGACTTTATTTGGCATATTTCACCTGCTTATATCTGGTTACAACTGTTACAAGAACAATGACAGTTTCCGCCCTCCCCTTTTCCCAGTAGGGGGCTTCAACACAGACCCCCTGAAACAATGACATCTCCTTGAATTAATCACTTGGCCAGTTTCTAGCCGCTTCGGCACCTCACCCCACTTAACATTTCCTGGCCAGGCACATAGAATTCAATTAACCTTTAAAACAATTATCACTCACACATAATCCCCATCAGCATACACCTCACAGGGGGGCTGTTTACCTGCACACAAAAGAGGGTTCATTAGGTATGCAAAGGGAACATTAGCATTCCAGCAATGAAAGAGACTTGTCCAATTAACCCTTTGAGCTCAGAATACAATGTGGTACATCCACTTGTGACAAGCCATGCAGTTCCTTGTAGTCCCCCTGCACGAAGATTTTAACTGTCTCGGCAGCATGCATGTGTCCGTTACACTACTCCCCCTTTGTGGAACACTCCGGCAGACCCGGATTGATCCTTTTCGGATCAACTTGGGGATGTCCGGTCTGCTGTTAGGGTAAAAGTTCCGTTTGCCTGGACAGTCCGTCGGCCTTCCCATTGGCTTACCAGGTCGGTAGCTGATGGTGACGGTGAAGAATAGAATTCAATTCTGGAACAGTCACTTGCTTTGCTCTCTCAATGGCTCCCAAAACCTGTTGCTGATGCTCTTGGGACAGATACGGCACCACCTGGATGCAAATCCCATTTAATCTTTTGACAATTTCCGCCTGTTTGTGCATTTCAATGTTCAAGCCACGGGACATCTCATAATACGTGACATAGTGTCGTTGCATCTCTGATTTCTCACTGGCCAACTTGTCACATTCCCATTTTAGACTGTGATATTGTGCCGGATCTACAGTACATGTCGGGGAAGGTAGTCTTACCCGGTTCTCAGCAGCAAGCGGGTTGATTCCAGCAACGCGGGTGGTCCCGGGACAAGCAGCAGCAGGTGTAGGTAAATAAGCCGAAGTCAGAGGGCCAATGTCGTTGCCCAGCACCACCTCGGCAGGTAGGTTGTCCATGATACCAACTGTGGTCTTTCCTGACCCGGCTCCCCAGTCTAAGTGCACACGGGTGGTGGGTACGCGAAATACAGCACCCCCTGCGACCCGGACGGCAACTGTGCGAGTGGACACGTTCTCTGGCTTTACCAGATGTTTTTGAATCAGAGTGATAGTAGTCCCGGAATCTCTTAAGCCTTGTGCTACTTGTCCATTCACTCGTACCTCCTGACGGTGATGCTGACGGTTATCCGGAGAGGCCGCTTGTATTGGGTCTGCCTCATACCAAATTCCCAGACATTCCTCAGGGCCCCCCTCGGTCTCCAGGCAGTGGGCCGCAGAGGGACGTGATGGAGTGACCTCTGTGTTGGGTGTTGTGCGTCTCCAGTTGTTATTTGTAGCTCTCAAAGGGCAATAACGAGCAATATGTCCCGTGTCGCTGCAGTGATGGCACGTCACCCTAGGCGAATCCCGGGGGTAGTTGCTAGGCCCCTGAGGACGTGGTGGGACTGGAGCCCGAAACTCTGGGCGTGGGGTGACGGTTGGAGTACGCGGTTCTACCTTCTGAGCCAGCCGCGTCGTACCCTGGCTTACTTTCCTTGTCTCCGCGTACTCATCTGCTAGCCGAGCCGCCTCGTTTAAGTTAGCGGGACGGCGATCTCGTACCCAGTCTTGTATGTCTGCGGCCAGGTCTTGGAAGAAATGTTCCATTAGGAACAGCTGCAATACTTCCTCCCCGGTGTTGGCCTTGCACCCTTGGACCCAAAGGGATGCCACCCTTTGTAACTGGTTGGCCCATTCCATGTGGGAGTCCACAGCCATCTTCTTGGACTCCCGGAAGCGCCGGCGGTAGGCTTCTGGCGTTACGGCATATCGGGTTAGCAGCGCCTTTTTAACTTGCTGATATTGTAAAATATCCTCTGGAGCGAGAGCCCGAAAGGCTTCGTTGGCTTTGCCCGACAGTTTCCCCGACAAAATAGTGACCCATTGGTCTGGTGGTACCTGGTGTAGTGAGCACTGTCTCTCAAAGTCCGCCAAATATCCATCGATTTCCTCCTCACTTTCTACAAAAGCTTTAAATGCAGTGAACGGTATTTTCTTTCCTGTAGCAGCGGGTGGGGGGGTAGGAACTGCAGGTGTAATGGGCTGTCTCGCTCTTACCAGTTCCAGTTCTTGTCCCCTCTTCGTTTGTATTTCTTCCCTTGCTTCCCGGAACAGCTGGTTGATTAGTTCCACGGACGTTTCTGGATACAAGGATAATCTCCGCTGTACAATCCCAGTAATTACATCTTCTTCGCTGACCGGTGCAAGGGGCTCCGTTCCTTCCATGGATCCATCCATTTCGTCCAGCTCCAGCAGTTCAGCTATCAGCTCCCTCCGTGGTCTGTTGCTGGCGCTCCTACCACGAATCTCCAATAGATCTTTCAGTGTGGATCTTTTCAGCCTGGCGTACTGCGACTCCATTCAGAACTTGCTCTTTGGATAAAAGGACCATCCCACTACTGCCAACCAATGTAACGGCTACCCACTGGTAGTGAGGGTCTCAGCCGTTTGAGACGTCCTTTTCCCTGGCAAGCTGCGATATGCAGGTACCGCCGGTATATCCCATTGAATGCCCTTCCAAGAAACGAGACGTGCTACGTTTGAAGGGTCAAGTAGACTGACTTTATTTGGCATATTTCACCTGCTTATATCTGGTTACAACTGTTACAAGAACAATGACAGTTTCCGCCCTCCCCTTTTCCCAGTAGGGGGCTTCAACACAGACCCCCTGAAACAATGACATCTCCTTGAATTAATCACTTGGCCAGTTTCTAGCCGCTTCGGCACCTCACCCCACTTAACATTTCCTGGCCAGGCACATAGAATTCAATTAACCTTTAAAACAATTATCACTCACACATAATCCCCATCAGCATACACCTCACAGGGGGGCTGTTTACCTGCACACAAAAGAGGGTTCATTAGGTATGCAAAGGGAACATTAGCATTCCAGCAATGAAAGAGACTTGTCCAATTAACCCTTTGAGCTCAGAATACAATGTGGTACATCCACTTGTGACAAGCCATGCAGTTCCTTGTAGTCCCCCTGCACAAAGATTTTAACTGTCTCGGCAGCATGCATGTGTCCGTTACAAACCCCTTCCCTGCCAGTCACATTTATACAGAAATCAATGCATTTTTATAGCACGGATCGCTGTATAAATGTGCATGGTCCCAAAAATGTGTCAAAAGTGTCCAATGTGTCCGCTGCAATATCGCAGTCATGATAAAAATCGCAGATCGCCGCCATTACTAGTAAAAAATAGATAAATAATAAAAATGCTATAAATCTATCCCCTAATTTGTAGCTGCTATAACTTTTGCGCAAACTAATCAATATACACTTATTGCGCTTTTATGTAGAAGAATACGTATCAGCCTAAACTGAGGAAAAAAATTGTTTTAAAAAAAAAATTGGGATATTTATAATAGCAAAAAGAACAAAATATTGTGTTTTTTTCAAACTTGTCTCTCTTCTTTTGTTTAGCTGCAAAAAAGCTCATTCTGCCTCCTGCTCCGCTTTGCTGTGTCTCCTACCCTGCATGCCTGAATAGGGTATGAAGGGGTAGAGCTGCGGGAGGGGGGTAAGGAGCTATGTAATGTAAAAAGGTCCAGAGGTGTGGGGGCTGTGTTATGTAAAGGGCTCCAGAGGTGTGGGGAGGGCTGTGTAATGTAAAGGGGTCCAGGGGTGTGGGGGTTGTGTAATATGAAGGGGTCCAGAGGTGCTGTGTTCTGTGTAATGTGAACAGATCCAGAGGTGTGGGGTCTGTGTAATGTAAAGGAGTGCAGAGGTGTGGGGGCTGTGTACTGTAAAGGGGGCCAGAGGTGTTGGGTGGCAATGTAATGTAAAGGGATCCAGAGGTGTGGGGGCTGTGTAATGTAAAGGGGTCCAGAGGTGTGGGGAGGGCGCTGCAATGTAAAGGAGTGCAGAGGTGTAGGGGCTGTATACTGCAAAGGGGTCCAGAGGTGTTTGTGAGCAATGTAATGTAAAGGGATCCAGAGGTGTGGGGGCTGTATAAGGTAAATGGGGTCCAGAGGTATGGGGGCTATGTAATGTGAAGGGGCCCAGAGGTGTGGGGGCTGTGTAATATAAAGGGGTCTAGAGGTGTTGGGGCTGTGTAATGTAAAGGGGTCCAGAGGTGTGGTGTCTGTGTAATGTAAAGGGGTCCAGAGGTGTGGGGTCTGTGTAATGTAAAGGGGTCCAGAGGTGTGGGGTCTGTGTAATGTAAAGGGGTCCAGAGGTGTGGGGTCTGTGTAATGTGAACGGGTCCAGAGGTGTGGGGTCTGTGTAATGTGAACGGGTCCAGAGGTGTGGGGTCTGTGTAATGTGAACTGGTCCAGAGGTGTGGGGTCTGTGTAATGTGAACGGGTCCAGAGGTGTGGGGGCTGTGTAATGTAAAGGGGTCCAGAGGTGTGGGGTCTGTGTAATTTAAAGGGGTCCAGAGGTGTGGGGTCTGTGTAATGTAAAGGGGTCCAGAGGTGTGGGGTCTGTGTAATGTAAAGGGGTCCAGATGTGTGGGGTCTGTGTAATGTAAAGGGGTCCAGAGGTGTGGGGGCTGTGTAATGTGAACTGGTCCAGAGGTGTGGGGTCTGTGTAATGTGAACGGGTCCAGAGGTGTGGGGACTGTGTAATGTAAAGGGGTCCATAGGTGTGGGGTCTGTGTAATGTAAAGGGGTCCATAGGTGTGGGGTCTGTGTAATGTAAAGGGGTCCAGAGGTGTGGGGTCTGTGTAATGTAAAGGGGTCCAGAGGTGTGGGGTCTGTGTAATGTAAAGGGGTCCAGAGGTGTGGGGGCTGTGTAATGTAAAGGGGTCCAGAGGTGTGGGGGCTGTGTAATGTAAAGGGGTCCAGATGTGTGGGGTCTGTGTAATGTAAAGGGGTCCAGAGGTGTGGGGGCTGTGTAATGTGAACTGGTCCAGAGGTGTGGGGTCTGTGTAATGTGAACGGGTTCAGAGGTGTGGGGACTGTGTAATGTAAAGGGGTCCAGAGGTGTGGGGTCTGTGTAATGTAAAGGGGTCCATAGGTGTGGGGTCTGTGTAATGTAAAGGGGTCCAGAGGTGTGGGGTCTGTGTAATGTAAAGGGGTCCAGAGGTGTGGGGTCTGTGTAATGTAAAGGGGTCCAGAGGTGTGGGGGCTGTGTAATGTAAAGGGGTCCAGAGGTGTGGGGGCTGTGTAATGTAAAGGGGTCCAGAGGTGTGGGGCTGTGTAATGTAAAGGGGGTCTTCCTACATTTTACCCGCAGTTATAGCTGCAGTCCTATAGATTTCAATTTTTTTGTTCTGCATTTTCTGAAAGCGCACCAAAAAGTCCCACATGCTGCATCTTTGGCGCACTGACTTTATTCATCTGGCTTTTTATTGGCAGATAACCCAGTAGGATGACTAAACATATCTAATAAATGTATCTATGGTGCGAGATCCTCTGTGCTCCCAGATCTCTCCTTGTCTGTACAGTATGTAGAAGAATCCATTTCAGCCTAGGCGGTCTCTGTACAGTACAGCTCACATCTGACAATGATGACCACACTCTTGTTTGCTGACGTTAGCAATAAAGTTTCATTGAAAAAAAAAGCCAATGAAAAGAAAAGTGCCACGACTCCAGAGAGTCAGCAAAGAGGCTGAGCCGGCTTAGAGCGGAGTGTGTGCCAGGAGGATCCGAGCAGAGCACTGTCAGAGCAAGCATCCGATCCCTGGGCAGGTAAGTCACCCCTACCTACCGCAACTATCTGCAATACACAGCCAGCCAGCCTGCCTGAGCACTCTGATCGCTCCTATCACAGCTGGATCACATTCCTATAGAATACATAGGATCTGACTCCCCAGGTGATCTCTATGAAGCAGCTGCTGGGAACTTTCCCTCGGTACTTTATTGGGCAGACAGGGAGGGAGGAGGACTACAAAGTCCAGCAAGGATTTCCAGGGCTGGTGATTGCAGATCTTCCATTGCTGTGCGGAGGATCTCTATTGCTAGGAGTTGTAATGTGTAATCCGTGTGATCTTTACAGTGTGGAGGAGACTTTCATCTGAGCGTCTGTAGTGGATGTGATCGGTGATCATGTATGGACTTTGTATGGGGGGTGTCAGTCCACACAGCCAGAGAAGTGCAATGTCCGGATCGCTGAGCCTGAGATTATATAATGTATAGATTGTTATGAGCAGATCTGTGTGATCACATCTGTGATCTCTTCTCTTCTCCCGGGGAGAGAGGAGATCCCGGGGAGAGAGAGAGGGGATCCCGAGGAGAGAGGGGATCCCGAGGAGAGAGGAGATCCCGGGGAGAGAGAGAGGAGATCCCGGTGGATGGGGCTGTGCAGGGGCTGCTGATGGAAAGTTTGATGGGAGCTCTCTATACTAGAGGCTTACGTGTCCACATCTGATCAGAGCGACACGTCTGCTGATCCCATCTAGCGGTGTACTGCCAGGATCAGAGCAATCTCATAGGATGGCCTGCATTACACTACATGGGACGATCTAGACAAGCAGCCTCTTCTTTTTTCTTACTCTTCTTCTTTCTTACTCTTCTTTTTCCTTTTCTTCTTCTTTCTCTTCTGTTTCCTTTTTCTTCTTCCTCTTCCGTTTTTTCTTCATTTTCTTTGTCTTCCTTTTCTGTTTCCTTTTTTTCTTCTTCTTCTTTTTCTTCTTCTTCCTCTTCTGTTTCAAATGTTCTTCCTTTTCTTCTTCCTCTTCTGTTTCCCCTTTTCTTTTCCTTCTTCTTCCTCTTCTGTTTAATTTTTCTTCCCTTTCTTCTTCCTCTTCTGTTTCCCCTTTTCCTTTTTCTTCCCTTTTCCTCTTCCGTTTCCTTTTCTTCTTCCTCTTCCGTTTCCTTTTCTTCTTCCTCTTCCGTTTCCTTTTCTTCTTCCTCTTCCGTTTCCTGTTCCTCTTCCTCTTCCGTTTCCTCTTCCGTTTCCCGTTCCTCTTCCGTTTCCTGTTCCTCTTCCGTTTCCTGTTCCTCTATCCGTTTCCTGTTCCTCTTCCGTTTCCTGTTCCTCTTCCGTTTCCTTTTCTTGTTCCTGTTCCTCTTCCGTTTCCTTTTCTTGTTCCTGTTCCTCTTCCGTTTCCTTTTCTTCTTCCTCTTCCGTTTCCTTTTCTTGTTCCTCTTCCGTTTCCTGTTCCTCTTCCGTTTCCTGTTCCTCTTCCTCTTCCGTTTCCTTTTCTTGTTCCTGTTCCTGTTCCTTTTCCTTTTCTTGTTCCTGTTCCTCTTCCGTTTCCTTTTCTTGTTCCTCTTCCGTTTCCTTTTCTTGTTCCTCTTCCGTTTCCTTTTCTTGTTCCTGTTCCTCTTCCGTTTCCATTTCCTGTTCCTCTTCCGTTTCCATTTCTTGTTCCTGTTCCTCTTCCGTTTCCTTTTCTTGTTCCTCTTCCGTTTCCTTTTCTTGTTCCTCCTCCGTTTCCATTTCTTGTTCCTCTTCCGTTTCCATTTCTTGTTCCTGTTCCTCTTCCGTTTCCTTTTCTTGTTCCTGTTCCTCTTCCGTTTCCTTTTCTTGTTCCTGTTCCTCTTCCGTTTCCTTTTCTTGTTCCTCTTCCGTTTCCTTTTCTTGTTCCTCTTCCGTTTCCTTTTCTTGTTCCTCTTCCGTTTCCTTTTCTTGTTCCTCTTCCGTTTCCTTTTCTTGTTCCTCTTCCGTTTCCTTTTCTTGTTCCTCTTCCGTTTCCTTTTCTTGTTCCTCTTCCGTTTCCTTTTCTTGTTCCTGTTCCTCTTCCGTTTCCTTTTCTTGTTCCTGTTCCTCTTCCGTTTCCTTTTCTTGTTCCTGTTCCTCTTCCGTTTCCTTTTCTTGTTCCTGTTCCTCTTCCGTTTCCTTTTCTTGTTCCTGTTCCTCTTCCGTTTCCATTTCTTGTTCCTGTTCCTCTTCCGTTTCCATTTCTTGTTCCTGTTCCTCTTCCGTTTCCATTTCTTGTTCCTGTTCCTCTTCCGTTTCCATTTCTTGTCCCTGTTCCTCTTCCGTTTCCATTTCTTGTTCTTGTTCCTCTTCCTAGGAGGCAGACAGAGGGGGATCCTACACATGCCACACAAATTCTATTTGGTTTGACAGGAGATAAACTTGGCCATTGAAGTCAATGAGACTGCAAGCCATATGCTTGCAAAATTTCCGTTAAGCTTTAAAAAAAAAAAACTCAGGGATTAACGAGGTAGCGGTATCACTGCTCTGCTGCCCTCTGAAACTGTATCCACTGTGGATCATTTTTCTAAAAGATGGTGGAGAGCATAAACCCAGCCATAAAGGGGAATCCTGCCTAAAGCTAGCCATGGATCAATTCTCAGCTGGTTCAGTGGGGAGCGGGACTGGCCAAAACTTGATCCACCTATGGGCAAACTGGTTGCACCATCTATGACTTGATAACACTAATAACACTACCTATTCTTAAAAAATGTCCACAGTTCTTGCTCCCCCCTGTCAGTGAGTGGCAGCTGCAAGGGAGCACCAACAATGGCTGGGCTGTGGGAGCCTACAGGTGATGTCACCGCTCCCAGAATTTTCAGTTGTTGTCAAGCACTTCATGACACAGGGCAGCCAGAGCTGTGGGGTCATATGCCTGGAGCAGAGTATACTAAGTATACAGATATTTTTTTACATAGGCCATGCAGGAGTGGGAAGGGGACATTTTTAAATCTGAACTGTGTATGTGTGTGTATGTGTGTGTGTGTGTATATATATATATATATATATATATATATATATATATATATATATATATATATATTCCTCAATAGCCACAAAAACTAAATCCACTCTGTATGCTCCAAATCCCTTGATGGGGGAGGGGCTCAGAAGGCTCCACCCACTGCAGGCTGCCTGCAGAAAACTACAGGAGGGGGCGGAGACAAGACCAGTCACCCTGCACAAGTAGAGTGAGCAGCAGTGACCGGTCTTCATTACAGGAAGCTCCTACACAGGGAAAAAGGGGATTGCCGCACAGATCAGGAAGAAATGCACAATGCACCCCAAGATTTAGGATGGAGTACAGATTTTGACAAGATTTATTTATCCCAGTGCTTAGCTTTAGGAATAGTTTGGTAGAAAGGAGAAACGATCCAAAAGATTCTGGAATAGAACGCACCTCATCCCTAAAAGATAGATATGAATATAAGGAGGAAGTGGGATTGTGGCGGTGCTCAAATAACATATGGTATATAATGGCAAATTATAATGTAAAATATTTTAATAGTAAGACATCATAAAAACATTAATATACAATACAAAAAAAAAAATATATGGTTCAATAAAAACCACGTTTTTTTTGAGCAGAACTCCCCAAAGTGTTTGAGATGGTGGTCTCGTAGTTTGAGATGGTGGTCTCGTAGTTTGAGATGGTGGTCTCGTAGATCTCAATTTTTTTTGCATGTGAAACCTGTGTATTTTTTGTGCATTTTTTTTGTTTTTTGTCAATGCCCCTTTCGCATGTTTCCCAGTGGCCAATGTTGTCCCCATAAGAACTCCTATGCAAGAAAAAGACATAGAAAAATAATTCATATTATATTTTATATTATATTTAATATTTTTAATTATTAATATTTTGCCATGAAGATTTGTAAATATAATGTAGCTACAATTGTATGGCGACTTTTGGGACACCCTGTATAATTTATTGTGTTTAGATAGAAGCAGATAAATAGTAACCTTTGCGATACCCTGAGCTCTTTCGTGGTTCATAATTTGCAAGAAGGGTCAGATAATAGACATCCCTTTCATTTCAAGTTGACACAATGTCAACAGGAAGTGGGAAAGCATTATGTGTCTCGGTGCCGCTCAGGCAGGAAGTGATGGTGGTGTTTGGAATATTATAACAAGCCAGTAAAACAGGGAGGTCACGAAGAATGCCTCTCTATTCTCAATCTTGGTTTTCACATGGTGGAGCTGACCCACATCTAGTATTAAACTGGCCTTCAAGTCCTAGAGGGCCCTTGTGCAGTTGCACACTCTGCATAAATGGAATGTCCACCCTAAGGCCCGATGCACACGAGACGATGTTAAACGCGCGTTCAGAGGCAGTTGGACACTTTTTTTCAACTGCCCCTCAACGCATTCAATGTTATCCTATGTGTCCATGCACACAGTCTTGTTTTTAGAAAGTTGCGTTTAACCTTGTTTTTCCATAAGCAAAAAAATGGGTTCAGACGCAAAAGTTTTCCACGTTTCAGATGCTAAACGCGGTACCGGCATTTTGCAGCGTTTTAGTTTATAAGCGTTTTTAAAGGTGACCTATTTTTTTTACATTAGAAATCTAAAAAATTATGGCAAATTATGAAAAACCACAAATAAAATAAATATATAATGTAATTACTTGCATTGCATTGTGGACAATCCACAATGTGTGGCAGGTGACGTGGCAAGTGGACAATCCACAACTTGTGGCAGGTGACGTGGCCAGGTGATGTGGCTAGTGGACAATCCACAACTTGTGGCAGGTGACGTGGCAAGTGGACAATTCACAACTTGTGGCAGGTGACGTGGCAAGTGGACAATTCACAACTTGTGGTAGGTGACGTGGCAAGTGGACAATTCACAACTTGTGGCAGGTGATGTGGCAAGTGACACGATAAATACACTGCTGCTCTCTCAGCTGCTGCTACTCACTCTGGTCTCACAAAATGGCTGAAATGGTCAAATAATACTGTTTTTTTATTTATTTTTTTTAGCTATGGGGGGGGGGTCTTATGATGTTTCTTAACTAAACACTTATAGACGCAAACGCAGCTAAACGCGGGTGCAATAACCAGCAGGAAGTATAGCCAAGTCCTGCACTCCCTGCAGCTGTGTACTAGTCCCTGGCCTTAGGTTCCTAGACAGCCTGTAATTGGACAAGGAATGAGTAGCCGCACACTGATGACCTCATCACTTTGCCTTTTTCTCCCGGCAGGAAGCTCCCAGTGTTAGACAGTCAGCAATATGCAAGGTTTTACTGTCTGTATCACAGTGAAGGCCCTACCTGTGCCAGTCTGAGTGCTGCTGTTCAAGGGGTTGCCAGAGACTAATATCAAGATTGATTTGGTTACTGTTGTATTTAAAAAGGCAAATCTAGTAATATGTGTTCCATCGCACAAGCCCTAATGCCTGGTACACACGATAAGATTATCGGAAAAATTATCGTCCTGTTTATTTTTTTATGCTAATCTCAGACCAAAAATGAAGTTTGAGTATAAGCCAAGTTTTTCAGCCCTTCTTTTTTTAGGGCTGAAAATACCCCCCTCGGCTTATACTCGAGTCAGTGTACCTGCATTCTTGACAGGCATCCATTTTTTTTCAAAAGTCGCTGCTTCTTCCTGGCGTTCCGTTCCGTGATGAGCATTTGACACTGTTTTCCGCCTATCACAGAGGTCCTCTCATCCTCGGACTCAGTTTCCCAGCAGACACTGTGTTGAGTGTTCCGCCAATCACAGACGTCCTCTTGTCCAAAGACGAAAGAATGTCTGTGATTGGCGGAACACTGAACACAGTGTCTGCTGGGAAACTGAGTACGAGGATGAGGACCTCCATGATAGGCGGAGCACAGAAAGCAACGCCAGGAGGAAGCCGCGACTTTTAAAAAATGGACGCCTGTCAAATATTCAGGTACTCGGGCTGCGGGCACAGTGAGTACCGTATGGCACAGTGAGACTGCAATGGGCACAGTGAGGTATGGCACAGTGAGACTGCAATGTGCACAGTGAGTACCGTATGGCACAGTGAGACTGCAATGGGCACAGTGAGGTATGGCACAGTGAGACTGCAATGGGCACAGTGAGACTGCAATGGGCACAGTGAGTACCGTATGGCACAGTGAGACTGCAATGGGCACAGTGAGGTATGGCACAGTGAGACTGCATTGGGGACAGTGAGGTATGGCACAGTGAGACTGCAATGTGCACAGTGAGTACCGTATGGCACAGTGAGACTGCAAAGGGCACAGTGAGGTATGGCACAGTGAGACTACAATGGGCACAGTGAGTACCGTATGGCACAGTAAGACTGCAATGGGCACAGTGAGGTATGGCACAGTGAGACTGCAATGGGCACAGTGAGTACCGTATGGCACAGTGAGACTGCAATGTGCACAGTGAGTACCGTATGGCACAGTAAGACTGCAATGGGCACAGTGAGGTATGGCACAGTGAGACTGCAATGGGCACAGTGAGTACCGTATGGCACAGTGAGACTGCATTGGGGACAGTGAGGTATGGCACAGTGAGACTGCAATGTGCACAGTGAGTACCGTATGGCACAGTGAGACTGCAAATGGCACAGTGAGGTATGGCACAGTGAGACTGCAATGGGCACAGTGAGTACCGTATGGCACAGTGAGACTGCATTGGGGACAGTGAGGTATGGCACAGTGAGACTGCAAAGGGCACAGTGAGGTATGGCACAGTGAGACTACAATGGGCACAGTGAGTACCGTATGGCACAGTGAGACTGCAATGTACACAGTGAGTACCGTATGGCACAGTAAGACTGCAATGGGCACAGTGAGGTATGGCACAGTGAGACTGCAATGGGCACAGTGAGTACCGTATGGCACAGTGAGACTGCATTGGGGACAGTGAGGTATGGCACAGTGAGACTGCAATGTGCACAGTGAGTACCGTATGGCACAGTGAGACTGCAATGTGCACAGTGAGTACCGTATGGCACAGTGAGACTGCAATGGGCACAGTGAGTTATGGCACAGTGAGACTACAATGGGCACAGTGAGTACCGTATGGCACAGTGAGGTATGGCACAGTGAGACTGCAATGGGCACAGTGAGGCGTGCAAATGGGGATTGTTGACCCTCTTTTCCGCTTACAGTAGCTGCTGCATTCTCACCCTAGGCTTATATTCGAGTCAATACGTTTTCCCAGTTTTTTTTGTGGTAAAATTAGGTCCTAAGTATATACGGTACAAAAATTCTCATACAATAGAATAAAAATTCAGAAGTGATGTAATGTAGTATATTTGTATTGTATATTCTAACCACACCTGTACTACTAATTAAACGAAAATTTGTACCATCTGGTATCGTACGAGATTTTTTCTTTTTTTTTGTGCATGTCCCATTGGTTAATATTGGATGAACTGTCGTGATTGGCTCTCGAAAGCTGTGTACTAATGATCAGATTATCATACGATTGTTTCGAAAGCCGTATCTTTTGTACGATTTTTTTTTTTTTATTGTGTGTACGGGACTTTAGTCTTTACAAGAGGCAAAACAATTCTATGTGGTCCTTGCAGCTGATACAGCGTCATGTTTCATGTCTGGAACTGGGTCAGGTTGTAGTAAAGGGTCAGCAAGTGCTAGGAGTTAAGACCGTGGCCTCAGTCACACGGGAATACCTATTCGCACACACGTGCAAAGGGCCATTTTTTCCAGGTGTTCAATGCATCTACATGCAGGCAGAGCTGTTCATGTCTATTGGGATGTAGCAGCCGTACGAACACAGCCGCTGGTCCCAATTTGACAGCCGTGCACAGATAGTGTGGGATTGGGGACATGAACCCACACGCCTGTCCAGTTGGGACTAGCAGCTGTGTCCATGCAATGGACGCGTCCCAGTAGATATGAATGGGACTGCCTGCATGTAGATGCGTAGACAAAAATGGCCCTCCTCATGGGCATACGCATACATATGCCCAATTCACGGCCTTATAATATACACTATTAACCAGATTCAGGTAGATGTGCCTAACTTTAGGCGGGCGTAGCGCATCTCATATACGCTACGCCGCCGTAAGTTAGAGAGGCAAGTACAGTATTCACAAAGAACTTGCGTCCTAAGTTACGGCGGCGTAGTGTAAATGGGCCGGCGTAAGCGCGCGTAATTCAAAGTAGGCTGTAGTGGGCGTGGTGTATGGTAATGAATCGTGACCCCACGTAAATGACGCGCCTAACGAACGGCGCATTCGCCGTCCGTGGACGTATCCCAGTGCGCATGCTCAAAATCACGTCAAATAGTCAATGCTTTCGACGTGAACGTAACCTACGCCCAGCCCCATTCTGAATCGGCTTACGTAAACAACGTGAAATTCGACCGCTGTCCCGACGTCCATACTTAACATTGGCTGCGCCATCTTTTTGGTGGTTTATCTTTACGCCTGAAAAACGCCTTACGTACGTTCGTGAATAGGCGTATCTTGCTCACTTACATATTCTCTGCGTAAATCGACGTACACGCCCCTAGCGGCCAGCGTAAATATGCAGCTAAGATACGACGGCGTAGGAGACTTACGCCGGTCGTATCTTAGCAACAGACAAGCGTATCTCATTTTGAGTATACGCTTAAAGATACGACGGCGCAGATTCAGACTTACGACGGCGTATCTACTGATACGCCGTCGTAAGGCTTTATGAATCTGCCTATTTATTACCAAAAGTATTGGGACACCTGCCTTTACATGAACTATAATGGCATCCCAATCTTGGTCCGTAGGGTTCAATATTGAGTTGGCCCTTCCTTTGCAGCTATAACCGCTTCGATCCTTCTGGCAAGGCTGTCCACAAGGTTTAGGATTATCTATGGAAATGTTTGACCATTCTACCAGAAGCGCATTTGTGAGGTCAGGCACTGATGTATACGAGAAGGCCTGGCTCCCAGTCTCACCCAAAGGTGTTTTATCAGGCTGAGGTCAGGACTCTGTGCAGGCCAGCCAAGTTCCTCCATCCCAAACTCGCACATCCATGTCTTTATGGACCTTGTTTGTGTACTGTTGCGCAGTCATGTTGGAACAGGAAGGGACCATCCCCAAACTGTTCCTACAAAGTTGGGAGAATAAAATTGTCCAAAATGTCTTGGTACGCTGACACCTTAAGAGTTCCTCTCACTGGAACTAAGGGGCCAAGCCCAACACCTGAAAAAACAACCCCACACCATCAGGCCCGGATTTACTCCCTTTGCCGCCCCAAGGCCAGGTCCTTCAATGCCGCCCAGTACAGGGGGGGCATTATCCACGGGCAAATTTCTTGCCGGACACTGAGAAGTGGGGGGTGGGGGGTACGGGTTGCTGACAAAAATGACATTGAGCATTGGGGAGTGCTGCTGCCGAAAATGAAATTGAGAACCGGGAGGGGGGGTTGCTGCTGCCAAGAACTATCTCACCTCCTCTTCCCTCTGTTTTTCTCCTCTCACCATCCGCATGACAGGGGGGAACTCCCGAAATGAAAGTAAAAGTGTCCTCTCCTCTCAGCCGCAGTGCCGCCCCTGCACCCACTGCCGCCCCGAGGCCTGGCCTTGTTGGCCTTGTCTGGAATCTGACCCTGCACACCATAATCCCTCCCTAATGATTTGGACCAGTGCACAAAGCAAGGTCCATAAAGACATGGATGAGTAAGTATAGCACATCTTTGGGATGAATTGGAGTGAAGACTGTGAGCCCAGGCCTTCTAATCTGACCTCACAAATGCACTTCTGGAAGAATGGTCAAACATTCCCATAGACACTCTCCTAAACCTTGTATACAGCCTTCCCAGAAGAGTTGAAGCTGTTATAGCTGCAAAGGGTCGGCCAACCCAATATTGAACCCTGCGGACTAAGACTGGGATGCCATTAAAGCTCATGTGCGTGTAAAGGCAGGCGTCCCTATACTTTTGGTAATATAGTGTATTATTATGTTATAGCAGTTTTTCAAAAGTGAGCTCCAGGCAGATGTGGACTAATTGCAATAAAAATAGCCATCGGTGGCCTCCCTGAGCCATAACTAGCCAATAATACTGATTCTCGGTTAAGATAGATCTGGAAAATGGAGAACTATGGGAAGCGGACGAAGCTGTTGCGAAATTCCTCCTGTCCATAGAGGGATGAGTCAGTAACATTTTTGGAAAGCATTGGCATAGAATAAGGAACTCAGTCACTATCAGTGTTTCATCACTGTGCATGTAGTTGGACGTAGAAATACAGTATATGCATATACAGTATCTCACAAAAGTAAGTACACCCCTCACATTTTTGAACATATATTTTATAATATCTTTTCATGTGACAACACTGAGGAAATGACACTTTGCTACAATGTAAAGTAGTGAGTGTACAGCTTGTATAACCGTGTAAATTTGCTGTCCCCTCAAAATAACTCAACACACAGCCATTAATGTCTAAAGCGCTGACAACAAAAGTGAGTACACCCCCTAAGTGAAAATGTCCAAATTGGGCCCAAAGTGTCAATATTTTGTGTGGCCGCCATTATTTTCCAGCACTGCCTTAACCCTCTTGGGCATGGAGTTCACCAGAGCTTCACAGGTTACCAATGGAGTCCTCTTCTACTCCTCCATGAGGACATGACGGAGCTGGTGGATGTTGGAGACCTTGCGCTCCTCCACCTTCCGTTTCAGGATGCCCCACAGATGATCAATAGGGTTTAGGTCTAGAGACCAGTGCATCACCTTTTACCCTCAGCTTCTTCGGAAAGGCAGTGGTTGTCTTGGAGGTGAGTTTATGTTTGGGGGTCATTATTATGTTGGAATTCTGCCCTGTGGCCCAGTCTCTGAGGGGTGGGATCATGCTCGGCTTTAGTATGTCACAGTACATGTTGGCATTCATGGTTCCCTCAATGACCTGTAGCTCCCCAATGCAGGCAGCACTCATACAGCCCCAGACCATGACACTTCCACCACCATACTTGACTGTAGGCAAGACACACTTGTCTTTGTACTCCTCACCTGGTTGCCGCCACACACGATTGACACCATCTTTATCTTGGTCTCATCAGACCACAGGACATGGTTCCAGTAATCCGTATTTTTAGTCTGCTTGTCTTCAGTAAACTGTTTGCGGGCTTTCTTGTGCATCATCTTTAGAAGAGGCTTCCTTCTGGGACGACAGCCATGCAATTTGATGCAGTGTGCGGCGTATGGTCTGAGCACTGACAGGCTGACCCCCCACCCCTTCAACCTCTGCACATAACTGGCAGCACTCATGCGTCTATTTCCCAAAGACAACCTCTGTATATGACGCTGAGCATGTGCACTCAACTACTTTGGTTGACCATGGCAAAGCCTGTTCTGAGTGGAACCTGTCCTGTTTTACCAATGTATTGTCCTGGCCACCGTGCTGCAGCTCAGTTCTCAGGCCTACTATTCAGTAATGGTAGAGTTGTGCATCGCTGCAGTCATATACGATCAGTGCAGGTGTCCGCTGCCATCAGGGCCGGTGCTACCACTAGGCAAACTAGGCAGCCGCCTAGGGCGCACTGCTGCCTAGGGGTGCCCGGACACTGGTTTCCCTCTGAGTCTGCATGCTCTGAAGACTGCAGCATGTAACTAACTCAGTCCCAGGCAGCTGCTTCGTCTGACTGGTAGTGTAATTAGAGACGCATCGCAGCACTGGAGCCAGTGTTGGAGGAAGCCGATGCTTCCTGTATAGCGCTGCCTCCTGTCATATGGTTAGGGGAAAGGGGGTGGAGTCAGGGGTGGGGCCATATAAAATCTTTATTACACCAGTTTAATGATATCATAATTTTGGAGTCTATAACATTTTTATCAGATATTTTTCTGCAGGAGAATAGAAAGTTACTGCTAAAGGTAAAATACCATTTGCCCCCCATTTTTGTCTGTCTGTAACCTAATGACACAGGGCAGAAGACCTGATTTGTTGCAGCTAAGGAATATTTACAGGTCATGAATCTCCTCCAACCTGTGAATGGACAGTGAAAGGAGAAGCAGCAATGATGAGCTCATCTCTTTCACTCTGCTCTCTTCTCCTACCAGCATGTCACTTGTTGCCACATCAGCTCTGAAGCAGGACTGACATGCTTACACTTATAGTGGAGTTCCACCCAAAAATGGAACTTCCACTTTTTGGAACCCTCCCCCCTCCAGGTGTCACATTTGGAACCTTTCAAGGGGAAGGGGGGAGCAGATACCTGTCACATACAGGTATTTGCTCCCACTTTCTGGCATAGATCACCTCAGTGATCTACGCCACTTCCGGCACCTACTCTGTACCCCAGCTATGAAGAAGCACTAAGGCATAGTGCGAAACGTCAGCTTTTCTTTTGTTGTGCTGTTTTTTGCTGTGGCATGTATTTTGTGATTTTTAATTAAAGGAGGAGTTTTTTTGGAGTGCGGCTGTCCCAGCTTTTTTCCTTCATCCTAACCTGCATTTTGATTGCACTGCCTGCACCCTTGGCTCGGACCACAGGAATCAGATTACCTGGTTCTCTTTGAGCGGTTACCCACTCTCTCTACTCTGTACCCCCGCTGTCTTCTGGGAGATGCACAGCTCCCAGAACACAGCAGGGACCAGTGAAGACATGCAGCAGTAGGGAACTGGGAAGTGAAGCCGCAACGCTTCACTTCCTGATTCCTTTACCGAGTATGGCGGCGGCAGCAGCCGATCCGCGAGCGACGGTTCAGCTTCGGCTGCCGACAACCGCCGGGAACCCTGGACAGGTAAGTGTCCATATATTAACAGTCAGCAGCTGCAGTATTTGTAGCTGCTGACTTAATATTTATAATTAATTAATTACATTAATATAATTTTTTTTAGTGGGACCTCCGCTTTAAGAAAATGCATTTCGGGATGTATTAAAGAATTCAGAGACGCATTAAAGCATTATTACTACTTGCCTTCTCTCTAAAGGTCCAGGTCTCTCGCTGGCACCAGCATCTTCTCTTTGGGTGCCAGTTTTCAGGCATTGGCTGGCACAGGATGATGTATCTCCTCCCGTGCATGCATCCTGGCACACAGTGACCATGCCGCTGATTTAAGCTGAGCTGCGCATGAGGTCTGTTTTATCGCAGAAGAGACACCTGAAGTCTTTTCTGCAAGAATTATTCTATACACTGCTTCTCTTATTTATTTATTTTTTTGGGCGGTTTTTGGGCAGTTTTCCTTTTGGAAAAAACTTCAGGGAGCATACACACAGCTGGGATTCCCGACCAAAAGCTCTCCTCACAGTTTTCCCATCGGGAAAACTGATTGTGTGTACGAGGCTTTAGATTATATTGTAATTTTATGAGATGTGCCTCTATGTATATATGTGTGTGTATATGTGTGTGTGTATGTATATGTAGCGTCCGTCACAGAAATACCCTCCCCCAGCATGCCCCGTGAGGGAAACACTCCTCCAATTGGCTGCTGGGGAAAGGCGCCTCTGCCTGGACCCCTCTGGTGCCACCTGCCACCCAGAGATGGAACTACATCTCTGGAGCACAGGCTGACACCACAAGACAGCCCAGAACCCAATTTAGAAAAACAACACGGATGAGAGCAAGGTAACTCTCTCATCCCCCAACTAGATTTGACATAGCACCTGTACTGAAAAGTACACAGGATATATATATATATATATATATATATATATATATATATATATATATATATATATATATATATATATATATATATATATATATATATATATATATATATATATATATATATATATATATATATATATGGTTAAAAAAAGATTCCTGACACCAACATTACACCATTTTCTGTGCTCGTCTGTCTTATCTGCCTTTAAGCCTTGAGGGCTTATTCACAAAGACAGAATGCATGGCCATGAAGAAAAAAATAATGCGCCTCTCCCTTTTTATTAGTTACATAATGTATGGCCTGCATAACTAAGGAAGAGCATGGACACCCAGTACTTCTAATCTAATTGTAATGACATAATTAGATCAAGTCCCTGTGGAGCCAGTCACAGGATCAGTGTGACGTTACAGACAATTGTTGTATTAACAAGACACTTCTGTACTGTCAGTGCAACAAAGACTTCCTGTCCATTCAGCTAGAATGGCATGGCCCAGGCTTAAAGGGTTAGTAAAGGAAAACATTTTTTTTTTCTTTAAAATAACAAACATGTTATACTTACCTCCACTGTGCAGTTCATTTTGCACAGAGTGGCCCCGATCCACGTCTTCTGGGGTCCCTCGGCGGCTGTCTCTGGTCCTCCCCTCAAATACTGACCACAGTCATGCGAGAGAGCTCGCATGGTGGTGAGTAATTGCGGGCGGGCTCCCGTGATATAGCGAGCGGCCATAGCCGCTCACTGTATCACTCGACCCCGCCCCTCGGCGCGCCACGTCACATCACTGGATGTAATTGACAGCAGCGCCAGCCAATGGCTGCGCTGCTCTCAATCCATCCTCTCTAGCCAATCAGCGGCCATGCTGAGCGGCGAAGAGGATCTCCGGACCGAGCGCGGGACTTTCAACGGGTCAGGTAAGTAAAACGGGGGTTGGGGGGGGGGGGTAGTATACACTGAAGTTTTTTAACCTTGATGCATAGATTGCATTAAGGTGAAAAAACATTTGCCTTTACAACTCCTTTAAGTTGGATATCGATTAATATGACTTCTTCAAAGATTCAATCAAATGTTGCCTAATGTGGGTGAAGGGTAGCACCTCGATGGGGCATACACACGGTCGGAAATTTCCGATGGAAAAAGTCCGTCTGACTTTTCCATCGGAAATTCCCATCGTGTGTATGGGGCTTTACAAGCCTTGTCCCAATATAATATAGAAAAAGATGGGTAGCCACTGGCAAATATTCCTGTTACCTATAAATAGGCAGTATTGGGGCACAGCATCAAAGACGAGAAACCAAGAAGATAAAATATAGTCTTTATTTTTTACAATGTTTAAAAAGAAGAATACAAACACTAAAATTGTATCCCATAAGTTGAAAGGAAGTGAACCCCTCTCAATGGCATTAACAATCAGATAAATACTCATATACAGACTCAGATAGTATCAGTCTAGTGTAGATGAGTAGGGCTTTCCTAGTGGCTGTAAAATCAACGCGTTTCACCCAAAAAAATGGCTTCTTCAGGACCCAGAAAAATATAGAGGGTAAACGTTCACTCACCAAGATGGAAAGTACACCCATCAATGTGTAGGGTGGGCATAGGGGCACCATAGGCCCAACATCACAGAGGGAAGGACAGACAAAAGCCAGCCAGGACAAAGTTTGACTATAATATAGCAGACAGGTGTGTTCAGGGCCGATCCGCCCTATAGGCTCACTATGCAAGCCGCTTAGGGCCCTGCAAAGCTGCGGAGGGCCCCCCAAATTACTAGAGGCCCCGCCTGGTGAGAAGTCATTTTCAGCCCCTCACCCCGCTTCTCAACTTGCTGGCTGCATGGGAGAAGAGGTAAGAAGTCAGCACCCTCCGCTTATCAGTTTAATGTAAGATGTCATTTCCGACAGCAGAACACCCCCGTCGGCAGTGACATGTCATTTTTTGCAGCCCCCCCGCTTCTCAACTTTAATGTGACATGTAATTTTGCTTAGGGCCCCAGGGAGGTCAGGATCGGCACTGGGTGTGTTAATCAAAGTGCAAAAGCCTTTCTGCCCACAAGACCAGCATATATGGTTAGAACTAGGGGTGCAACGGATCAAAAAACTCACGGATCGGATCGATCCTCGGATCAGGAGTCACGGATCGGATCATTTTCGGATCAGCAAAAAAAAAAAAAAACGACAAATCTTGTTACACCCACCAGAGTTTTAGATTTCACAGTTTTTCTCAACACAAAACGGAGCTTATATGCTTAAAGGGGAGTTCCAGCCATTTGTATGTTTATTAAAAGTCAGCAGCAACAAAAAGTGTTGCTGCTGGCTTTTAATAAACAGGCACTTACCTGCTCCAGCGCTCCAGCGACGCGCCGGCCGGGGCTCCGCTCCTCTCCCCCCCTCCCCGGCGGGCGTCTTCATCTTCAGTGTGGGCACCCGGCCGTGACAGCTTTCGGCTTCACGGCCGGGCACCCACTGCGCATGCGCGAGCGCGAGCGGCGCGGCACTGCGCATGCGCGAGCGGCGCGGCCCGGCGCCGCGCCGTGTAATTGGCCAGGAGATCGCCTAGGACCTGTGACGTGTCCTAGGCGATCGCCTACAGCAGCCACTTCCTGAAGGCGACTAAGCTTAGTCGCCTACAGGAAGGAGGAAGTGGGACAGGAAGTCCCACTCGTGCTGAAGCCCCCACTCCCCCCCCAAAAAAATTACATGCCAAATGTGGCATGTAAGGGGGAGAGGAGTGGATTGAGAGGAAGTTCCAAATTTGGGTGGAACTCCTCTTTAAATACAGTGTTTGGAAATCCGACTGACTGTTTATTGCTAATGTGACAGAACACCTCTGATTTTCACATTTAAACAGTCCGTCAGATTTACAAATACTGTATTTAAGCGTATAAGCTCTGTTTTGTGTTGAAATAACTGCATCTTGCAATACTTATATGTGCAGCCAAGTGGAAGTCGCAGCCCCATGTACGAAAGTGGTGTCATCAGTTCCCTACTGTGACCTGAACTATCCCAATCATCAGATCCCTTTAGTGTCATTGATCGGCGGGCTGAGTGTCTAGTGAAAATCCCCCCCTATGTGCTCAGTCCATACAGATCCCCCCGATCGCCTCCTCTCTCTTCTCTGGCAAGCAGCAGGACGCCCGGTGCGGCGGCAGCAGCGGCACCCCGTGTGGATTCCTCAAGGTGCAGCATGGAGCTCATCGCTGGGCTGTTAGGAGTCAATGACATATTGAGCTCAAGTGCCCACAAACTTCCGAGGAGCAGCCTGCATCCCCCGCGCCGGGTGGACCTTGATGGCCCCCGCTTCGATAGCTAGGCCGAAGCCGCGGCCTTTCCTATGGACCGGGAGGCCCGTGGATCGCTGTGTGTCCCGACCCGAAGGTGCTGATCCGTACGGATCAGTTGCACCCCTAGTGACAATACTTGATGTGTTCCCACTGTCATATGGCATTCTTGTGCCACAGTGCCTACACACCGTCACGGTTTTATCCACTAACCTCTTTCCTTCATCATTATATTTGACAGGGAAGCCAAAATGCTCCCATACAGGGGATTTAAATGACGCGGGGCATTCAAGCTCCTCCGTTCGCCATGACCACGCTGTGTGTGGACTGAACATGCGCAAATTATTATTATTATTATTTTTTTTAGAAAACAATCCTCGGATCACGTGTGTGCGGTTCGGATCAATCTTTTTCGGTTCGGATCACGGATCAATGACGATCCGTTGCACCCCTAGTTAGAACTTTAAAATGGCATGCAAATATGACACTATGTCAAATAGACATCAAGGGGACCCTAATGGGCAGCCATGCAAATACAGTCAGCTGCAGCCCAAAAGAGGAGCTCCAATACGCCCTCTAGATATAGACGGGGTCAGTCGCCTGAAAATAAACCTGGCCCCTTATGCCGCGTACACACGATCATTTTTCGACATGAAAAAAAACAATTTTCAGCATGTAGAAAAAACAACGTTTTTCCAACTTCATCATTAAAACGACGTTGCCCACACACCATCGTTTAAAAAAAAATGCTCTAGCAAAGCGCGGTGATGTACAACACGTACGACGGCACTCTAAAGGGGAAGTTCCATGCGGATGACGCCACCCTTGGGGCTGCTTTAGCTGATTCCGTGTTAGTAAAAGACGATTTGCGCTTTTTTGTCTGTTACAGCGTGATGAATGTGCTTACTCTATTATGAACTGTAGTTTTACCAGAACTAGCGCTCCCGTCTCATAACTTACTTCTGAGCATGCGCGGGTTTTTAACGTCGTTTTAGCCCACACATTTTTTACAACCCGAAAAACAACATAGTTTAACCACTTAAGGACCACCCCATGTACATATACGTCCACAATATGGCACGTACAGGCACATGGGCGTATAGGTACGTCCTCGCCTATTAGCGGGTGGGGGGTCCGATCGGGACCCCCCCCGCTACATGCGGAGGTCGGGTCCGCTCGGGGAGCGATCCGGGACCACGGCGCGGCTATTTGTTTATAGCCGCTCCGTCGCGATCGCTCCCCGGAGCTGAAGAACGAGGAGAGCCGTGTGTAAACACGGCTTCCCCGTCCTTCACTATGGCGGCGCATCGATCGCGTCATTCCCTTTATAGGGAAGACACGATCGATGACGTCATTCCTACAGCCACACCCCCAAACAGTTGTAAACACATACTAGGTGCACCCTAACTCCTACAGCGCCACCTGTGGTTAACTCCCAAACTGCAACTGTCATTTTCACAATAAAGAATGCAATTTAAATGCATTTTTTGCTGTGAAAATGACAATGGTCCCAAAAATGTGTCAAAATTGTCCGAAGTGTCCGCCATAATGTCGCAGTCACGAAAAAAATTGCTGATCGCCGCCATTAGTAGTAAAAAAAAAATAAAAAATAAAAATGCAATAAAACTATCCCCTATTTTGTAAACACTATAAATTTTGCGCAAACCAATCGATAAACGCTTATTGCGATTTTTTTTTTACTAAAAATAGGTAGAAGAATACGTATCGGCCTAAACTGAGGAAAAAAAATGTTTTTATATATGTTTTTGGGGGATATTTATTACAGCAAAAAGTAAAAAATATTGCTTTTTTTTCAAAATTGTCGCTCTATTTTTGTTTATAGCGCAAAAACTAAAAACCGCAGATGTGATCAAATACCACCAAAAGAAAGCTCTATTTGTGGGGAAAAAAGGACGCCAATTTTGTTTGGGAGCCACGTCGCACGACCGCGCAATTGTCTGTTAAAGCGACGCAGTCCCGAACTGTAAAAACACCTTGGGTCTTTAGGCTGCATATTGGTCCGGGGCTTAAGTGGTTAAAACGTCGTTAAAAAATGCAGCATGTTCGAATTGTTTTTTTTTTAGTTTTTCAGAACCAGAAAAATGATGTGAAGCCCACACAATCATTTTAAATTAAATTTTTTAAAAACAACGTTTTTTTCATGCCGAAAAATAACCATGTGTAAGCGGCATGACTGTTGTTGTTACCTATTTTTTTTTTCTAAGATATAGAGTACTCCATAAACTCCATGCCTGAACTAATAGGAATGTCTGCCAAATATGTATAAGTGTTTTGTGATGGTGTTACTATATGGATTTGTAGGATGTCCCCCTAGGAGCTTTCTGTATGTCAGACACATAGAACCATGTACCACCCAAGATTGCCTGCAAACAGCTATCACTGAACAGCATAAAGAAAATTCTTCTGTTAGTTTTAATCTCTGGTAATAGATTTTTTTTTTTTTTAATAATCTAAACCTTACTAACCAATTAAGAAATGTACAAATATTTATTTTCCAGTAATAATTAAACCTCAACCTGTTCTGAATAATTAGGAGTAACATGAAGAACAAATCATAATTACAAGTTTAGTCAAAGAAAATATTCAATTAAATCCCCAGAAGGCATGACTTCACAAACCAGAGTCATGAGTACAAACACAAATGGAAGTCGGCAATATCAGACGGAGTTAAGTAGAGTCAACCAATATAAAAACAATGGGCCATATTCTGAGTATAGTTACGATGGAGTATCTCAGGATACTCCATCGTATCTCTGTTTTTTGGCCCGCGTATCTATGCGAGTGATTCTTAGAATCATTTTCGCATAGATATGCTTAAGATCCGACATGTGTAAGTCACTTACACTGTCGGATCTTAAATGTAATTACCCAGCCGGCCTCTAGGTGGCGTTTACGTTCAGGTCTCATTTGTTTATGCAAATGAGCCTGATACGCCGATTCCCGAACGAATTTGCGTCGCCTAACCGTCGTTTGCGTAAGGTTACCCCTGCTATATGAGGGGTAACCTTACGCCAGTCCCACGTACGCCATGTTAAGTATGGCGTTGGGTCCGCGTCGTCTTTTCCCGTCGGGTACGTCATTTCCGTAAGTCGTTCTTGAATACGACTTTACGTCAATGACGCACACGTCGGCGTCATTGACGTTTTCCGCAGAGAAAATTTTAAGCCCGGCGCATGCGCAGTTCGTTCGAATCGGGGGCGCGCTTAATTTAAATACAAGCCGCCCCCTTGGAGTTACGCGGGGATACGCCGGGCCAATTACACTACGCCGCCCCAAACTACGGAGCAAGTGTTTGGGGAATACAGCACTTGCTCCTGTAGGTTGGGGCGGCGGAGTGTAAATGGCTTACGCGACGCCCGCCCAAAATCTACGGGAATATGGCCCAGGGGAACAAGACAGACTCAAGCAGGAGGTGAAAAGGGGCCCCACTTGACACCCACCAATGAAATGTTTTTCTGTAAGGGCCCCGTACACACCATAGAATCCATCCGCAGATAAATCCCAGCAAATGGGTTTCAGCGGATAGACCCTTTGGTGTGTACACGCCAGCGGATCTTTTTCCGCGGATATATCTCCCCTGGGATGGATTCCAGCAGATCGAATATTTGCTGACATGCACAACATATCCATCTGCTGGAGTCCATCCCAACAGATGGATCCGCTGGTCTGTACAGACTCACCGAATCCATCCGTCCGAAGGGATCCCCCGCATGCGTCGTAATGATTCAACGCATGCGTGGAATTCCTTATATGACAGCGTCGCGCAATCGGCAAAAGAAAAGCTGACGTTTCGCACTATGCCTTAGTGCTTCTTCATAGAAGCACTAAGGCATAGTGCGAAACGTCAGCTTTTCTTTTGTTGTGCTGTTTTTTGCTGTGGCATGTATTTTGTGATTTTTAATTAAAGGAGGAGTTTTTTTGGAGTGCGGCTGTCCCAGCTTTTTTCCTTCATCCTAACCTGCGACTCAAACACAGAGATGCTCCCCTAAGAAGTCTTCATTAGTGTCCCCCAGCAGGTGTCCCCCATAGAAGATGTCCCCCATCAGAGCCTCCCAGCAGGTGTCCCCCAGCAGTTGCCCCCCCCACAGCAGGTGCCCCCCACATCAGGCGTCCCCATAGATCAGTACTTGTCCAATAGATCCCTGTAACTCGGGTGCGCTGGGAGCAGAAGCACATTACAGGGGGCAGGGCATATGTGGCATCTTTGGTTACTTGGAGGGTGGCATTCGGAGAGCATTTCTGGGAGTGCACGGAATGATTGGCAGCAGCTCCGGCCAACCCAGAAGCCTCTCATCACACCGCCTATGGGAGAAGAGTCGACACACGCAGAGGGGGCAGGGCAGACAGGAGACTGCTACATGCACACCGGACAGAATTAATTAGTGGAGCCTGGTGCCGAAACGTGTTCCTGTAATAGGCTCCGCTGTGGTACCCCCGGATTCCGGGGACAGCGGGAGGTATGCGCTCTTGTCAGTTGCCAGCGAAGAGAGCAAGCGGGATGGGGAACCGCAGAATCCACTACATGCGCTCTGCCTCTGGACATAGACAAGGAGGAGGTAGGGGAGCACTTTGGAGCTTTGGCGCCCCCACCTTTGGATGGATTGATAGCAGCGCAGCCATTGGCTTGAGCTGCTGTCAATCACATCCAATGACTCAGCACGCCGGGGGGCGGTGCCGAGTGATAGTCTGTGGCTATAGCTGCCGGCTGTAAAGCTAGATAATGGAGAAGTGTATTGCAAATGATTATTTTAAGTGGTGCTGGTTAATGTATGTGTGTTATGATTTACATACATGATCAGTATCCCTTTTAAAAACCGTATAGGAGAAAATAAATGTTTAGCCCCAACCTGGATCCTATTCATACAGAATGCAAAGTTCCTGAATTTACAGCTGCCTGTATTATAGACGTGAGAATTTGCCTACAGCATGGGGAAAATATGGCAACTGTAGGAGGCAGCACCATATAGCCGACAATTTCCCATAAATCACATCTTCTAAGGTTAATGGTACAGATGGTAACCGGGTATAAATATAAATCCAGGTTAGCTTTGCTTTGTGCGCTTTTCTGATGCTAGCAGTTCCACTCTGAGACTGCTTACAATGCTAGGTAACTAATTAAATCGAATGCTGCCTCAGTCTCGGAGGACCCCTTAATTATCTGCAATGCACAGTACAAGTGCAGCACCACGATCGTAAAAGACAAAGGTCCACATTATTGTAGGCAACGCTTTATAGTCTTGTTTCTGACACATCATTAATACTTCAGTTTGTGTTTGGCTCCTGTAGGGTTGGGGATTCTGTAGGATCAGTCTGTTTTGTACTGGAGGCCAGCATGCACACTACGGCCCAGATTCTGAAACGAGATACGCCGGCGTAGCTCCAGATACGCCGTCGTATCTCTAAGTAAGTTGCGCGGTCGTATCTATGCGCCTGATTCTTAGAATCAGTTACGCATAGATTGCCCGTAGATCCGACTGGCGTAACTGTGTTACACCGTCGTATCGTAAATGCACATTTAGGCTGGCCGCTAAGGGGGGGCTTCCGTCGAATTCCATGTCGAGTAGGCAAATTAGCTAGATACGTGAATTCCCGAACGTACGCCCGGCCGACGTATAGTTACCCCTGCTATATGGTGGCGTAAGTGCGGCGTACCAATGTTAAGTATGGCCGTCGTTCCCGCGTCAAAATTTGAAAAAGTTACGTCGTTTGCGTAAGTCGTCCGTGAATGGGGCTGGACGTCATTTACATTCACGTCGAAACCAATGACGTCCTTGCGGCATACTTTGGAGCAATGCACACTGGGAAATTCCACGGACGGCGCATGTGCCGTTCGGGAAAAACGTCAATCACCGCCGCCGCAACTTACGGAGCAAGTGCTTTGAGAATACAGCACTTGCCCTGCTAAGTTGCGGAGGCGTAACGTAATCGGATACATTACGCCGTGCGAAGATACGAGGATGTACGAGAATCTGGCCCTACATATGTAAAAGCTATGACAAAAGAAATTTGGGGACGACTCTACTGCTCTAGGGATTAGGAAATACTGTACATTATAATTAATACTAGGTTTAAAATCCAAGTCTGATGCCACCGCCCTATTTCTCCATCTTATCCAATCAGAGAATGCTTTGCATTCATTAAGAAAATTCAAAGTGTACTCTAAAGCCTCGTACACTCGATCGGATTATCCAACGGGAATTGTGTGACGAAAGGCTGTTGCCGGAAAATCCGACCGTTTGTATGCGCCATCGGACAATTGTTGTTGGATTTTCCACGGACCAATGTGGGATAGCAGGCTTTAAAAGTGTCCACCAACAATTGTGTGTTGTACACAAGTCTGTCGGACAAAACTCCAAAGTACAAACACGCATGCTCAGAAGCAATGCTCACCATAACACAACATTGGCAGAAGTTGCCCAAAGGGTGGCACTAAAGAGCTGAAAAAACACGTAGATTTATGTTTGGTGGCCGACGATTGTTTGCCGTTTGTGTGCAATACAAGTTCCTGGCCAAAGTCCTTCGGGCAAAAGTTCTACGCTTTGTCCGCAGAAAATACGATCATGCGTACGAGGCTTTAATGGTGTGCATCCTTCGGTGTTCACTAAGCAGCAGGGCAGCCGCTTGGCATGGGACCTAGAAGCTAGCGGAGATCACTGTAGTAGGGGGTGCCTACCTGCCTGAATTTAGCTTTAACACATCATTAAAAGTATTTTTAAATGCAAGTATTGTATGTACCTGAACTTTACTTGGTACCTGCGTCTTGCAGCCTCTGAACAGCAGAGCTCAGACTAGGGGAGGAAGAAGCAGTACAAGGAGCCAATTGGGTATACTGTAGTTAAAGGAGTGTAGCAGAGTGAAAGAGATGAGCTTATCATTGTGCTTCCTCCTCTTTTCACTGTGTAGTCACAGGCTCCGGGATGACCTGGGTTGTACAATGCTGGTCATACGTATATACTGCTGGAGAAATCTCTGGATTAGAGGTGAATATTGCAGCAAAAGCTGGTTTTATCCTTTAATAATGAAACCCATTGCGACTTCAAACCTTGCTGGGGTTACAATGCATTCAGAAAAAAAAACCTGCATGCTTCATGTTTTGGCATTGACCAAGTATAAAGCCTCGTACACGCGACCGTGTTTCCCGGCAGGAAAACTGCCTGGAGAGCTTTTGGCCGGGAAAACCAGACGTGTGTATGCTTCCTCGCAGTTTTCCAGTCAGGAAAACAGCCGGGAATCCCGGCGCGAAAATTGGAGAACCTGCTCTCTATTTTCCCATTGGGATTCCCAATGTTTTTTTTTTTCCCGCCAGATCTACTACTTCCCTATGGGAAACACTGTGAGGCAGTGCCGATGGAGCATACACACGGCCGGGATTCCCGGCCAAAGCTCCATGGCAGTTTTCCTGCCGGGTTCTCGGCTTTCCCCTCGGTTTTCTCGGCGGACGTTTTACCACCGAGAAAACCGAGCGTCTGTACAGGGCTTAACATTCACTGCAATAAAATGGGATTCTTCAGTGCTGCAGAACAGCATATGTGAAAATACACTGCAACATATGTTACAGCATTTTGCATTGCCGTACAAGTTTTGCTGTGAGTGAACGCTTACAAATGATTGCATTTCATTGTTTCTTGGCAGATGTATCTCTTGTGCAGTTTGGGGGCTGTCTGACCAATTTAGAGTAGATGTGGGTCATATGAATTCCCCTCGTGTGGTCAGACCGACCCGAATGCGGCTCCCTTCTAAGGAGTTCTCAATCCATACACAGTGAATACGTGTTTTTACTTGGGCAGTATTTGACCGAGGGCCCAAAAATTTGCCTCACACAGAGACCCTTCTGTGACTGTCTGCAAATGGTCTGGTGGATGTGATTTAGTGCCTATATGTAATGGGATTTTTACATAATATTTTCTATGAATGTTTAGTTGGACATTTTGACCACAGCTCTATAATTTTTATTTTCATTTTTTTTTTAATGAAAGGTTTAGGGTGGTGTGAGGCAGGGATTCGTCCTGTCTAGTCTGTATGGCTGTCTGAAGACCTGGCAGTGAGATCTGAGTGCTTTTGGCCCTCCTGTGATGGCCAAGGTTGGTTACTGAGTTAAACTTCTGCTTTCAAGCTTTATAATTCAACAAACATTCCGTTAGAGGCCACTTTTTATAGCGTGGTCTTTATATTTTAGTTAAAGGGGTTGTAAAGGTTTGTTTTTTATTTTCTAAATAGGTTCCTTTAACCTAGTGCATTTTTGGTTCACTTACCCTTTCCTTTGATTTCCCTTCTAAACGTTTTTTTTTTCTTTGTCTGAATTTCTCACTTCCTGTTTCTCCTCAGTAAGCTTGCCCCCATCATCCAAGCTGGGTTGGCTGGGGGTTAGTCAGCATGCTCTGATGGGAGCAAGCTTACTGAGGAGAAAAAGGAAGTGAGAAATTCAGACAAAGAAAAAACATTTAGAAGGGAAATCGAAGGAAAAGGTAAGTGAACCAACCATGCACTAGCTTAAAGGGTTTGTAAAGGTACAATTCCCCCCCCCCCCCCCTAAATAGCTTCCTTTACCTTAGTGCAGACCTCCTTCCATTTTTCTTTTAAATGTCCTTATTTCTTCTGAGAAATCCTCACTTCCTGTTCTTCTGTCTGTAACTGCACACAGTAATGCAGGGCTTTCTCCCTGGTGTGGAGCGTCGTGCTCGCCCCCTCCCTTGGACTACAGGAGAGTCAGGACGCCCACTAACGCACAGCTTCTTTCTCTATCCGCAATGTAGAGAGCGTCCTGACTCTTCTGTAGTCCAAGGGAGGGGGCGAGCACGACCCTCAAGTGAAGGAGGACTGCACTAAGGTAAAGGAAGCTATTTAAACCCCTTTAACCACTTAAGCCCCGGACCAATATGCTGGCTAAAGACCCAAGGGGTTTTTACAGTTCGGGACTGCGTCGCTTTAACAGACAATTGCGCGGTCGTGCGACGTGGCTCCCAAACAAAATTGGCGTCCTTTTTTCCCCACAAATAGAGCTTTCTTTTGGTGGTATTTGATCACCTCTGCGGTTTTTATTTTTTGCGCTATAAACAAAAATAGAGCGACAATTTAAAAAAAAATGCAATATTTTTTACTTTTTGCTGTAATAAATATCCCCCAAAAACATATATAAATTTTTTTTTTCCTCAGTTTAGGCCGATACGTATTCTTCTACCTATTTTTGGTAAAAAAAATCGCAATAATCGTTTATCGGTTGGTTTGCGCAAAATTTATAGCGTTTACAAAATAGGGGATAGTTTTTTTGCATTTTTATTTTTTTTATTTTTTTTTACTAGTAATGGCGGCGATCAGCGATTTTTTTTTTTTCGTGACTGCGACATTATGGCGGACACTTCGGACAATTTTGACACATTTTTGGGACCATTGTCATTTTCACAGCAAAAAATGCATTTAATTTTCATTCTTTATTGTGAAAATTACAGTTGCAGTTTGGGAGTTAAACACAGGGGGCGCTGTAACATTTAGGGATCACCTAGTGTGTGTTTACTAGTGTAGGGGGGTGTGGCTGTAGGACTGACATCATCGATCGAGTCTTCACTTTAAAAGGGATCACACGATCGATGCGCCGCCACAGTGAAGCACAGGGAAGCCGTGTTTACACACGGCTCTCCCCGTTCTTCAGCTCCGGGGAGCGATCGCGACGTCCGCATGTACCGGGGGGGGGGGGGTCCCGATCGGACCCCCCACCCACGTCTAGCAGAGGACGTACAGGTACGTGGATGTGCCTGTCCGTGCCATTCTGCCGACTTAAATGTACATGAGGAGGTCGGGAACTGGTTAAAGGAACCTATTTAGAAAATTAAAAACAAACCTTTACAACCCCTTTAACAGTAACCAAGAACGGTTATAATTTTTGTACAAATCCTTTCTGGTCTTTTGCAAATTTTTACACTCGAAATAAGTCTACACACCCCTGTTAAAATGTCAGGTTTCTGTGATGTAAAAATAAACAGAACTTTTTCCACCTTTTTTAATGTGACCTATAAACTGTACAACAAACTGAAATCTTTTAGGCGAAGGGAAGAACAAATTTCAATAATATGGTTGCATAAGTGTGCACACCCTTAAATTAATACTTTATTGAAGCACCTTTTGATTTTATTACAGCACTCAGTCTTTTTGGGTATGAGACTATCAGCATGGCACAGCTTGACTTGGCAATATTTGCCCACTCTTCTTCAAAAACACTCCAAATCTGTCAGATTGTGAGGGCATCTCCTGTTCACAGCCCTCTTCAGATCACCCCACAGATTTCAATGGGATTCAGGTCTGGGCTCTGGCTGGGCCATTCCAAAATGTTAATCTTGTTCTGGTGAAGCCATTCCTTTGTTGATTTGGATGTATGCTTTGGGTCGTTGTCATGCTGAAAGATGAAGTTCCTCTTCATGTTCAGCTTTCTAGCAGAAGCCGGAAGGTTTTGTGTAGACTTGTGCACAGAGGAAAATTTTTAGTTTAGTTTAGTTTCTTTTCCGTCCTGTTGATTCGTAATTTTGCTAAATGGGATTTTTCGTGTTCGGACTAATTCGTATTTACGCAAGCGTAATTTTTCGTTGAATCGGAATGATTCGTATTAATGTAAGCCTTATTTTTAGTTGATTTATAATTCGTACTTTTGGTAGAGTACATTTTTTTTCGTTGATTCGTAACTTTTTTTTTGGTTCGTTGATTCGTAATTTTCCGTGTCTCTCTCACAATGGCGCTGCCTAACGTGCTTCGAATGGATTTGTACTTTTCTAAATACATTGCGGTTATTTGTAACGATTCGAAATCTCATATTTTACTTTCATTTTTGACATGCGGCTATACACCGCCCCTGTACACCATTTTCAGAGGGAGTTCAGCACGGTGAGGGAGGAGCAGAGAGCAGAGCAGAGAGTGTTTTTGTTGGATGTGTGGTTGGGATCACAACAAGTCGACTTGCTGTTGAATTAGACCGCATTAAGACAACAACGAATTATGCCGAATGCATTCGGGCATTCGCTATTTGCGATATAATTTATTTTGGATTCAGTTTTATTCGTAATTGCTTTGTTCAGATATTTGAATGCTTCCGAACCTCCAACAGTTGCTAAATTCGTCCGAATTTCAATTTGTTACGAAACGAATTGCACAAGCCTAGTTTTGTGCCAATATTGACTGGGATTTGGAACTGTTCATAATTCCCTCTACCCTGACTATGGCCCCTGTTCAAGCTTAAGAATAACAGCCCCAAAGTAGGATGCTGCCACCACCATGCTTCACGGTGGGTATGGTGTTCTTTTGGTGATGTGCAGTGTTGTTTTTGCGCCAAACATATCTTTTGGAATTATGGCCAAAAAGTTCATCAGACCATAACACATTTTCCCACATGCTTTTGGGAGACTTCAGATGTGTTTTTGCAAAATTTAGCCAGGCTTGGATGTTTTTCTTCGTAAGAAAAGGCTTCCATCTTGCCACTCTACCCTCACTTTTTCTAAAGTGACCATGGTATTTACTAGTCAGTAGTTCATAGCATGATGGTTTTGAGGCTGAAGCATTTGGTGTACAGGTTTTGGCATGTTGCATTCCAGCTCTGTGGGCAGCAGAGTTGCTCAGTGGAAAGCACTTTGTCTTGCAGCACAGGGATCCTTGGTTCGAAACCTGGCCAGATTTTATGTTCTTCCTGTGTGTTGCATGGGTTTCCTCCCACACTCCAAAGATATGCAGGTAGGTTATTTGGCTTCCATCCAAACCGGCCATAGTATGTATGTGTGTGTGTGTGTGTGTGTGTGTGTGTGTGTGTGTGTGTGTGTGTGTGTATGTATGCATGTTAGAAAGGGAACTTGGATTATAAGCTCCTTGAGGGCGGGAACTTATATGAATTTACAGTATGTAAAAATACTGCATGAACTGTTGACACTATATAATGTTTGAAATAAAAAAAAAAAATAGATAAGCAGATGGAGAGTAGCCTTTGCAAGCACCTGAACTCTTATGCTTCGTAAAATTGAAAAGCGCTATGTAGTAGTATTTGTGCTATGTAGCTATGTGTAGTATTTGGAAAATACAACAGCATTGCACATAAACATAGCAAGTATATGTCATCACTCATCAGAGGATGAATTGTTAGCTGTGACTTCAACGTGTTTCACATGTACATGCCCGCTTCATCAGGAAGATGACAACAGTCAAGCTCTATAATAGCAAACAATACAATCATCAAGATAACAATATAGTAAAGATTAATCCATGCAGGTTTGTCCTCCCTATTGGAGAGCAAAAGTTATTTTATACCTGTACATTGCATGTAGAACACTTGTACATAAAATAATGCACAACACCACCAACTATATTCTCTCTGGAACAGATAGGTCAGTTAATTCACGGTTATTGGACTTTGAGTCCACAGACCCAAGTAAAAGGGAAGTCCTCAATGGGACTAACATGCAGTCACATATAAAGCTACTAGAAATGAAAAGATAAAATTATAGTATGGCTTAAAGCGGGAGTTCACCCAATTCGGTTTTTGTTTCTATTTTAGCCTTAGATTCCTGCTCGTTTTGTCTAGGGGAATCGGCTATTGGTTTTAAAATATGAGCTGTACTTACCGTTTACGAGATGCATCTTCTCCGTCGCTTCCGGGTATGGGTCTTCGGGAGCGGGCGTTCCTTCTTCTCTTGTACTTGTTCTCTTTCTTTCCGTCAGACTTCCGACGAACTCACGGCGGACTTTTGCATGGTCAAAAGTCCGACCGTGTGTACAAGGCATTAGTTAATCCAAAGTTCCCAGATGTTTTCGAACTGTGGAATTTTAGCATTAAAGATGGATGAGAGTTCCTCGTTGATCATTATCCAGGAAAGCTTGGCCTTAATCAGGTTGAACAGTATCACAGGGGACCTCCATGATTTAGCTTTTGCGATGCGGGCCTCCAAAAATACAAAAGACAATAATTTCCGTATGCATCGTGAAGCTTCTAAAAATGGGCGGCCCAGTAGGGCCTCTTGTTTCTTTTTAAGGTTTGTGCCGTTAACGAGTAGAGCAAATTATATACCTTTTATTCAGCATCTACAAACTTTGGGCATTCCCACCAAATATGGAGGAACAAATCATCTTGGGAGCAGCCTCTAAAGCCAGTCACTCCTTTTATACTTGCCTTTTCCAGTCTGCATTATTCACATTGCTTTCTCTGAGCCCAGGTGGTCCTGTGATTGAACAGTGAAAAAGAGAAACGGTACAGTTCTGAGCCCATCCCTCTTGTCGCTTTGGCTTCTCCTCTTGTCTGCATGCTTTCTGTCAATGAAACAAGGAATTGGTCGCACACTGGAACTCCAACTTAGCTTGATGTCATCTTTATTGTCATAAAAGGGTCAGATAAATACAGTCAGCAGTTGACGTGTTTCACAAGTGATAGCTTGCTTGTTCACGATGGCTATCACTTGTGAAATGTGTAAACTGCTGCCTGTATTTGTCTGACCCTTTTATGACAATAAAGGTGACATCAAACTAAGTTGGAGTTCTAGTGTGCGACCAATTAACTGGCATTTGCGTGGTCGTGCGACGTGGCTCTAAAACAGAATTGACGTCCTTTTTTCCCCACAAATAGAGCTTTATTTTGGTGGTATTTGATCACCTCTGCGGTTTTTATTTTTTGCGCTATAAACAAAAAAAGAGCGACAATTTAAAAAAAATATATATATTTTTTACTTGTTGCTATAATAAATATCCCAATTTAAAAAAAAAAAACTATTTTTTTTCTCAGTTAAGGCCGATTTTTCAACGTATTTTTGTAAAAAAAAAAAAAAAAAACTGGTTTGCGCAAAAGTTATAGCGCCTACAAAATGGGGAACAGAATTATGTTTTTTTTTTACTAGTAATGGCGGCGATCTGCGATTTTTATTGGGACTGCGATATTGCGGCGGAAATATCGGACACTTTTGACACAAATTTGGGACCATTTACATTTTATACAGCGATCAGTGCTATAAAATGCACTAATTACTGTATACATGTGACTGGCAGGGAAGGGGTTAACACTAGGGGGTGAGGAAGGGGTTAAATGTGTATCCTGGGTGTGTTCTAACTGTGTCGGGGGAGGGGGGTGACTGGGGGAGGTGACCGATGCTGTGTCCCTATGTACAAGAGACACAGATCGGTCTCCTCTCCTCTGACAGCACGTGGAGCTCTGTGTTTACACACAGAGCTCCACGTCCCTGCTGTCACCTGCTGTGTTCCTGCCGATCGCGTGTACCCGGCGTGTAATGCACATAAAAGGACATCTAAAGACGTCCACTTGGCACTTGAGAGCCGCGCTGTTGACGTCTTTTGTCAATAGCGCGGGTCTCAAGTGGTTAAAGATGATGTGTTAATGATTGCAGATTTACGTTGGCAGAATGGCACGCCTGGGCAAAATAACGTATATTTCCATCACTTTGAAATTCCCGCCGGTGGCATGCGTGCCCCTTCCCGCGATCGGGTCACAGAGCTGCAGAACGGGTAGAGGCAAGTGTAAACGTGCATTTCCTGTTCTGTCTAGTGACACTGTCGCTGATCGTCTGCTCCCTCTCATCGGGAGCAGCAATCAGTGATGTGTCACTCGTAGTCATGCCCTCTAACAGTTAAAATAACTCCCTAGGACACAATACCTTCAGTGCCACCTAGTGGTTAACCCCTGTACTTTTATAGCACTGATGGCTGTAAAAATGACAATAGTCCCAAAAATGTGTCAAAAGTGTCCGATGTGCCCGCCATAAAGTTGCAGTCATGATAAAAATCGCCACCATTACTAGTAAAATCAAAAAAAAAAAAGAAGCATGCCATAAAACCACCCCCTATATTGCAGACGCTATAACTTTTACGCAAACCAATCAATATACGCTTATTGCGATTGTTTTTTTTTTTTTTTTTTTTTAACAAAAATATGTAGAAGAATACGTATCATACTAAACTGTGGAAAAATTACGTTTTTTTTATAGATATTTTTCTGGGGATATTTTATTATAGCAAAAAGTAAAAAATATTTCATTTTTTTTTTTCAAAATTGATGCTCTATTTTTGTTTAAAAGCGCAAAAAAAACAAAAAAACGCAGAGGTGCTCAAATACCCCCAAAAGAAAGCTCTATTTGTGGGGAAAAAAGGACATCGATCTTGTTTGGTTGCGCAATTGTCCGCTAAAGCGACGCAGTGCCGAATCACAAAAAGTGCTCTGGTCTTTGGCCAGCAAAATGGTCCGGGGCTGAAGTGGTTAATCGCCGCTCATCAAGCAAATTACATGCATCATTTACCCTGCTCCATATTGCAACCATTTTCTCCCCCCCAGGTTCATACTGCACGTTTTAGCTGTTTTTACACTTGTCTGAAGGAACCATCTAAAATTCTAAAGGATACCGGATTCTATTTTTCCTGCAAAATATTTGAGTGGCAGTTAGGGTCCTATGTAAAATAGGCTGTGTCTGTTTTGGCTGCTTGCTAAAAGAGCCACGGTGTTGGCAGACATGTCTGCCACGAAGGTCTGTCTGCAGACAAGGCACAGAGCCTCCACTGTTTCATTGTCAGGAAAATTTCCTGGGTTTCCCGTATAGGCCAACACGCTGCTGTCCAGGAAAAAAAAAAGTATGCAAACTGGAAAAGCTGATACAGCTCCTCGACTGGGAATGTTGTAAAAAAAAAAAAAAAAAGTATGTTGATGGAAAAGTGCATAAAACTCGATCCTTGTAGCTTTAGCTATCTTTCATTTTTATAGCGAAGAGCTGTGGATTTAAAACTTAAGAACACAAATTATATATATATATATATATATATATATAATATATATATATATAATTGGCTTGCTTGGTCCTGCAGTGGCTGCATTTTTTTGCCATGTTTTTTTTTTTTTTCTACTTTTATTTTGACCTGCTCACCCAAAGAAAAAAACTTTTGTGTGTGTGTGTGTGTGTTTTGTTTTTTTATTATATATATATATATATATATATATATATATATATATATATATATATATATATATATATATATATATATATATATATATATATATATATATATATATATATATATATATATATATATATATATATATATATATATATAATATTATTGTGACAGGAAGCCTGGTAAATCTGGGGGTGTTGTCACAGACGGGAGATACATTTCTGCCTTGTTTCGAAAATTCACCAATTACTATCAGGTGTCGGCTGCAGAGGTAGCCAGAAAGGTTTAAGGACGTTCAATAGCTTTTTTTTTTTTTTTTTTTTTCTGTTTCCGCCTCAGAGAACTATCAGGATATTCAATCAATTTGCGTTCATTTCGCAGTCTCCTTAGTTCGCATCATGGTTGGAAAATTTATTTATCTATTCATTTCATTTTCTTCCCCTTTTTTTTTTTTTTTTTTTTTTTTAATATATATCAGTTAATATACAAAAGGAGAGGAAGGGAAAAAAAAAAAAAATACTTAAGTACAAAAATAGATACATTAGTTTCCCCGAGCCAAACAAACCCTCATCCCACCCTCAAGTCACCCCCGACCCTTCTCCCCGCCTTCCCACCCTCCCCTACCTCCGGAAATCAGTCTCCTATTGAGTCACTCTTTGCCCGATAATCTTCCTACTCTATGTCAAATCATCATATCATCCTGTCAATATACCTTGGTGTAAGTTTAAAGTTAGCCCAGTCCTGCCATTTTCGTTTAAATCCGCCTTCTCCTTCCTCTCCCATATACCTGAGCTGTTCAGCATAATATATGTCATTGATTCTGCAAAACCAACTCTTCTCTGTCGGGCTCATAGGGTCCTTCCATTGTTTGGGAATCAGACTCTTTGCTACATCTAGTACGTGAGGAAGTAAAGTTCTCATGTACTGTTTAGTTGACATTTCTGTCCCATGGAACAGGCAGACCCATGGATCGGGAGGTATTTTAATTCCGGTTATCTCCTCAATTACCAATAATATATTATTCCAGTATGTTTTAATTTTTGGGCAGGTCCACCATATATGTGACATAGTTCCCACTTCAAGACAGCCCCTCCAGCAATTTTTAGAGGTGTCGTCTTGATAATGGTGTGCTATGGCCGGTGTTATATACCATCGTGCTAAACACTTGAAATTCATTTCGATCAGTGCACAATTAAATGAGGTCGTATGGGTCCTTTCTAATATTTTCCTGACCTCTATCTCGGTTTTACCCGTTCCCAATTCCTCTTCCCATTTATTAATATAAGGAGGGAGGCCGGGGTCTTTTAATCCCATCAGTATTTTATAAATTGCGGAAATCGCGCCCCTTCCCCCTGGGGCTAAACACAGGCGCTCCAAAGGAAGCAAGTGTCTATCTGATCTCAGGGGGGAGGGGAGGGAATCCACAAAATGCGTCAGCTGCAGGTATCGCCACCTGTTCAACTCAAACAAATCTTTTTTTTTACTTAGTTCCTGGTAGGTAAGAATTTTGCCATCTTTTAATATGTCTTTTAATTGTGCATGTGGTTTTTTAATCCAATTACCAAACAGGTCCATTTTCCCTGGTATAAAAAAATGTGTGTCATATAGAGGGATTAGTGGGGAATTATAGTCCCATCTATGTTTTTTATGTGCCCTATCCCATATAAACGTGGATGCTAATGTGATTTTGTGCATGTGCGGATTTATTTGTCTAAAATGTGGCGGTATCCAAATCTCTTTTCCTAACCGTGACTTATTTGAGCAACTTTCTATTCTCACCCACCTTTTCTCTTTGTTATCTCTGACCCAATCGATCACCCGTGCCATGTGTATAGCCCTATAATATGTGTAAATATCCGGTACCCCCAGACCACCATGTTCCTTATCTCTAGTTAACACCTCCATACTTATGCGCACCTTTTTGTTTCGCCATATGAACCTATTTAGTAACTGTTTTAGTATTTTAAAATAGACACCCGGTAATGCAATTGGTAACATTTGCATTATATATAGTATCTTAGGGAGTGTAAACATTTTAAAACAGTTTATTCTCCCTAGTAGGGATCTTTGTCTCTGTGCAATTCTCTTTAGGTCTTTTTTAATATCATTTAATAATGGTATATAATTCTGCAGGTAAATTAAGTCAGGGGATGAAGTAATATTGACTCCCAAATATTTTATCTCGGTATCTTTCCAGATAAATGGGAACTCTTGCTTATATCTCCGTATATCCTGTGCGTTCACGCTAATATTAAGAATTTCTGATTTTAGAGGATTGATTTTAAAATTGGATACATCTCCGTACAATTTGAGGGTTTTTAATAGATTCGGGAGTGTTATAGTTGGATTCGTTATAAATAATAAGATATCGTCGGCGAACGCTGCGAGTTTATGTTCCCCATCATTTGTTTGAATCCCCCTGATGTCGGGGTTATTTCTAATCCCGGCCAGCAATGGTTCCAAAGATAAAATGAATAAGAGAGGGGACAGGGGGCACCCCTGTCTAGTCCCATTGAACATTTCGAATGACCCTGACAATGTCCCGTTCACCTTAACTCTTGCCGTTGGATGTTTATACAGAGCGCTTATCCACCCCATCATTTTTGGACCGATCCCGATAAATTCCAATGTGTTCAATAGAAATCCCCAGTCTACCCTGTCGAAAGCCTTTTCGGCATCTATAGACAGGAGTAGACCTGGGGATTTACTATCTTTTATTATCTGTGTCAACAGAAGTGTTCTGATGCTGTTGTCCCTACCTTCCCTCCCGGGGACAAAACCTACTTGGTCAGTATGTACTAAATCTTTCATGATTATTTTCATTCTCCCTGCTAGGATTTTGGCAAACAATTTTACATCTGCATTTAATAGCGAGATGGGTCTAAAACTAGAACATAAGGAGGGATCTTTACCTATCTTAGGGATTACTGTAATTGCAGCTTCCAAAGCCTCTTGACGGATATCCCAATTTAAACCAATACCATTTATATAGGAGCACATCCTGGGAACAAGAATGTCACTGAACTTTTGATAGTATGCAGTTGTTAGCCCATCGGGGCCTGGGCTTTTCCCCTTTGGTAACTCCTTTAAATTATTACGGATTTCCATTTCCGTTATAGGTTCTTCTAGAAAACTAATTTTGTCCTCTGGTATTTTATTTAAACATGTGTTACTTAAGAATTTTTTTATATTAACACTTCTCCTTTTTGTTTTTTCTGAGGTATCCCCTTGCGATATCGAGTATAACTTCCCATAGTATTCTTGAAATTCTCTTGCTATTTCTGATGTTGTATATACCTTACTCCCTTTGCCTGTTTGAATATTTTCTATATAATTGCTCTTAAATTTGTTTTGAAACCTTTTTGCTAGGTATTTACCGGACAAGTCCCCCAATTGATATTTCTCTTTCTTACGTCTGAAGGATGCCGCTCTGTTATCATATTCAATGAGATCTCTTAATTCCTCTCTTTTTAAGATAATGGTACGATCCGCTTCCTGCTCTCCTGTTAGTTTATGGATCTGTTCAAGATCCAAGATAGTTTTATATAGCTCATCATATTTTTTTTTAGTTTCTTTTTTTTTCGCTGATCCTATTGCGATCAGTATGCCCCTGATATAGGCCTTGTGAGCCTCCCAAACTAATGATTCCGACATATGTTCGGAACAGTTTGTCTTAAAGTACCATTCCAATTCCTGTTTTATCCTTACTACAACCTCTTCGTCCTGTATTAAATCCTCATTAAGTCTCCATTTGGTGTTACTTTTAGGGGTTCCCTCGTTTTTTAAGTTGATTGAAACTGGCGCATGATCCGACAGGGTCGTTATCCCAATTCCCGAACTTGTCACTACATCCAGTGAGCTATGATCCACTAAGAAAAAATCGATCCTAGAGTACGTCCCGTGCACAGCGGAGTAGAATGAATAATCTCGTATTTTCGGATGCTGAATTCTCCAAACGTCTATCAATTGGAGTTGATGTAATTTTTTTTTAAGTAATTTTCTTTGTACATCTCCAGTCCGCTGTGCACGGGACGTAGAATCGAGGTCCGGATCCAAGCAGAGATTCATGTCACCCGCCACAACTACCTTGCCTATCCTAAAGTCCATAAACATCTCAATGACCCCCCTAAGAAATCTCATGGAGTTCTTATTTGGGCAGTAAATGTTTGCAATAGAATAGTCCACTTCGTTTATTTTTCCTCTAAGTAGGAGATACCGCCCCTCGGGATCCACTTTTCTCTCTGCCAGGACGAATCTAACTTCCTTAGCAAACCCTATGGCAACCCCCTTTGCTAATTTAGTCGGTGAGTCTCCATAAAACCATAGTGGATATTCCGGAGAACTTATTTTAAGGTTTGACTCCTGCGAGATATGTGTCTCTTGTATGAGTACTATGTCTGCTTTAAGATGTTTGATTTCTCTTAAAATATTACCCCTTTTTAACGTGGAATTTAATCCCCTTACATTATATGAGAGTATTTTTAAGGTTCCCATAGTTCTAACAGTTGAGTCATGTCACTCGTCATCTTACATGGATAGGATTTCCAATAGGCATCAGAGCAAAGCCACAACAGGCAGCTTATTTCTAGTACTGAAGACCGGAGATACTCCCCCCCTAGAGTAGCCCCAGGACCCCCGAACCCCCCAGGCCCACACCAGCCAGTCCCCCCCCATCCCCCCCTAACCCCCCCCCCCCCGCCCCCCCATCTCCCCCCCTAATCATCTTATGTGGATTTTTTCCTGATTATCTTCCTCTTTTGTTTCCTGGGATGAGGTTCCATGTCTGATGACCTGGTATAGGTGATGTCTTCTCTTGTGGTTCATTCCATCCAGGTATCTCTATCAATGGAATATCTAGTCTCTTACAGGTAACCCCAGGAATATTGGATACCATGTGCTTTTAAATGTTCGAGTAATGGTTTTAATAATCTCCTTCTAGAGAGGGTCTCGGTGGCGAGGTCCGGAAAAATCTGTAATTCAGTCTCATTGAATGTAACCGGCCTGATAGTTTTAAGACGCTGCCATATCTGTTCTTTATCTTGGAAATTGTGAAATCTTGCGATCACGTCTCTGGGAATTCCGGCTGCCAATTCAGTCGGTTTTCTGATCCGATGAAATCTTTCAAATTTGATTTTTTCCGTTTCCGTTTTACACAGAATGGGGCCGAATAGTTTATCGAGTTTTACTTGGAGGTCTTCTCCTTCCAGGTCTGGTAGACCCCGGATCCGCAAATTTTTTCTCCGGTTCCGGTTTTCTTGATCTTCCAAACGATACCTCAGATTCCTTTGTTCTATTTGTAGTTCCTTCATTTGCATTTTTAACTCTGACACCTCAGCTGCTTGGCTATCCAGTTTTTCTTCGGTTTCTTCCACTCTTCTCAGTAAGTGACTCATGTCTTCGTGTACAATCGTTATTTCATTTTTTCAGGACGTTCAATAGCTTGAGCTGTTCAGAATGAGGCAATTAAGGCCTATATAAGTTGTCCAGAGGATTACTACTGAATGCTGCATCCTGAGGCTTGTTGAGTTAAGGAGAGCAGTGAGCTGAGGAAGACTTCTGAAGGTGAAGTGGTTGTTGATTTTTTTGCTGTGTAATAAGAAAATCAAAAAGACTATTGTTTTCTGCTGGTAGACCAGCAGTGTCTGCCCAGCAGTAGGCTGTGCAAGACTCCATAGGTAGGTTTCTGTGTTGTGAAGGTAGACGGCCCAAGTGGCCAGGGTTTATTTTATGTTTTATTTTGTTTATGCTGTTTTGATGCTTGCACTTGTTTCCAGCAATATGGAAGAATAAACCATAACCCTTGTTTTTCAACCACCCACGGCTGCCTCTCTGTATAATTCAGTGTGTAGTGAACCCACTCAGGAGGTCACACACCCCGCTACCGAGCTAACCCTATATATATATATATATATATATATATATATATATATATATATATATATATATATATATATATATATATATATATATATATATATATATATATATATATATATATATATATATATATATATATATATATATATATATTTTATTTTGCATAGACAAAAAATCTTTGAAACAAACAACTTGTTACCAAAAAAAAAGGCGTATTTTATCGGCACAACAAGAGGAAATTTAAACTTCAAAAGCACATATTTTATTAATACATACCGGTAATTAAAATCTCCATAAAAGGGTGAAAGGACAATTAACAACACCACTAGACTACCATATGTCTGACATTCAGTATTACCCAACCCAGTAATGGCTTGATAATAACTTGTAAACATGAGTCCTCTATATTTAGTGTCCATAAGCTATTCATACTCACAAGTCAATGCGTTTCGCTAAAAATATCTCTTCCTCAGGACTGGTTGGGTGGGTGGTGCTGTAAACAATAAAATACAGAATTCATAGAAGTTTCACATCTTGAGTATATAAACTAGTGGAGGAGGTGGCGCTGTGTAGGGCCCAAAGGACCCTGTTATCCCTTTCTCTGTTTTACGCACGAAAAGCCATCTTGCTATGCTGGAAAAAGCCTGAACCCCCTACAGTGTCCTACTGAAAGGACATTGTTAATAAGGTACAACCACTCTATAAAGCTACGTATCTCAGTAGGGGCTGTCCTAGAAATTTTGAGAAGGTGTGGCAGTGCTGGTTAGATGCCCATGATACCCTAAATTAATTTTCGGAGAAAGGGATCGCCGCAGTTCAGGCTTATTTGGAACTTAAAATGGCCTGAAATTAAGATGACCAAGCAGGTATCTGCTTACTTGAGCAGCCAGTGTATTATACAATATTCTAATATACTAATGTTTTGTTGGCACGGCTCCGAGCTCTGACTATATTTCTGGACTTTATGGAATGTTCCACCTCAGGCCAAATGCGGTACTGCAGGCCCCATTAGCTTGTATTGTGAGACAACACTCACAAACCGAGTCAGAATTTTTTTTAAAAAGTTGCTCGTCTTTCAAAATTCTTGTTAACCGCGTTACTCGTTAACTGAGGTTCCACTGTATATGAAATATTTGTTTTTGGATTTAGATACGCTTTAATTTTCCAAGGTCTCCGTAAAGAATGAAGGGGGAAAAAAACTCTGAGTACAACTCATAATGAAAATTCTGACTATCATGCCTCACTTGTTTTGGTGCAAAAGTAATCAGATGCTTTTTTTAACATGCAAAATATGCAGAGTACTTCCTGAGTACAATAAATAATTAAATCCTATTCTGGAAATTACCTTCATTAGAGTACATTTTTTTCCTGCTATGCATATAAAGATTTCTTTGACTGTTTTTTTGTAAATATATGTAAACCGACAAGCTGGCTGTTTTATGGTTAGAGTGGGTAGGGAATTATACAGCTATATCTTTCATTAAAGTGTTTTTTTTTTTTTTTTTTTTTTCCCCTACATAAATGTTTCACTAACTTGTACCTACTTTTTTATTTAGACATCTAGAAAAAAATCAAGATGGATTTGTACGACCCTCAGACTTTAGGCGCGATGGTGTTTGGAGGTTTCATGGTGATATCGGCCATTGGCATTTTCCTGGTATCTACTTTTTCCATGAAGGAGACCTCCTATGATGAAGCGTTAGCTAAACAACGCAGAGAGCTGGAGAAGGGCCAACAACCGAAAATTGAAAAGAAGAGGAAGGATAAAATCCCTGAGAAGAAAGGAAAGTCTAAGAAAAAGGATGATAAACCAAATGGTAAAATACCCGAACAGGAAACTTCTTCAGAAAATGAGCAGAAAAAAGATGAATCGGAGCCTGAAGTTGAAGTAGAGGAGGTGAAGGTTCAAGAAACCCCTAAAATACCAGCTGTGGTCCCAGCTCAAGTGAAAATGGCACCTTCTCCTAAGGACAAGAAGAAAAAGCAAGACAAGAAGGCCCAAAAGGTGGAACCATCCCAGAGTCCAGTGGTGGCCGTGACCAAGCCTGTCTCAAAGCAGGCTCCTGTTTCCGAGGCTTCTTTAAAGGTAGTGCATGTGGCAGCAGTTTCTCATGTTGGATCTCAGCCAAGTTCCTCATCCCATCCACCTAAAACTCACTCCATCTCTCCAAAATCTCAGTCCAACCCACCAGCAAGCGGCAGCCACTCTGGTAAAACTCAGTCAAATGCAGCAGTCACTAGCACTCACTCTGGTAAAACCCAGTCCAGTCCACCTGCCACCAGTGCTCAGTCTGCTAAATCTCAATCAGGTCCATCAGTCAACAATTCTCAGCCTGCCAAAACACAGTCAAGCCAACCAGTCACCAATACTCAGTCTGCCAAAGCTCAGTCAAGCCAACCCAATGCCAACCTTCAGCCTGCTAAAGCTCAGTCAAGCCAACCAAGCGCCAACCTTCAGCCTGCTAAAGTTCAGTCAAGCCAACCAAGCACCAACGCTCAGTCTACTAAAGCTCAGTCAAGCCAACCAAGCACCAACTCTCAGTCTGCTAAAACGAAATCAAGCCCACCAAACTCCAACCCTCAGTCTGCTAAAGGTCAGTCAAACACCCCAGCGACCAATTCTCATTCTGATAAAGTGCAGTCAAGCCAATCGGCCTCTAACTCCCAGTCTACTAAAACGCAGTCAAGTCCACCAACCACCAAAAAAACCGAAGCTGTTGTGAGCCGTGAAGAGCAAAAACCTGAACCTGCTCCAAAAAAGAAGAACGTGCCAAAGAAGAAAGCCGAGCCAGGTTGGTGACATTGTATGATATTTTAAATGTCAGTGATGTTCTGTCTGCAAATGGGCTGAACATCCTGATTAGACTTTTTGGCTATATTTTTTTTTTTGACACTTGTAAAAATGTTGCTGTTGATTTCCTTGTTGGGCTTACTACCTTCGGAGCTAGTTTTAAGCAGGCCATAGATGGTTCGAATTTCAACCTGTTCAGCAGGAACTGGCTGAGATTCGAACCATGTATGGGCAGGCTCATTGTACCCAAGTCAATCCATCAATTGACCTGGGTATAACCAGCATGTGGGATTTTTAGGATGCAATTAACCACTTAAGCCCAGGCCAGGCCAGGTTTTGCGATTCGGCACTGCGTCGCTTTAACAGACAATTGCGCGGTCGTGCGACGTGGCTCCCAAACAAAATTGACGTCATTTTTTTCCCACAAATAGAGCTTTCTTTTGGTGGTATTTGATCACCTCTGCAGTTTTTATATTTTGCGCTATAAACAAAAATAGAGCGACAATTTTGAAAAAAAAAATCAATATTTTTTACTTTTTGCTATAATAAATATCCCCCAAAAACATATATAACTTTTTTTTTTTCCTCAGTTTAGGCCGATACGTATTCTTCTACCTCTTTTTGGTAAAAAAAATCGCAATAAGCGTTTATCGATTGGTTTGTGCAAAATGTATAGCGTTTACAAAATAGGGTATAGTTTTTTTTTTTTGTTTTTTTTACTACTAATGGCGGCGATCAGCGATTTTTTTTTTTTTTTTTTTTTTGCGACTGCGACATTATGGCGGACACTTCGGACAATTTTGACACATTTTTGGGACCATTGTCATTTTCACAGCAAAAAATGCATTTAAATTGCATTGTTTATTGTGAAAATGACAGTTGCAGTTTGGGAGTTAACCACAGGGGGCGCTGAAGGAGTTAGGGTTCACCTAGTGTGTGTTTACAACTGTAGGGGGTGTGGCTGTAGGGCTGACGTCATCGATTGTGTCTCCCTATAAAAGGGATGACTCGATTGATGCAGCCGCCACAGTGAAGCACGGGGAAGCCATGTTTACATACGGCTCTCCCCGTTCTTCAGCTCCGGGGAGCGATCGCGAGGGGGCGGCTAGAAACGTTTCTAGCCGCGCCCTCGTCCCGGATCGCTCCCCACGGGTTTCCAACCGCCGCATGTACCGGGGGGGTCCCGATCAGACCCCCGACCCGCTGAAAGGCAGGGACGTACATGTACGCCCATATGCCTGTACGTGCCATTCTGTGGACGTACATATACATGCGGCGGGCGTTAACCGGTTAATAACCACTGTGTTCTTATGGCAGGGTTAGCTCCCCCCCCAGAAGAACACAATAGCTCCACGAGAGGTATTTCTCCCCCCCCCCCCCCCCATCAACACTGAATGTGTATGGCACTTTTTGCATACTATAGCAGGGATAAGAAATTAGTGGACCTCCAGCTGTTGCAGAACTACAAGTCCCATGAGGCATAGCAAGACTGACAGCCACAAGCATGACACCCAGAGGCATGATGAGTGAGTGAATATCTTGTATAGCGCTACAAATGCAAACTGAATCGCCTCAAGGCGCTTGTTATTATTTTTAATAATAATTACTATAATAATTATTATTATTATTACTACTACCGTATTTTCCGGCGTATAAGACGACCCGGCGTATAAGACGACCCCCTAATTTTCCAGGAAAAAATTTGATTTTGGGATATACTCACTGTATAAGACTACCCCCTTCCTTCTAGTCTTTCTGGAAGCTGAGGGGGAGCCAGAACCGCTGACAGAAACAGGCTTTTTCAAATCTCACTGTGCCATTACATTACATTCCTCACTGTGCCATTACATTACATGCCCAGACTGTGCCATTGTGCCATTACATGCCCCCACATTGCCATTGTGCCATTACATGCCCCCACATTGCCACTGTGCCATTACATGCCCCCACATTGCCACTGTGCCATTACATGCCCCCACATTGCCACTGTGCCATTACATGCCCCCACATTGCCTGAACTTGTTGCCCCCCCCCCCCCCCCCCCAGTGCAATAACACTCACTTTTTTTCCCCAGCGGTGACAGTCTAACATGCTGCGATCGCGAGCGTGTATTGATTTCAAAGCCGCGCCTTCACTGCAGAGTGTTCTGTGATAGGAGGAACAAAAATCTTCCCAGCAGCGCCTCTGTTATGTTTTCCGCCTATCACGGACGTCTTCTCATCTCGTCCGAGGATGAGAAGGCATCTGTGATAGGAGGAACAAAGAACAGAGGCGCTGCTGGGAAGATTTTTGTTCCTCCTATCACAGAACAGGCGCGGCTTTGAAATCAATACACGCTCGCGATCACAGCATGTTAGACTGTCAGCGCTGGGGAAAAAAAGTGAGTACTGAGACCGTACCCGGCGTATAAGACGACTCCCGACTTTGGATGCATTTTTTTGCATCCAGAAAGTCGTCTTATACGCCGGAAAATACGGTACTACCGTATATACTCGAGTATAAGCCCAGTTTTTCAGCACATTTTTTTTTTTTGGTGGGACTTGTAGTTTTACAACAGCTGGAGGTCTGCTAATTGCATATCCCTGTACTACAGGAATTGCAGGAATTTTTTAGGTTGTATATATTTTTGAATGTTTTCTGATCGTTTTTATACATTGTAACGTGGCACTTTTAGGTTTTCTGCATCTGTGTGAGACATACTGCCAATGGAGATACAGGCAATGAACTGGTGATCTCTGTAGTACAGTTGGGACCCTTTGTGCTGTGAGTGCTCCGAGTATCAGACGGGGAGGGAGATGAATAGCCAGAGGGTTTAATTACTGTACAGAGACATTGTCTGGAACAGATTATTGTTTTTGATACCCAGGAAATTGTATCCTCTGCTTTCTAGGGACAGAACAGTAGAGATAGAGAGCAAAGATTAAAACAGTTCCGTTGACTGTGTATCTGTTTTTATTTTTATAACTGCCTGGTAAGGTGTATTTGCTTTTTTTTTTTACTTTTAGCTTTTTTTACTTATAAGATATAGTTCTTTTCTTTTGACTTTGGTGGATTAAAGTTTAGATATAATGACGGTTGCGCAAATTTTTTTTTTGGTTTTGAGTGTAGTAGGGTTTTATTCCCAGCCAGGTTTTTGTTATAAAATAATGGGGTGGGCAACTACATGGCAAATGCGGATTAATGTTGAAAAATGTAAGATAATGCATTTGGGTGCTAAAATATTTCTGCAATCTACTCGCTAGGGGGAGAACCTCTGGGCAATCAAGGATGGAAAAGAACCTTGGGGTCCTAGAAGATGATAGGCTCAGTAATGGCATGCAATGCCAAGCTGCTGCTAACAAAGCAAACAGAATATTGGCATGGATTAAAAAGGGTATTAACTCCAGAGATAAAGCGATAATTCTCCCACTCTGCAAGACTCTGGTCCGGCTGCACCTGGAGTATGCTGTCCAGTTCTGGGATGTGCCCGAACTGGAGAGAGTCCAGAGAAGGGAAACAAAACTAATAAATAATAATAATAATAATAATAATAATAATAATTATTATTAAAAATAATAATAAAGAGTCACTGGAGGACCTTAGTTATGAGGAAAGATTATGAGCACAGAACTTATTCTCTCTGGAGATATATATATATATATATCCACTTAGGACTGATAATGTTAGCATTATGATTTCATCCCTAGTGTTTTTTTCCATAAAAGTAGTGCAGTGCACTGAAGTGCAATAAGTGGCAAAGGATTTTCGATGCCAGGAGTCGAGATGTACATGACAGAATTTTTTTTTTTTTTTTTTTTAATATTGTTTCTGATTTGGTTAAGTTTTAATAATTTTGTTTCGTAATATTTGTTATGTTAAAAGAATTTGTTTTTAGAATTCCTTTCGTATATTCTGATTTGTTGTATATTCGTTATTTTCAATATCCAGTCCTGAATGAAATGATTTATGATCTCCAGCACCACATCCCAATTTTTTTATGCACATGTAAAGAGAGACTAGGGACTTTAAGCCTATATTCACACATATGCGATGCGGGAACCGTTCACACTGCCCTCTGCAAACCGCTGCGGGTGTCAATTCTATGTTAATGACACCTCCAGATCGGTTCACAGAGCGCAGTGTGAGAACACTCATGCAATTCGATTCCAGTGCGGGGGAAAAAGTCCCTGCACCTTTTTTGTATGAATTCAATGGGAGTTTAGCCATTCAACTGTATGGCTGAACTCGCATTGCACAGACATCACATGCAATTGCACAAATGTGAACCTAGACTAAAGGTGAGAATTGACACAATGGGGGTTATTTACTAAAGGCAAATTCAATTTGCACTACAAGGGCAATGTGCACTTGAAATTGCACTGAAAGTGCACCTGGAAGTGCAGTCGCTGTGGATCTGAGGGAGACATGCAAGGAAAATAAACAGTATTTTAGCTTGCACATGATTGGATAATAAAATCAGCAGAGCTTCCCCTCATTTTGGATCTACCCCTCAGATTTACAGCGACTGCATTTCCAAGTGCAATTTCAAGTGTACTTTGCACTTGTAGTTTGAACTTGTAGTGCAAAGTGGATTTTCCTTTCGTAAATAACCCCCAATGTTCATAAAATCCAATCATATACTAATATAGTATGACCAATGTTTTCAAATGTTCTGAGTTTGGGAAAGCATGTGACCTCTGACTGGGGGATTTCTACTCCAGACTCTGGAGGGTCAACAGGAAGCACGGGAAGTATTGGTAGCAGAGGAGATGGGCTATAAAGAGAACCTGAGTGACAGGCTCACTTTTACTGTGGCACTTGCAGATGTTGATTACCTGTGTGGGACGCCGATGGCGAATAAGAAAGCTATTCTTTTTACTAATCTAAAGCCATGAGCCTTAATGCAAAATCTATTTTGGTAGAATTTTAAACCACAGAAGAATTTGGTCTTTATGTAGCTCATCTTGATCTATATTTGCCCTAAGATAATTGGCTGTTATTACAATCGCTCCTTAGGGTATTGTAGGACATTAAAAATGCCTTGGCCATAATCTCATTGTCATTGAAGAGTTCAGGAACAGCCAGCCCTGGATGTCTAAAGAGAACCTGTGCTCAGGCTATGCACACTGAAGTATTTACATATTCTAAACAATCAGTAAAAGCGTCTTCAAAATTCAAAACAAGCATTGAAGTCTAGCCAAATGAATGAGCTGCCAAAGCACCAAAATGTCCAAAAATCGGCACCGCAAACTCGCTGATGCATATAACGAACGTTTACATATGTTGTGCTAATGGGTCGGATGTCAGCGGGCATGTCGCCACTGACATCCATGGCTCCCGTTCAGGTCCGCCTAAAAAATTGACAGGCACACCTCAACGGTCTACCCGTGTGAAAGGGCCCTCAAGCCCTTTATACCATTTGTCTTTTACAAATAAATGCATCTACATTGAGATAGCTTGATTCACGTAGGGCGGCGTATGTTTCAGCCGGCGTATCGTATTTACGCTACGCCGCTGTAAGTCGGAGAGGCAAGTGCTGTATTCACAAACCACTTGCCTCCTAAGTTACAGCGGCGTAGCGTAAATGGGCCGGCGTAAGCGCGCCGAATTCAAATTGTGAAGAGGTGGGCGTGTTTTATGTAAATAAACCATGACCCGACGTGATTGATGTTTTTAACGAACGGCGCATGCACCGTCCGTGGACATATCCCAGTGTGCATTGCTCCAAAGTACGCCGCAAGGACGTATTGGTTTCGACGTGAACGTAAATTACGTCCAGCCCCATTCACGGATGACTTGCGCAAACGACGGGAACAACGTCCATACTTAACATTGGCTAGGCCAGCTATTTGTTCGACTAACTTTACGCCTGAAAACGCCTTAAGTAAACGGCGTATCTTTACTGCGACGGGCAAGCGTACGTTCGTGAATAGGCATATCTCGCTGATTTACGCATTCTAGTCGTAAATCAGCGTTCACGCCCCTAGCGGCCGGCGGAACTAGACAGCTAAGATACATTTAAGTGTATCTCAATTTGAGAATACACTTAAATGTACGACGGCTTAGATTCAGAGTTACGACGGCGTATCTACTGATACACCGGCGTAAAGCTCTCTGAATCTGGCCAAGAGAGTGTAGCTGCACTGAGCTTGTTGTTAATTAACATTGCGCAGGTGTTCTAATATGAGCTTAAAGTGAAAATATACTTGTGATGCAATGTCCATGAGTTCCCTTGTCTGTGCCAACTTCTTCATCTGAACATTTTCCAGCTTTGGGATCTTCAGACATTTTGATTGGCTGTGTCAGGTTTTCGTTTATCCTGACGCATGCTGAAATTGTGTACTCAGCTGCGCATGTGCAGATCAGTGTACGTTGGCACGCAGATTGCGAACATGACGTAAGAGTCCTTTACTGCAGCAGAGACATAGGGGGTTATTTATGAAAGGAAAATCCACTTGAAAGTGCACTTGAAATTGCACTAAAAGTGCAATTGGAAGTGCAGTGTAAATCTGAGGGGTAGATCTGAAATGAGGGGAAGCGCTGCTGATTTTATTCAATCATCTGCAAGCCACAATTCTGTTTTTTATTTTCCTTGCATGCCCCCCTCAGATCTACAGCGACTGCACTTCCAAGTGCAATTTTCCAATGCACTTTGTACTTGTAGTTTGCACTTGTAGTGCAAAGTGGATTTGCCTTTTGTATATAACCCCCATAGTGTGCAATAAAAAGCCTGGCTGTTTTATATTTTATGTAAAATTCCACTTTAAGTTCATCTATTTTACTTTTATAAAAAAAAAAAAACGATTAAAAAGATTATGGGCCAGATTCACGTAGATCAGCAGATCTATAGATCCGCTCGATCTACGTGATTTAAGATCCGCTCCCGCAAGTTTGAGAGGCAAGTGGCTAATTCACAAACCACTTACCTCCAAACTTGCGGCGGCGGATCCTAAATCCCCCGGCGGAATTCAAATTCCGCGGCTAGGGGCAGTGTACAACTTTAATTCAGGCGCGTTCCCGCGCCGATTTAAATGCGCATGCGCCGTCCGGGGAATTTCCCGGCGTGCATTGCTCCCACTGACGTCGCTAGGACATCAGTGGTTTCGACGCTTACGTAAACGACGTCCATCTGTATTCTAGAACGACTTACGCAAACGACGTTAAAAAATTCAAATTCGACGCGGGAACGCCGGCTATACTTAACATTGGCTGCGCCTGATAAAAGCAGGGGTAAGTATACGACGGGTACGCCGCTACGGAAACGTCGTAAGAAGACTGCGTCGGGTCCGCGTACGTTCGTGAATTTGCGTATCTCGCTGATTTACATATTATTCAAGGTAAATCAGCGGGAACGCCCCCGGCGCCATTTTTAAATTGAAAAAAAGATCCGACAGTGTAACACAGTTACACCTGTCAGATCTTAGCCCTATCTATGCGTATCTGATTCTATGAATCAGGCGCATAGATAGGACCAGTGTAAGTCAGAGATACGATGGTGTATCTGTAGATACACCGTCGTATCTCTTTGTGAATCTGGCCCTATAAATTCACGTTTAAAAAAAAAAATTAATACAGAATAGCATGACCTGTAAGTAAAATTTAGTAAAGGCCAAGAGCCACACCCTGACCTTTATTCTCAAAGTAAAGCTTGGGAGATATGACGAATACTCAAACTGGTTCAATTCTGATATTTATTTTTGCTGTACTTCCTGGATTGCTTTGTGTGGACCGGCGGATAACATTTCAAGTGTTAAGTAGACAATAATTCATAGTGTGTGACTGTATGAAACAACATAGAAGCCTTTCATTAAAGAAAATGCCATGAAAAATATGCAGTGTAATATTTCCAAACTAGTAATTGCCTGGCAACTCTTTTCTGTGGATGGCTCCTGTATCTGCCTGCGTGTGAGGTAATTTATGGTTTTTTAACTTGCCTCGTCAGCTAAACAAGCAAGGCCCATTTAGTCAAAACACTGCATTGTGCAGCCTGACAGAAAGCTGACTGTGCCTAAGGCTCAACTCCAAAGAACTCTAGGGGACCACAGTTTTGCTTACCAGACCCAAAAATGGAACTTCCGCTTTTCGGAATCCCCCCTCCCCCGCCTCTGGTATCACATTTGGCACCTTCGGGGGGGGAGCAGATACCTGTGTAATCAAGGCGACCTACACCACGTCTGACGCCTCCTCCGCCCCCCCTGCTGTCTTCTGGGAGACACACAGGTCCCAGAAGACAGCAGGGACAGTGGGATCGTGCAGTGCGACACGCGCATGCACAGTAGGGAACCGGGAAGTGAAGCTGCAAGCTTCACTTACTGATTCCATTACCGAAGATGGCGGCAACTTCACCCGAGAGCCGAGGGACAGATCGGCTTCAGGGTGCCATTATTGCGGGTGCCCAGGACAGGTAAGTGTCCATATGTTAAAAGTCAGCAGCTGCAGTATTTGTAGTTGCTGACTTTAAAAAAAAAAAAAAAAAAAACAATTCCGGCGGAACTCCCTGCAGCCTCTTCTCCCTGTTCTCCAGCGGTTGCAGGTTCTCTGACATTATCAAGACCAATACAGAGCCCATGAACACGAGGACGCAGAGGAACGGTACACTACCAAAATGCATGGGAGCCAAGGAGAGCGCCCGCTGTAGGTGGGACTTGCTGCATGGGCATTTAACTAGAGGTGCACCAAATGAAAACTTTGGTGGCGAAACTGAAAATTCCAGATACACTTGGCCGAAACTGAAACCAGTGGCGGTCTGTCCATTAGGGGTGCCCGGGCTCCACCACCTTTCTCCACGCTACCCCCTATATGACTATCATAAATCTATCCACCCCCAATTCATGCGTCCGGCCCCTTTCAGGACGCTGGGCTCCTGAATTACAGCGGCGTGTTTTATTAATTTTTTTTTTTTAAGCACCTGATTAACCACTTGCCGACGGCCGTACGACTATATACGGCCGCAGGGTGGTTCTACTTCTCTGGGGCGCCGATATTTGACGTCCGCCCCTTTCCGTGTTCCCCGAACTTCTGTGCTGGCCGTGTCCCTTGGACACAGCCAATCACAGATCGCCGTGAACGGCCAATCGGAGTGGCCGTTTGCTAGGCGATCTGTGCGGCCAATGAGAGATGATCTCATATGTAAACATATGAGATCATTTCTCATTGCCGGCTCTCACAATGACAGCGTGCTGTCAGGGAGAGAGGAGACTGATCTGTGTCTCTTGTACATAGGGACACCGATCGGTCACCCCCCTTCCCCCACAGTTAGAACACTATATAGGGTACACATTTAACCCCTTCCTCACCCCCTAGTGTTAACCCCTTCCCTGCCAGTCACATTTATACAGTAATTAGTGCATATTTATAGCACTGATCGCAGTATAAATGTGAATTGTGTCAAAAGTGTCCGATGTGTCCGCCATAATGTCGCAGTCGCAATAAAAATCGCAGATCGCCGCCATTACTAGTAAAAAAATAAATAATAAAAAATAATAATTCTGTCCCTTATTTTGTAGGCGCTATAACTTTTGCGCAAACTAGTCGCTTATTGCGATTTTTTATTTTTTACTAAAAATATGTAGAATACGTATCGGCCTAGACTGAGGATTAAAAAAAAAGGACGTCAATTTTGTTTGGGAGCCACGTCGCACGACCGCGCAATTGTCCGTTAAAGCGACGCAGTGCCGAATCGCAAAAAGTCCTCTGGGCAGGAAGGGGGTTTAAGTGCCCAGTAAGGAAGTGGTTAAAGCCATTTTCGGCTGCTATGTTTCAGCCACCAAAGTTTTGGTGCATCTTCTACATTTAACCCTTGTAGTAAAGGACCGCCCCACTGCAAGGGAGGATTTATGTTCCCCTCTGAGATGGGCTTTATGCAGTTTGTTGAACTTAGTCATGGGGTTATATTCACTGAGACGTATGTTCGAGATCAGAAATGTCTGTTAATGCAAGCTATCTTCGTGTGCAGTTTTGAATCGGAATGGTGGTGTAGGAATAGCTCATCTAGTATAGCTCTTATTATACTTTGGTTGGTAATGATGCGTGAGCGTTCGTTTTTCTGCTTCTGCTGGTTTACCAGTGGTGGAAAAGTAAGTTTCTGGCACCAGGGCTTAGCAAAACCTCAAGGCCTATGCTTGGAGCAGACTATATTCTGCTTTTATAGCTGAAGTGCAGATACCCCATAGCCTAGTCGCATGTCTCCAGAGGCCTATGATACTCAGGAAGTCTCTTCTTTCCAGAGTGAGATTTAGGCTAAGTTCACACACTGCTGCGGCTGCGATTTGATCAGTTTTTTTTTTATTAATTTTTTTAGTGCAATTACTTCGTGCGGCATGGTTGTGTTTTTGGCGCGATTTTGATGCAATTTTTATGCCTCTGCATTCTTGGTTTTGGCTTAATGATAAGCATATTTGCTGTGATGGGGTGAAACAGCACTGAAATTGCATAAAAAATGCATCAAATCGCATATTGATGCATTTTGGTTTCCATTGAAGTCTGCGGGGCCAAAATTGCACTGGAAATTAACCTGGTACAGGACCCTCTTTCAGAATTGCCGCATTGATGTGAAAGGGCACTAATAAACATGTGATTTCCATTGTCATGAGATTCTGTGCGACTCAAGTCACATCTGAAATTGCACTAGTGAGAACCAGGCCTTACTGATGTGTTATATCAAGCGGGGGAATAGACAAATAGAAGCGTTGTCCGTAGGAATGTGAAAACATTCTCTTGTAGAGCAGCACAGTCCTGAGTGTGCTCGACAGGATATAATCTAAGGTTGGATTCACACCTATGAAATTTTGAGTGTTCTTTGCATTTTGCAGATTTGTACTACAGTCCATTTACAGCTTCCTATGGAACACGTTCTGTAGTGCAAATCTCCAAAAATGCAAAAAGCACTAAAAATGCATAGGTGTGAATCCAGCCTTATTGTATGGAATGTGAGCTGTCATGATACAGCACACATCCATCTATCTGCCCGTGCAGTGATTCACTACACGAGCTGTGCCTGCCTGGTTAGTACCTTTCTCCTCTCTTCTGCTCTAAGCTGAGATGGGGACGGGACAGGTACAGAGATCGAAGAATGTGGCTCCAGCTCTCTGTTCTTTGTGCTTTGTCTCCAGTGCCAGGACTGTGCCCAGTGCAAAGATGCCAAAATGCCCCCCCCCCCCAATTATGTGGGTGTAGGGGATCCACTGTGCAGCCAGGTCCAGAACCGTAAAAAGCTTTAGCTTTGAGTCAGAAAGTGAAGCAAAGTAGCCCTAATATGATACAGATGGTTAAAAAACTAACAGGGTTTATAACCCTCACAAGTCCCCCCCCCCCCCCCCCCCCCCAAAAAAAAAAAAATTTTTTTCTTCATTTCTACAAGCAATGTAATGTCCCATACACACGATCAGAAATTCCGCCAGCAAATTTTGATGTGAGCTTTTAAAGGGAAATTCCAACCTGACTTTTGCTGTCGAATTTCCGCCAGGAAAAGATTCAGAGCTGGTTCTCAAATTTTCCGATTGGAAAAAAATTTAAATCGTAAAATCAGATCGTCTGTAGCAATTCCGACGTGCAAAATTCCAACGCATGCTCGGAGACAATTCAATGCATGCTCGGAAGCATTGAACTTAATTTCCTTGGCTCATCGTAGTGTTGTACGTCACCGCGTTCTTTACGGACGAAAGTTCAGTGAACTTTTGTGTGACCGTGTGTATGCAAGCCAAGCTTGAGCGGAATTCCGTCGGGAAAAACCATCCAAGGTTTTTCTGACGGAAAATCTGATCGTGTGTACGCGGCATTAGTACCAGTGGGCTGGATTCAAGAAGCAATTGCGCCTGTGTAACCATAGGTTACACAGCGCAATTGCTTACTTGCCCCGGCGTAACGAATGCTCCTGATTCAGGAACCTCGTTACGCCGACTGCAGCCTAAGATATGCGCGGCATAAGGCTCTTATGCCCGGATATCTTAGGCTGCATTCTTGCGATGGCCGCTAGGTGGCGTTCCCGTTGTGCTCAGCGTATAGTATGCAAATTGCATACTAACGCCGATTCACAACGTTGCGCGAGCCCTGCGTACGCAATTTACGTTGTTTCCGTACGGCGGTTTTTGCGTAAGGCTGCCCCTGCTATTAGCAGGGGCAGCCAATGTTACGTATACCCGTCGTTCCCGCGTCGCGAAATTTGAAAATTACGTAGTTTGCGTAAGTGAATCGTGAATGGCGCTGGACGCCATTCACGTTCACTTTGAAGCAAATGACGTCCTTGCGACGTCATTTGCCGCAATGCACGTCGGGAAACTTTCCCGACGGAGCATGCGCTCTACGATCGGCGTGGGAACGCGCCTAATTTAAATGATTCCCGCCCCCTACGGGATCATTTAAATTGCGCGCGCTTGCGCCTGGCATTTTGCCGGCGCGCCCACGCAATTTACGGAGCTACTGCTCCGTGAATCAAGGGCAGCGCAGCAAATTTGCGGGGGCGCAGGGCAAAAACGTTGCCCTGCGCCTCCGTAAAAAATGTGCAATTCTACCTGAATCCAGCCCAGCGTATTTTGCCACTGAACTAGGTGCTTTTGGCATTGCATAGTTTTCTGCAGCTTTCGTGCACTTTTGTTAAGAATAATCGCACCCCTTCTACTGTTGTACCAATAGTTCTTACTGCCATTTTCTACGTTCTTGTAAGCGGATGCTTTTCCAACCACTTCTGTACCAATATACTGTATCTGTTGGTTGTTGGTAGAGCGCTCTGGGTGACAAGAGGACTTTCTCCAAAACACATAAATGGCCTTGATGGAAATTGGGAGTATGCAGATGTAGTCAGATAATGCACCTCAGCAGCACTTCAAGAGAGGGAAGCTCACTCTAGTAAAACAAAGCAGAAAAGAAGGCGCTTCTAAGTGCAGTATTCTAAAACTTTTAATGACAAAGAGCGGTTAAATATCTTATAAGTGTTTTTAACCGCTCTTTGTCATTAAAAGTTTTATAATGCTGCACTTAGAAGCTCCTTCTTCTGTTCTGCTTTGTTCAAAACCAATAAACAAATTTAACAAGGAAGAATAATTGCACCGCAAGCACGCCGCACATTTTGCTGCCATTTTGAAATTTGCAGATTTGCGTGATTCTGCCCAGGATTCCAATACGAAAAAGTGTGAACAGAGCCTAATGCCGCGTACACACGATCGGTCAATCCGATGAGAACGGTCTGATGGACCGTTTTCATCAGACCAAACCGATCGTGTGTAGGCCCCATCAGTTATTTATCCATCGGTTAAAAAATGTGAAACTTGTTTTAATATTAACCACTTAGGCCCCGGACCATTTTGCAGCTAAATGCCCAGGCCAGGTTTTGCGATTCGGCACTGCGTTGCTTTAACAGACAATTGCGCGGTCGTGTGACGTGGCTCCCAAACAAAATTGGCGTCCTTTTTTCCCCACAAATAGAGCTTTCTTTTGGTGGTATTTTATCACCTCTGCGGTTTTTATTTTTTGCGCTATAAACAAAAATAAAGCGACAATTTTGAAAAAAATTCAATATTTTTTACTTTTTGCTATAATAAATATCCCCCAAAAACATATATAAACATTTTTTTTTTCCTCAGTTTAGGCCGATACGTATTCTTCTACCTATTTTTGGTCAAAAAAATCGCAATAAGCGTTTATCGATTGGTTTGCGCAAAATTTATAGCATTTACAAAATAGGGGATAGTTTTATTGCATTTTTATTAATTTTTTTTTTACTACTATTGGCGGCGATCAGCGATTTTTTTTTTTTTTTTTTTTTTTTTTTTTTCGTGACTGCGACATTATGGCGGACACTTCGGACAATTTTGAAACATTTTTGGGACCATTGTCCTTTTCACAGCAAAAAATGCATTTAAATTGCATTGTTTATTGTGAAAATGACAGTTGCAGTTTGGGAGTTAACCACAGGGGGCGCTGTAGGAGTTAGGGTTCACCTAGTGTGTGTTTACAACTGTAGGGGGTGTGGCTGTAGGACTGACGTCATCGATCGAGTCTCCCTTATAAAAAGGATCACTCGATCGATACGCCGCCACAGTGAAGCACAGGGAAGCCGTGTTTACACACGGCTCTCCCCGTTCTTCAGCTCCGGGGAGCGATCGCGACGGAGCGGCTATAAATTAATAGCCGCGCCGTCGTCCCCGGATCGCTCCCCGCGGGAATCCGCACGCCGCACGCAGCGGGGGGGGGGGGGTCCCAATCGGACCCCCCACCCGCTAGAAGGCAGGGACGTATATATACGCCCATCTGCCTGTTCGTGCCATTTTGCGGACGTATATAGTCGTGCGGCGGGCGTTAAGGGGTTAACCGATGGATACCTAACCGATAGAAAAAAAACAATGGTGTGTAGGCACGTCCATCGGTAAAAAATCACCGCGTTCTGACACGATCGTTTTTTTAACTGATGGTGTGTAGGCACGACTGACCATCAGTCAGCTTCATCGGTTAACTGATGGAAAAATCCATCAGACCGTTCTCATCGGATTGACCGATCGTGTGTACGGGGCATAATGCCCCGTACACACGATTGGCCTTTCCGATGGAAAAAGTCTGATGGACTTTTTCCATTGGATTTTCCGATCGTGTGTAGCACCATCTGAGTTTTTTCATTGGAAATTCTGATTCATTCCATCGGACTTTAGATGGAATTCCGTCAGCATTCTGATGTGATTTGGCTGGGAAAAAGCCCGATCGTGATTCACACCTATACCTTTTTAGTGCATTTCGCAGGCAAAGAGCCATTTAACATGGTTTCCTACGGAACATGTTCTGTTATGCAAATCGGCAAAATTCAAAAAGCACAAAAAATGCATAGGTGTGAATCCATCCTAAGGCCTGATTCACACCAGTTTGCATATTCTAGGTGCGTTATGCGTTTTTCAATACACATTTTTTTTTTTTTTTTATCCATTGAAGTCTGTGGACCCAAAAACAAGTTCCTGGCCCTTTCCATAAAATGCACAAATGTGAACATGACCCATAAAACCATGTAAAATGGATTGTAGTGTGTTTCTGCAAAACTGAAAACAGACTAAAAAAGGAGTAGAAGGAGCATGTCAGTAAGAGGAGAGAGCAAAGTGACAAAGTTGTGCACCTCACTGTGCTGCTTCTCCTTTCACTGTTCAATCACAGGCTGGGTCAGGTTTGGGATGACCCGTGCCATCAGACTAGGGACATCTTGTGGCAGGAAAAGGTATTGCAGGAGTAATCTCATGATTAAAGCTGAATATTGTAGCAAAAGACATAGGCCCGGATTCACAAACAGCGGCGCATATTTATGCCGCCGTAGTGTATCTTCTTTACGCTACGCCGACACAGCCCAGAGAGGCAAGCACTGGATTCACAAAGCCAGTGCTGCCAAATCTGCGCTGGGTTTTCTAGGTGTAAGCCGGCGTATGTGCAAGTGGGCGTGAGCCATGCAAATGAGGCGTGACCCCATGCAAATGATGGGCAGAGTCTCAGACCGATACGTATAATGCGCCGTCCCGTGGACGCATCCCAGTGCGCATGCTCAGAATCACGTCGGATCTACTCCCTAAGATACGACGGATCACTGCCTACGGCGTGAACGTAACCTACGCCCAGCCATATTCACGTCCAACCTAAACAACGTAAAATATGACGGCTTGAGTTCCCTGGTGCAGACCTTTGCATGTCTGCTGCTGAGTTACACCTCCTTTATGGGGCATAACTTTACGCCGGACGTACGACATTTACGCAAACCGCGTACATAGCATGCGCCGGGCGCACGTACGTTCGTGAATCGCCGTATCTCCCTCATCTCCATATTTGAATAGAAAATCAATGGGAGCGCCAAATACGTCCAGTGTAAATATGCGCCCACTCTACGGCCTCGTACACACCAGAGGATATCCGCTGGAAATGGTCCGCCGGACCGTTTCCAGCGGATAAATCCTCTGGCGGATTTGGATCTGATGGCTGTACACACCATCAGATCGAAATCCGCGCGCAATACATCCGCGGTGACGATGAGGTGCGTGACGCTGGAAGGCAACTACTTCCACGCATGCGTCGAATCATTACGACACATGCGAGGGAGGGGAGCGGACAGACTGATCCGGTGAGTCTGTACAGACGACCGGATCAGTCTGCTGGACTGGATTCCAGCGGATAGATTTCTTAGCATGCTAAGAAATTTTTATCCGCTGGAAATCCGTCGGCTGGAGAAATCTCAGCCGAAAAATGTCCGCTCGGGCCTACACACGACCAGATTTGTCTGCTGGAACTGATCCGCGGATCAATCCCAGCGGATAGATCCGGTCGTGTGTACGAGGCCTACCCCGGCGTAGGCAAGTTACGTCGGTCGGATGAAGCCTATTTTCAGGCGTATCTAGTTTTGTGGGCACGGCGCACAGATACGACGGCGCATATTTGCACTTACGCGGCGTATCTCGAGATACGTTGGCGCAAGTGCTTTGTGACTCCGGGCCATATTTTTTTTGTCTTTTAATTGTCCATTTAAGTTTTTTACCTTATTTTTGTCTGGAGTTCTGCATTATCGTGCCAAAGTCCGAGTGCTTCTGTAGAAAAGGCATAATCTGCATCATTTATGAAAAGTGTCAGGACTTTTGACGCTACTAAAATGAAATGTCCTATGTCATGTTGATTTTATTGTGGCGCCACTGATCTCTTGTGGGCTGCTGTAATCCCAGCACTTTTCATTGGTGGGCCAGAGTCTCTATGCAGCCTTGTTCCTACCCCTTGCTGCTTCTCCGCTGTGTCATGGCTATTGCAAAGAGTCGCACTGCCAATTCACACAGCTGTAGAGGGAGTGTGTCTTTCCAGGCCGCAGGAGGGAAGAACAGCTGTTCACGCGCCCCAGAATCAATGTACTTCTCTTCTAGAACAGAAATAAGAGGGAAATATACCAAATACTCTGCAATAATACCCTTCACCCTAACACTAAGTCACTGTGGGCCAGATTCACAGAAGAGATACGACGGCGTATCTCCTGATACGACGGCGTATCTCTGTGATCCGCCCGTCCTAACTATGCGACTGATTCATAGAAGCCCTAAGATCCGACAGGTGTAATTGAATTACACCGTCGGATCTTAGGATGCAATTCTAGGTCGGCCGCTAGGTGGCGATTCCATTGCGGTCGCTGTAGAATATGCAAATGACTAGTTACGGCGATCCATGAAGATCCGCTCGTTCGTCGCAATCTCGTACGTCGTCGCTAGTCGTTTTTACCTGTCGCAAAGTTACACCTGCTTTAACATGGCTTATCTTTAGATCAGCCATGTTAAAGTATGGCCGTCGTTCCCGCGTCGAATTAAAAATTTTTTTTTTTTCGTAAGACGTCCGGGAATACGAAACGCCGTAACGCACGTCGCAGTTAAAAGAAAACGTTGGGGCGCCCTAATTTCACGCAAAGCACGTCGGGAAATTTGAACACGGAGCATGCGCAGAACGTTCGGAGCGGGAACGCGCCTAATTTAAATGGTGCCCGCCCCATTTGAATTGGGCGGGTTTGCGCCGAGCGGATTTACGTTACACCGCCGCAAGTTTACAGGTAAGAGCTTTGTGAATCAGGCACTTACGCTGTAAACCTGCGGCGATGTAACGTAAATCAGATACGTTACGCCGCGGGGGTGCAACGTAATTGTACCTGAATCTGGCCCTGTGTTTTTATATCACAAATTATAGTGTGCCAATTCAATTGTATAAACCACCTCACTACCCTCTAGGGGTGCAACGGATCGTGCTCGATCCGCGATCCGAACGGGTCGACCTGTTCTGTCTTAGGAAAGACCGCGGCTTCGGCCTAGCTCCGGAGCGGTCGACCATCTTGGTACACTCGGCGGCGGTGCGCGCTGACGTCATCACCCCTCCCTCTGCTCGTGGATTTTTTCTATTTTGCAAGAGCGCGCTGCGCCGCTGACTCTGCATGTAACCTGGAGACGGACCGAGTACATCAGTACAGTGAGTTGGCTAATGGCTTAATAGCCATTAGCCAACTCATTGTACTGATGTACTCGGTCTAGTAAAACAGTAACACTGTAATTACCATTTTTGCCACTGTAATAATAGTCATAGCCAACATTGCCCCCACCATAGTAAACAGTAACACTGTGTGTATAGCCATTTTTCCCACTGTAAAATTGTCCGATGTGTCCGCCATAATGTCGCGGTCACGAAAAAAAATCGCTGATCGCCGCCATTAGTAGTAAAAAAAAAAAAAAAATATTAATAAAAATGTAAAAAGACAAAACTTTTGTTTGTCTTGTGTTTTTTTTTTTTTTTTTTTTTTTTTTTTACTGATCCGATCCGTGACTCCTGATCCGAGGATCGATCCGATCCGTGAGTTTTTTTGATCCGTTGCACCCCCTACTACCCTCCACTAATATATAATAAAACTCATTCTAATAACTCATAAAAAACAATCAAATGAAACATTGTTAACAATGACTAATGCCGCGTACACTAGACCGTTATTCATGTCATGGAAAAAAACAAAGTTTTTCTCGACGTGATTCCTCTCAAGCCTGCCTTGCATACACACGATCGTGATAAAAAAATGCTCCAGCAAAGCACGGTGACCTACAACACGTACGACGGCACTATAAAGGGAAAGTTCCATTCGAATGGCGCCACCCTTTGGGCTGATTATGCTAATTTCCCGTCTCATAGCTTCTGAGCATGCGCGTTTTTTGCCCCCTCGTTAAAGCCTACACACGACCATTTTTCATGACGTGAAAAACGCTGAGAAAAAAATAGAGCAGGTTCTAAATTTTTAATGCCCATTTTTCTCGTCGAGGGAAAAATGCTCTGGAGCCTACACACAAAATTGCATTTTTCTCATCATGAAAAACAGTCGTGTGTACGATACATACAGCAAGTATTCAATGATCTCACAGAACTGTATTATAAAGCATTCTAATAAATGATGTAGCAATTTAAATATGGTCGGGGCAGGGTCATGGGAGTAGGTGTTGTAATGTTAGAGATTATCCTATAGTTTTAAGAATTTTTGGGCGCAGCACCTATGGGCACACTAGTCTTTTCCTCTATGTTGGTTGTTATCCTAGTTCTTTCATTCAGTAAATGTGGGGATAGCCAATGCTGTGCAATTCGTTTTCTTGTAATAAATTGAAATCTGATGGCCGAAACCAACACCGCTAGTGTTTTAACTTTCCTAGTATACAAATGCTGGGATCAAGGGCAATAGGATTGTCGCTCTATTTTTGTTTATAGCTCAAAAGATAAAAACTGCAGAGATGATCAAATACCACCAAAAGAAAGCTCTATTTGTGGGGAAAAAATTACGTCAATTTTATTTGGGAACCACGTCGCACGACTGCGCAATTATCAGTTAAAGCGACAGTGTCGAATCGCAAAAAGTGTTCTGGTTTTTGGCCAGCCAAATGGTCCGGGGCTTAAGTGGTTAAAGTGGATGTAAATCTGATGTGTGTGTGTGTATATATATATATATATATATATATATATATATATATATATATATAATGTTTTTATTAAGCCTTGCACCTTGTACAGTATAGGATTTCATGTCATGCAGGAGCCTGAGCGAGGCATTCTATGTTCTTCAGATCCCCTTCTCCTTTCTTCTTCAGCTCTCCCAGGATTGGCTGCTCCACACATTAGCATGTTTGGGCATTCTGAAGTCATGTGGTGACTTTTCTGGGTTTTGACTGGATGTTGGTGATCATAGCAGAAGTTCAGTGTAAGAAATACCATATTTATCTTGCTATAACGCACCCCGGCGTATAGCGCGCACCCCCGAACTTGAAGGAAAATTCCTGGAAAAAAAAATACTTCGTTTGGATGCCCCTCGTCGGTGTCTTGCCCGTCGTCCATCGCGTCCTGGCCGTCGTCCATCGGCGGCCTTGTCCGGTCCGTCGTCCTTCTGCGGCCATCGTGGTGTCCTCCCTGCTCGATCCACGTTTCCCGCGCTGTGTTTGAACCACTGCGCCGACATATACCGAGCACAGTACACTCGGGTATAGTCGGGCAGGCTCGGCTCCTCTCACGTAAAGGATGTACAGGACGCACAGGACGTGACCGCGAGAGGAGCCGAGCCTGCCCGACTATACCCGAGTGTACTGCGCTCGGTATATGCCGGCGCAGTGGTTCAAACACAGCGCGGGTATCAGCGTATATCGCGCACCCGCGATTTTGCCCTGATTTTCAGGGCAAAAAAGTGCGCGGCATACGCCGATAAATACGGTACACAGGAAAAAATGCATGTTGACAAGGGGAGTGTAGAGATGGGCAGGGAGTATACTGACATCATGACTCCACCCACAGAGCTCCAGACAACAGATCCACCCACAAAATCTGCAGTTTTTCAGGTCTCATAACAGACAGAGGGGAGACATTTGACAGGTAAGGATACATGCAGGAGGCATCTATATCCTTATAGATCAGCACTATGGCAGTAGTTCAGAAAGCATGAGAGTTGGTCTACAATGTACCGGTTTGGGTAGTGGGCTTTTTTATTTGTGGATGTTCATTTCGATTTTGTTAAAAAAAAAAATTAAATATTATAATTATTATTAATACATTTTTTTTTATGCAGTTTCCAATGACTTGGATGGCGCCCTGTATCTTCCATACAAGACAATAGTGTCCACCATCAGCAGTATGGCCTTCAGTGAGGGAGAATCACAGAAGCTTATTGAGATCCTGATTGAGAAAAATGGCATCAAGCAGGATACTTGGCATACGGTAAGACGTCTTCCCTTCTTTTATGTTCATTTGAATTTAATGTAAATCTTTTATGGTAAATTGCTGCATGACCTCCCTTTTCTCTACTGTGTTGTATACATCAAAATGCTCCCTGTGGATTTATTGGTGACGGAGGATAACCAAGCATAAAATTACACATACTTGATCGTGTGTGTCTGATAATTTTTGCTTGTAGCCATCTAACAGAAAAAAAAACAAGGGTCTTGTCTTGTCGGAACTCCATAACCACCTGGGCAATGGACATTTTTAAAGTAGTTGTAAACCCTCACATACACCCAGTGAAGGGACTATCCTCAGGTGATTCACAGAGATGAAACCAATCCTCCTACATAAATTGTATTTGCCTATTTGCAGTCTTCTCTTCTCTGCATCAGTTCAAGGTGCTAAAGTTATAGATTTCAGAAAAAGGGGCAGAGAGATGAAGTTACACTCTGCAGAGCTCAGTGAGGAGAGCTGATTGGAGGGAAAGGGACACAACCCCCTCCACACAGCACACAGGAACTGAGCTGAGGCTGTCAATCAGCTGGAGGTCCCTCCCCGTCACCATTTTTCTTTTGGTGTCAGGAAAACTTGTCAGAAGCGATTCATGCTGATAGCAGAGGAACAAAGCAGCAGACAGAAATGACACTTGGTACTCTTAATTGAGACAAGTACACGCTATAAAGGGATATGCTTTGTTCACATTTTATGTCTGAGGTTTTCAACCACTTTAAATAAAACCTCTCAGCTTTTCATTACACAGTTTTTTAGATCCAGTGATGTCATCACAGGTACTCTGTGCTTCTGTATGTACTACAAACAGATTGTGGTGGGTGGGATGGTCTATTAAGCTCCCCGCAAACATCAGAGCACCCTGCTTCAGTACCGGATGCAAGCAGTGGACTGGATCATGGGGGGATACTAAAATGGCTTAATTGGCAGGTATCGGTCTAGAGCAGGGGTCTCCAAACATTTTAGCCCGAGGGCCACATTGTAGATTTTATAAATATTCGCGGGCTGGAAAAATATTATTATTTCGAAATAAATTAATACAAATTTTAATAATTGCGTCATAACCTTTCCTCACTTCTGTGTCCCTGTCAGAGCCTTTCCTCACTTCTGTGTCCCCGTCAAAGCCTTTCCTCACTTCTGTGTCTCTGTCAGAGCCTTTCCTCACTTCTGTGTCCCTGCCAGAGCCTTTCCTCACTTCTGTGTCTCTGTCAGAGCCTTTCCTCACTTCTGTGTCTCTGTCAGAGCCTTTCCTCACTTCTGTGTCTCTGTCAGAGCCTTTCCTCACTTCTGTGTCTCTGTCAGAGCCTTTCCTCACTTCTGTGTCTCTGTCAGAGCCTTTCCTCACTTCTGTGTCCCCGTCAAAGCCTTTCCTCACTTCTGTGTCCCCGTCAAAGCCTTTCCTCACTTCTGTGTCCCCGTCAGAGCCTTTCCTCACTTCTGTGTCCCTGTCAGAGCCTTTCCTCACTTCTGTGTCCCTGTCAGAACCTTTCCTTACTTCTGTGTCCCTGTCAGAACCTTTCCTCACTTCTGTGTCCCTGTCAGAGCCTTTCCTCACTTCTGTGTCCCCCGTCAGAGCCTTTCCTCACTTCTGTGTCCCCGTCAGAGCCTTTCCTCACTTCTGTGTCTCCGTCAGAGCCTTTCCTCACTTCTGTGTCCCCGTCAGAGCCTTTTCTCACTTCTGTGTCCCCGTCAGAGCCTTTTCTCACGTCTGTGTCCCCGTCAAAGCCTTTCCTCACTTCTGTGTCCCCGTCAAAGCCTTTCCTCACTTCTGTGTCCCCGTCAAAGCCTTTCCTCACTCGCCCTAAATCTCTCCACTCTGATCACTTTCCCCCCCCCCCCCTCATACCTCTCTCCTAACACACACCTTTGGGTTTTGCATTCCTGCAGACAATTCCCCCCAGTCTTGCGGCTCCTCCTCCAGATGATGTCAGTGGAGGAATCTGCAGCACACCAGGGTGGGTTAGCTGTCACTGGAACAGGCACAAATCCTTCATAGAAATCTGGCGGTGGCAGCTGCACAGAGCGGGAACCTCCTCCACTCCAACCTCCTCCTCTGCCACCACTCCCCCAGCCCAACCTCCTCCTCTGCTGCCACTCCCCCAGCCCAACCTCATCCTCTGCCCTCACTCGCTCAGCCCAACCTCCTCCTTTGCCGCCACTCCCCCAGCCCAACCCCAACCTCCTCCCCTGTCGCATAAAGGGGACGTTCCATTCAAATGGCGCCACCCTATAGGCTGCTTTTGCTGATCCTCATGTTAGTAAAAGTTTGATGAGAGACGATTTGCGCTTTTCAGCCTTGTGCTTTTCAGTCCGTTACAGCGTGACAAATGTGCTATCTCCATTACGAACGCTAGTTTTACCAGAATGAGCGCTCCCGTCTCATAACTTTATTCTGAGCAAGCATGTTTTTTCCCCTCACGAGCGGTTTTCGCGACGAGAAAAAGACTGACGGGGAAAAAATAGAGCAGGTTTCGATTTTTTTTTTTTTGCGGGCAGTTTTCTCGTCGGGAAAACTGCTATGTAGCATACACATGACCAGTTTTCCCGACCAATCTAAAAAATTGCAGTTTTCTCGTTGGGAAAACCGGTCGTGTGTACAAGGCATTACAATCAACTTCCTTCAAATGGATGCATCAAAATTTGGCTGGTCCCTGCTGAACTGACCAAATTTGATTCCATTGATGGTCATCTTTAGTCAAAGGGTTTTCCCGGTATATCTTTTAGTAGGCTTTCAGCCACATGAACCTCATCTGAGGTTATGCCTAGATAACGCTGAGGTGGGTATGGCCTAACATTAAGCTCGCCAGCCAAATTTCACTCTGTGCTTGGCCCCATTAGCCGCCTCCCACCCAACATCCCTTGATTGAAAAATCAAAGAAGCTGGGTGATTAATTATCAGTATCCAGTTGGGCTGGCACTCTTTGGGCATTTTGACAGCTGGTGGGGCTGGTTGTCAAAATACAACACACATGGGATACAATAGCCGAAGGGTGGTACTTTCGTCCATCCATGCTGTATAGCGTGGATTAAGGAATCTGTTACAATTCACCCAATCTATATATGTATGGCCAGCTTTACTTTCAAGGATTCCCCAGTTTGACGTGACATATTGTGTGAATAAAATAATAGCCAACAACAGATGAACAGTACATATTTTTTGTGATCACTTTTTCAGGCCTCTCAGAAAGGAGATCCAGTTGCAGCTCTGAAAAAGCAGTTGGAAGAGAAGGAAAAATTACTGTCAGCAGAACAAGAAGATGCAGCGGCGGCTAAAAATAGACTGCGGGAGATGAATAAGGTGGGTTCAGCTGGTGGCCTGGAAACACCTCCTGTCCTTTACAGTCACAAAGATCATCTAAACCTTGACTGATTTTCTGCTGCATTAAACCCAGGATACACTCACAGGTCTATAAAGAAAAGTATCATCAGTTAATCATCAAAAGAAAGCAATATTCAAGTTGACATGTGGGGGAATCCTTGGGCACTTTTACCCTCTTCCTGCCCAGGCCAATTTTCAGCTTTCAGCGCTGTCAAACTTTGAATGACAATTGCGCGGTAATGCAACACTTTACCTAAACAACATTTTTATCATTTTTTTTTCACACAAATAGAGCTTTCTTTTGGGGGTATTTAATCACCACTGGGTATTTTATTTTTTGCTAAATAAACAAAAAAAGACAAAAAAACAAAACATTGTTTTATAGTTTTGTTATAAAATTTTGCAAATAAGTAATTTTTCTCCTACACTGATGTGCGCTGATGGGCAGCACTGATGAGCGCTGGTAGGCGGCACTGGCAGGTTACCCTGATGAGGAGGCACTGGTGGGCAAAGATTGGCAGCACTTGTGGGAACTGGTGGGACTGCACTGATAATCAGGACAATGATAATGAGTGCTCTGATTATCAGTGTAGATGTCCCTTTTAGAGAAGCTGGTTATCGGCTCTCTTCTCCTCTCCTCATGCTGTCCGCATGAGAAAAGGAGTGCCGATAACTGGAATCTGTTTACCTCCATGTTCAGCTGTGATTGGACACAGCTGATCACATGGTAAAGAGGCGCTGATTGTCAATCTGTGATTAGCAGTATCAGTGTCCAGCTGCGGCCACGATCATGCAAAGTCGTTATATGACTGCATCACCGACCGCGTTGTAGCTGTCATTCAGCAAGTTGTTAACATTTTTGTGTACAATGCAATCAGTGTCATTGCGTAAAACACGCAAAAGCAATCTTAAATATACCTTTGTCTTTTTTTTTTTTTTTTAGAGCCAACATCCTAAAATGACCACATAGGAACGTCATATATATGCCAGAATGTAGGCTTTAAAGTTGAACTTTAATCCACGTACATTTTGCCTTCCCTGGCTCCTCTTTTGTCCCCTTATCAACATGCTAATAAAACATTTAAAGTAGAATTCCAGCTAAGGCCAACTTTTCTTAAAAAAATACTCCCTTCCCTTCCTTTCCTAACCTTTTTAAAACAACTTAACCTATTTTCAGCTCACTCTGGTCCAGCTATGTGATCCAGCTTCCCTGTGTCAGCCAGCGGCAGCTGAAGGGGAGAGGAGGGACCACAGACAATGGATGGGCCATAGGAGCCTATGGGTGACGTTGCTGCTCCTGGATTTTACAGCTGTTGTTCGAGTGTTAAGCTTTAAAGGTGAAAATGTTGCATGGTACAATCAAGAGTTTAAAATGCCCACAAATGAATATTTTGGTGGTGAGTGAATGCTGGGTGACCGAATTACCAGTTGGTAAGGTTTCCCACATTCGTATGGAGTTTTAAGCGTCGCCCAACTTGGACCAAGCTGGTTCAAACAAAGTATTGTAAAAGCTATATTATATCTTTTATGAATGGGTGGGGCAAAAGGGGGTAGGTATTGTTGGCACTCTGAATGAGTGCCCACGACAGGTCCAGAGGCTGTATTAACCCCGCAGCAGCGGGGGATTTCAATTGGGACAGCCAGCACCAACACAAGGGACACTTTATATTAAATGTAAGTACTTCCCCTTTTTTATTTGAATGTAACTAATATTTAGGCTTTAAAGTCCTATTCTGTGATTTAACCACTTCAGATCCGTAGGACATCCTCCACTTTGAGCAGCTGCAGGCATCATTCAGATATCGCTGTCTTCAGCTGGCGATTCTGTGCACCAGAAGAACGATCAAAGCAGCGGTTCCGCCACTCGATCGTTCTTCTAGGCAGCGGGAGGGGACGTCCCCCCCCCCTCCCGCCGCCATCCGGTGCTTCTCCGGGCTCTCCCGTGCCATCGGGGGCCCGGAGAGTGAATCGGCCGGCGCTCGTTGGTGAACCATAGAGATGACTGGTGACCAGACGGTCACAGTCATCTCTATGACCGTCGGAGGGCCGGGCGCGACGTTATGACGTCACGCCCGGTACCCGGAAGTAAACAAAGCCGCTATCGCGGCTGTCGGCATGTAATCGGTGAAATTTTTTTCACCGATTTCATGCTTGTAAGCCTGTAGGAGAGATGTGGGGTCTTATTGACCCCACATCTCTCCATAAAGAGGACCTGTCACAGTGATTCATATTACAAGGGATGTTTACATTCCTTGTAATAGGAATAAAAGTGATCAAAAAAACAAAATGTCAAAAAAAGTGTAAAAATAAAAAAATGAAGTAAAATAAAATAATAAAAAAAAAATTTAAAACGCCCCTGTCTCGGTCGCTCGCGTGCAGAAGCGAACGCACATGCAAGTCCCGCCCACATATGTAAACACCGTTCAAACCCCACATGTGAGGTATCATCGCGTGCGTCGGAGCGTGTGCAACAATTCTAGCACTAGACCTACTCTGTAACTCAAAAATAGTAACCTGTAAAAAAAATTAAAGCGTTGCCTATGGAGATTTTTAAGTACCGAAGTTTGGCGCCATTCCTTGAGTGTGCGCAATTTTAAAGCGTGACATGTTAGGTATCTATTTACTCGGCGTAACATCGTCTTTCACATTATACAAAAAAATTGGGCTAACTTTACTGTTTTGTTATTTTTTAATTCATGAAACTGTTTTTTTCCCTAAAAAAAGGCGTTTGAAAAATTATTGCGCAAATACCATGCGAGAAAAAAAGTTGCAATGACCGCCATTTTATTCCCTAGCGTGTCTGCTAAAAAAAATATATAATGTTTGGGGGTTCTGATTAATTTTCTAGCAAAAAAATTGTGATTTTTACATAAAGGAGAAAAGTGCCAAAATAGGCCCGGTAACGAAGTGGTTAATATTAACACGCATCTATAAAAACAAATCGGCAGGATTGGGTTCCATATTTCTTTTACAGAAAACATTTGTTTCCCCCACGGCTCAGTTCAGCTGCGTGGTGCAATGAAATCAGCTGATGCCCCCAGGCATGGGGGAGAATGCAACTCCCTTCCCATCCTCTCCTGCAGTGGTGCTAAGTAAGGCCGGTCATACACGGTGCAAATTTCTTTCCTGCACCGTAGGTTGCAGGAAACAAATTTGCACGATTCCCCTATCGACACAGACAGTGCTGACAGGGGAATCCCTCCTGCCGAGCAATTGTCTTCTGGCGCGGGCGGTGGAAGCTGTCACTACCGGGAGAAGACTGTGATTATCGACAGTGGCTATAGCAGCTGCTAGCGATAATTGCAAGAGAATCTGGCGAGCTGGTTGTACCCAAGTTGATCAACTTGATACATTCAGCCTGCCCATTAACGGGTCGAATCTCCTGCTGAACCGGCCGAGATTAGAACTGTGTATGCCGGCCTAAGCTCTGACTAGACTATGCTAGTGCTATTTAGGGTTTACTTCCCTGCTCCCAGTGGCTAAACGAGAGCAGGGGGTGAATGAAAGGGGAGTATGTGCCGGTGCAGAGGGGACACTAAAGTAAATATGCTAAACTGCACATACATGGATCGAAATTCGGCTGGTTCAGCAGGGCCCGGCGAAATTATAATCCAAGCATGGGCACTGTGGTTAAAACAGCCGTTCAATCAACCGATCGACTTCTGTACAACCACCCTGTTGGAAAATTTCCACTCGATCAGCCCTGCACGGTGTTGCCTGCTGCGCTGATCAGTGTATTCTAAAAGTGGAGAAGTCTTCCGCTGCGGAATACAAAGACAGAGCAGGAAGGATTCCCCCAACCACCTTGGAATCAGATCAGTTTTTTCATTCAGCCTGGCGGTTGAACGGGAAAAAAAATTACTCCTTTAACCACTTAAGGACCGCCTCCTGTAAATATACGTCCACAGAATGGCACGGCTGGGCAGATGGACGTACCGGTACGTCCTGTACATCTACCCAGCCGTGGGTCGCGCGCGACCCGGTCCGAAGCACCGGGACCCGCGGACCCGATCGCCGCTGGGGTCCCGCGATCGGTCCCCGGAACTGAAGAACGGGGAGAGCCGCGTGTAAACACGGCTTCCCCGTGCTTCACTGTGGCGGCTGCATCGATCGTGTCATCCCCTTTATAGGGAGACACAATCGATGATGTCACTCCTACAGCCACACCCCCCTACAGTTGTAAACACACACTAGGTAAAACCTAACCCCTTCAGCGCCCTCTGTGGTTAACTCCCAAACTGCAACTATCATTTCCACAATAAAGAATGCATTTTAAATGCATTTTTTGCTGTGAAAATGACAATGGTTCCAAAAATGTGTCAAAATTGTGCTAAGTGTCCGCTATAATGTCGCAGTCATGGAAAAAATCGCTGATCGCCATTAGTAGTAAAAAAAAAAAATTGTTAAGAAAAATGCAATAAAACTATCCCCTATTTTGTAAACGCTATAAATTTTGCGCAAACCAACCGATAAACGCTTATTGCGATTTTTTTTTTATTTTTTTACCACAAATATGTAGAAGAATACTTATCGACCTAAACTGAGGAAATTTTTTTTTTTATATATTTTTGGGGGATATTTATTATAGCAAAAAGTAAAAAATATTTAATTTTTTTCAAAATTGTCGCTCTATTTTTGTTTATAGCACAAAAAATAAAAACTGCAGAGGTGATCAAATACTACCAAAAGAAAGCTCTATTTGTGGGAAAAATAGGATGCTAATTTTGTTTGGGAGCCACGTCGCACGACCGCGCAATTGTCAGTTAAAGCGACGCAGTCCCGAATCGCAAAAAGGGCCTGGTCCTTTACCTGCATTTTGGTCCGGGGCTGAAGTGGTTAAAGCCAGGCTTACGTTGCCCTCTGGGGAGCTTATGGCCATTTCACATCACCTCTCCCATATCACTGTTTTGCATTTTAAGAAGTTGACTGCGAGCGATCAAGCATAATGCAATCTGCAGGCTGGCTCTGTATAAGTCAAATTCGTGTAGAGAACAGATTTCTTTTTCCATTGTACAGTAACATTCCACATTGTAATATGCAGCTGCTGTAGCAAGATACATTTTTTTTTTTTTTTTTAAATCACAGTTTCTTTTAAACTTCATCCTGATGTAACACGGAGTATAACAAAACAACGCCATTGTCACTATGCTATAATTGTGTCTATAGAAGAGAATCTAAACGTGTTTTCTTGTATTTTGTATGATGGAATAGACAACATGTTTGTCCTTCAATCAATGTGCAAAAATGCAGTTACGTGGAATCTATGGGTTGGATGCAATATGTGTTCTCAAATGACCTTTGCTTGGCAGCTTGTGAAGACATCTGTATCATGAAAATTGCTGGGAATAGGGACATCTAGTGGGCATACGAAAACAAATGACCCCAAACCAGACACTTTATTACATACTGTATATTCATAGACGTATAGCTAAATTTCACTATGCCTTGAAAGAAGCTGATTTATTTCACATTTTATTATAGTTATCCTGTAGAGTGGCAGCTAAATACACATTTAACCGCTGGATTCACGCCTACGCATTTTTTTAGTGCTTTTTGCATTTTGCAGATTTGCTCTACAGAACGTGTTCCATAGGAAATCATGTTAAATGGACTGTAGTGCAAATCTGAAAACTGCAAAAAGCACTAAAAATGCATAGGTGTGAATCCAGCCTCAAGCCCCGGACCATTTTGCTGGTCAAAGACCAGGCCACTTTTTGCGATTCGGCACTGAGTCGCTTTAACTGGCAATTGCGCGGCCGTGCAACGTGGCATCCCAAACAAAATTGACGTCCTTTTTTTCCCACAAATAGAGCTTTCTTTTGGTGGTATTTTATCACCTCTGCGTTTTTTTTTTTTTTTTTGTGTGTGCTATAAACAAAAATAGAGCGACAATTTTAACTATATCTTTAACATTTTGCTATAATAAATATCCCCCAAAAATATATAAAAAAATAAAATGTTTTCCTCAGTTTAGTCCAGGGGTCTCCAAACTTTTCAAACAAAGGGCCAGTTTATTGTCCTTCAGACTTTAGGAGGGCCAGATTGTGGCCAGCGGGGACAGAAAATGTCCCGGGCCTAGCACCAGTGAGAATAAATGTGGCCTCAGGGTTGGTGGTCAGTAGAAGGAGGAGTAGGGCCCCTATCAGTAGGAGGAATAGTATCCCATCATTGATATCAGTAGAAGAAATAGTGCCCCCTTGTTGGTGTCAGTTGGAGGAATAGTGCCCCAAGGGCCAGATAAGGGCTAGCAAAGGGCCCTCGGGCCGCAGTTTGGAGACCCCTGGTTTAGTTCGATACGTATTCTTCTACATATTTTTGGTAAACGAAAATCGCAATAAGCGTTTAATTGGTTTGCACAAAAGTTATAGCGTCTACAAAATAGGGGATAGTTTTATGGCATTTTTATTAATAATTTTAATTTTTTTACTAGTAATAGCAGCGATCAACGATTTTTATTGTGACTGCCACATTATGGCGGGCACATTGGACACTTTTGACACATTTTTGGGACCATTGTCATTTTTGCTATAAAAATGCACTGATTACTGTGAAAATGACACTGGCAGTGAACAGATTAACCACTAGGTGGCGCTGTATGGGTTAAGTGTGCCCTAGGGAGTGCTTCTAACTGTAGGGGGGATGGGCTGTGTGTGACAGGACAGTGATCACCGCTTCCGATTACAGGAAGCTGTGTTCATTGTCCTGTTACTAGGAAGACTGGGGAAATGCTTGTTTACCTAAGCATTTCCCTTCTCCCTCACCGTGACACGATCGCAGGTATGCAAGCTCCGCGGGACCCGCGGTCGGAGTCACTGAGCTTGCGGCGGGCGCGTGTCCACAATGCTGCTTCTCAAAGGGGACGTATATATGCGTCTTTTTGCCTGCCCGTGCCATTCTGCCGACGTATATCTGCGTGCGGCGGTCTGCATATAATGTTTTTGTTTTTTTTCCCATCCAAAGTGTTTGTAACCCTCTAAAGCCACACACAAACACAAAGGTTTGTTATCCAGGTTCCTTTACCAGATAGCATAGCCAGTTCCTTAGCCTGCACTAAAGCAGCAGGACAGCCTGGTCAAGAATACATCCACATCCTGCTGACTGGACAGTGAAGTTAAAGCAGGACTCTGATAAGGTCATTCCTCTGCTCACTTTGCTCTGTCCACCTATCCATATTTCCCTGCCAGCAATAGAGAAGGAGAATAAGGAGTTAATTATGACTGATTAGCTTAAACTAAGGATTAATAAAGGGTTCAACAATGGAACATTTTACTTGTCAGGTTTTTTAACTGACTTCATCTGCAGATCAAAGTTCATCCTTTTGATCTGTAGATGAATAAACAGAAAGATACAGAATGAAACAATGTTTCTTTGTACTTTGTATCTTTCTGTATTAGCAGCTGAGCGAGGTTGTTGATAAACATTGCCAGACTGCTTTTTATTTTTTACAGCTCCTGCTACCTGGACCTTCTCTGTGTACTCAGCAATGCAGCTGCAGTTAATCAGCGCTGAATTGACTTGTACTGGGACGGGGGATCCCGGCAGAAGGACTTCATGTGCTTGACGGGCCCTGTGTACAATTTTTTTATTTTTTTTTAGCAAGTCTAACACGCCCAGAGTCTGCAACTGTATAAGCAGAGCAGACATGGGTCATCTGGCTGCTCCGCTCAGCTCTTTAGGGGGTCAGCAAATGGATCCCTTGCTGAGAAAAACCAGATCCAGCACGTGTGAAAGGGGCCTTATTCTCTAAAAATAATCCACACAAATCCATTACAGAATACTTTATTAATCCAAAAGGGAAATTGGCCCTCAAATCTATTTTTCACAAAATGATTTCTTACTATGTTTTTTGCCTCCTTGTAATGTCCCCCAAGAGCTCCTGAACCTTTCAGTTTTCGCCATTTGTAAGCGCACATTAGTTGCCATCGTGTGCTCTGCCCTAGGCACAGTGCAAATCCCATAGTCCATAATCTCTATCCCATAGTCCATTTTAGGGGAGAGCAAAACAGGGTGGCTGTATTCCTAAGCCTGGTACACACGATTAGATTTTACGCGGACAAAACGTAGGACTTTTGTCCGAAGGGCGTTGGCACTTGTCTTGCATACAAACGGCAAAGAATTGTCGGCCAACAAACGTGTTTTTTCAGATCTTTAGCGCCACCCTTTGGGCAACTTCTGCTAATGTTGTCTCATGGTTATCATTGCTTCTGAGCATGCGTGTTTGTACTTTGTACAATTGTCCGATGGAGCATACAAACGGTTGGATTTTCCGACAACAGCCTGCCATCACACAATTCCTGTCAGAAAATCCAATCGTGTATACGGGCCTTTACATACAGTGAGACAATAGGTGTGCGCAGCCTTTTGAATTAGGGTGTGCACCCCAAAGCTCAAACACACATGCGTGGATGTAAATATATAGGGCAGTAGGGCAGAGGTTGGTGTTGTAGAGCAGTGGAGGTGTCAGTAGGGCAAAGATTGGTATCAGTAATTTTTTTTTTTTTTTTTTTTTAAATATTTTTATATATATATATATATATATATATATATATATATATATATAGATAGATAGATAGATAGATAGATAGATAGATAGATAGATAGATAGATAGATAGAGATATATATATATATATATATATATATATATATGGGAAAAAAATTTGAGCCCCATTGGGGGACTTTGGTGAAATATTAGGGGTCTAAACAGACCCCTGATGTCTCACTTTAGATACAGAGAAAGGGACTGAGGACAGAGATTCCCCAGTCCCTTTCTCTGCAGCCAAGCAGCAAGGGGAATCTGCGCAGCACAGGGTGATTAGGGTGATTCCAAATTCCAAAAAAAAAAAAAATAGAATTTGGAGATCTGGAGGAGGCTGAGAGTGAAAGGAGGTACTTTTTTGAGTTAAGGATACTTGCTTGAATAGAATTGTTTTTTAAATTAGAGTTTAGTGGTATCTTCTATATCCGCTTCTGATCGGCCTCTGATTCTATACACCAACCTCCACTGCTTATTACTGATCCCAGGCCTCTCACACAGAACAGATCACCTCCATTACTGGCGCTTTCACCAATGTGAAATTTTGCGGAGAAGAGAGGAAATGCCAAACTTAATTTATGTCTCCATCTCTTACCAATGATGAGTACATTAATAATAATGTAGTCATTAGCTTCATTGTGTTTTTCTTAGCAGTGTGTTCTCTTTATTGCGTCTGATAAGGATGATGTAATCCTCTTTGTGTGCACAATGTTGGATCTCTCTGGAATATTTATTTTTAATGTTTTTATATGTTACTTTGCAGGATTTGGCAGCTGAGAAGACGAAGGCAAACAGCGCTGAATCCAAGCTGAAGGAGCAGATCTTGTCTCGAGACCAGGAGATTAATGCGTTGCAAGCCAGAATGCAGGCCAGTTATAAGGACCATGTGGATGAAATCCAGCAGCTACAAGGAAAGGTAAATGTAGAAATGCAAAGATTACAGAATACAAAGACGGGGCTGATAACTAGAGGTGGGGCACAATCTGGAGTACAGGAAAGGTAACTAGAGAAAACATTTAGAGAAAGAGCTTAATGGATATTTGAGTTTTTTTGTTTTTTATTAAGTTCTTATGAGTTCTGTACTTCATGTTTTAGGCAGCCCATAGACAGTGCAAGTTTCTTTCCTGCAACCAATGCTTGCAAGAAAGAAATTCACATGATTCCCCCATCAACGCAGACAGTGTTGACAGGGGAATCCCTGTTGTCGAGCAATTGTCTTCTCCCAGCAGTGACAGTGATTATTGCTAGCAGCTATGGCAGCCGCTTGCGATAATCGTAAGCAAATTCGACAGGCTGGCTGTGCACAAGTTGATCAATAGATATGTATTATCAGCTTGCCCTTTAATGGTTCGAATCTTGTCCGGTTCAGCACAAACCTTCGTTAAATCGCTAGCCTTCATTAAATTGCTAGCCTTCATTAAATTGCTAGCCTTCATTAAATTGCTAGCCTTCATTAAATTACTAGCCTTTGTTAAATTACTAGCCTTCGTTAAATTGCTAGCCTTTGTTAAAGAGGATACTGCTCTGTGCAGTATTATTGCACAGAGCGTATAGTTGTCATTTAAAACTCCTTAATTAATTGAGCTCTTGGGGCCAGATTTACGAAAACTTGCGGCCGTGTAACGTAACCCGTTTACGTTACACCGCCGCAAGTTTTCAGTGTAAGTGCCTGATCCTCAAAGCACTTACCTGGAAACTTGCGGCGGTGTAACGTAAAGTCGTCCGGCGCAAGCCCGCCCAATTCAAATGGGGCGGGTACCATTTAAATTAGGCGCACTCCCGCGCCGGACGTTCTGCGCATGCTCCGTTCGCAATTTTCCCGACGTGCTTTACACAAACTTACGGCGGCCCGACGTGTTTGTGAATCGCGACGTGCGTAACGTACTTACGCCGAAAAAAAAAAAATTCAAAAGCGACGTGGGAACGATGGGTATACTTTAACACGGTGGAGTAATTTTACACCATGTTAAAGCACACCTAACTTTGCGACGGGGAAAAAAAAGTTGTGGCGACGTAACGACGGGAAAAACCTTTGTGGATCGCCGTAACTGCTAATTTGCAATCCCGACGCTGGAATACGACGCAAACTCCCCCCAGCGGCGGCTGAAGTATTGCATCCTAAGATCCGACAGTGTAAGTCAATTACACCTGTCGGATCTTAGGGCTATCTATGCGGAACTGATTCTATGAATCGGCCGCATAGATACGACGGTGTATCAGGAGATACGCCGTCGTATCTCCTCTGTGAATCTGGCCCTATGTTTCTTTTGCTAATTTGGACTCTTTAGAGCTCATTTACACCATATTCAGTTGAACGCACATGCAGGAAAAGTGAAAGTATTTGAAAGGGGCTATTTAAACCATTCCGGCACACCCATGTGTGTTTAAAAGTATAGCATGCTGCATTTTTTTCTGAAATGGAACACAATTGGACACGCCTAAATGCACTGAATGTAAATGCAACATGTAAAAATAAATAAATAAATAATGCCAAAAAATGTGCCACAGATGCTTTTCAAATGCATGTAAAAGCACATGTGGATCCACACCCTGAACACCAACAATTCCTTACAGAACACACTTTTTGCCCGTTACAATGTACATTCATGTAGAAAATTGGCCACCCTTGTGACAAAGTTTATTTTTGATCCTTCATAGTAATAAATGTCAGAGCACAGAACTTTAGTACATTGTCAGTCTGCATTGCCGTATAAAGTTCCATGATGAAGTAGACTAACAAAATTATATATAACCTTGATTACAGAAAAATTTGATACATTTTGAATTGTAACAGTCAAGGTAAAAAAAATAGAATGCAAAAACTCAAGTATGGTTTTGTAGATAAGTGATGAATTGCCTTGGAATTTACAACTGTTAGGCCCCGTACACACGACAGAGTTTCTCGGCAGAATTCACTGAGAAACTCGGTCAAAACCCGGATTCTGCCGAGAAACTCTGTCGTCTGTACAGTTTTGGCTCGATGGAGCCGCCGAGGAGCTCGACGAGAAAATAGAGAACATGTTCTCTATTTTCTCGTTGTTCTATGGGAGAAGGCGGCCCGCCGAGCTCCTCGGCGGCTTCATCCCAAAACTCGACGAGGAACTCGACGTGCTTTGCACGTCGAGTTCCTCGGCCGTGTGTACGGGGCCTGAGAGGGCCAGTTGAGTTATACACAGGGATGGACTGGCCATTGGGACTACAGGGAGTTTCCCGGTGGGCCAATGGCTTAGTGGGCCGGCTTCAGTGACAGCGGACCGCCGCCCCCCTCCGCTCCTCTGTCTCTCCCTTCCCGCAGCGCTCACCTCCTCTCCCTCCCCGCAGCGCTCACCTGGGGGGAACAGAGAAGCAGGGGGGAGGACCAGAGGAGCAGGGGGGAGGGGACAGACAGCTGACTCAACAGCTATGGCCTGAGAGTTTCTCACTTCTGCCTATTCTTGTCCCATAAGGGGGGGGCACTGAACTGATTCTTTGCCCCGGGAGAAATAATGTCTAGCTTCCCCACTGGTACTGCCTATAAGAGTACCAGTACCAGCCGTTCTACTCTAATAAACTAGAATGGCTAGTGGCTAGTGAAGGGGGAGAGGGGGCTTGAGTGGCCCGTGGGGGGGGTGCAGGAGTTGTCCGGCCGCTGTGGGAGTGACCTGTCAAAGTGGGCCAGTCTGGATGAAGTCCAGGGCCAAATTTTTGTCCCAGTCCAGCCCTGGTTATACATATGCGCATTGGATGTGTTTTGAACCACATGCAATTCACATGACATGTGAAAGAATGTTGCTTTCTATTGTGCCGGTTCACATATGTCTGCTGCAGCCGGAGGGCAGATTCAGTGCAAATTGCAAAGGACCTGTCAGGTTTCTGAGCAGTGCGGTCTGTTTCAGGTGCAAATTCAGGCTCATTGACTTCTATGAGAATGCTTCTGAATCGCACATGTCATTCAGTTGTGAGCAGAATAAAATCCTGACCTGATCCTGATCAAAAACTGACCTGAAACGCTGAACAACTACGCTGAACAACAATATACTCGAGTATAAGCCGACCCGAATATAAGCCGAGGCACCTAATATTATTACAAAAAACTGTGAAAACGTATTGAATCGAGTATAAGCCTAGGGTGTCCATCTGCATGCCTCACTGTGCCTCACTGTGCCTCACTTTGCCCCACTGTGCCCATGCCTCTCTGTGCCCATGACTAGACTGACGTTTAACATGGGAGTCTATGGAAGGGGTGCCCGGCTTTGAAAAATCGGTGCTCCCCAGCCTAGGTCCCCTAGACATCAAACTTTGCACACTTGTAGGGGAGAAATGCGTGCCAAGTTCTGGGTCCAGGGATCCTATGACCGGCCGGTACCGGGTCCCCAAAATCAACGGAGAAATGATGTTTAACATGGGAAGGGGTGCCCGGCTTTGAAAAATCGGTGCTCCCCAGGCGTAGGTCACCTGGCCAGTACCAGGTCCCCAAAGTCCGGGAGATCAGGCGCAAAAAGGTGACTCGAGTATAAGCCGAGGGGGGCATTTTCAGCACATACTCGGCTTATACTTGAGTATATAAGGTACTTGTCAATTGGCTGTGAAAACGGAGCTTCAATTCGCACAGCACATGTGTGAACCCAGCCTTAGTAGTTAATGCTTGCAGCTATCTCTTAACTGATGCTTTAGGCCATAGAGCAGATTCCAGACATGATTGAAGTCTAATTTCTTGAAATTCTCCACCCTTCTTTTCAATTTTGGGTGTGTTCAAAAGCAGCAATGACGTACAATGGTCTGTTTCTCTAGATATAGATGAAGGTATTATATGGAGACCTGCATAGCAAGAAAGGTCAACATACCTACAGCTTACAATATTCAGCCCTTGAGAGTGTGTGTGTGTGTGTGTGTGTGTGTGTGTGTGTGTGTATGAGGGGGTTGGCTGCTTTGTAGGCTTTACTGAACCCTGCAGATGGCACTCTTGCCAGCATATTTAGGCTTTGACAGTGATCTGAGTAAAGTGTCGTAGGGGCAACAGACACCATAAGAATATAGCTACACACATTTTTTTTTTTGTACACTTTTTTTACTCTGTGTATTGTATTTACTTCCAACCTTTCAAATGACAATAAGCCTCTGAAGAAGGACTACACGGTCCAAAACATGTTGGGCGTAATTTCCTAGTATGTATTCTCACTAGTCCAACAATGTTTATAGGGCAGCCAAGATCCATGCCAAGGTTGTATTGAGTTTACTTGTCATTTTATATGTGTGTGTGTATATATATATATATATATATATATGTGTGTGTGTGTGTGTGTGTGTGTGTGTGTGTGTGTGTGTGTGTGTGTGTAATATATATATATATATATATATATATATATATATATATATATATATATATATACCCCTTTATCATCTACCCCTTTGCTACTACAATTTTATTGTATGTTCATAATAAACACATTTTTATCATATTACGTGGTCTGTCTTCAAAAATCCAGAGGGGTATTACCGTGTCTTGAGCACTAGGTTTTCTTTTTGTTAACTTCCACCCTTCTGGTTTTGTCCCCAAACAGGTTCGTGGACTTCAAGAGGAGCTTGAGAACGGTCCTAAAGCACAACTCGCTCGTCTGCAGCAGGAAAATTCTATTCTAAGAGATGCACTAAACCAAGCAACCAGCCAAACTGAAAGCAAGTAGGTGCTCTAATATAAATCTCGTATTGTCCTCCATTAGATTTGTAACCTTAAAAAAACATTCATTAATGGTCTGTGATACTACTGTATACAGGCAGTCCCCAGGTTAAAAACAAGATGGGTTATGTGGGTTTATTCTTAGGGCCATTTCACATGGGGCTGTCCGTGTGCGGGCTCCGCTTTGCTCAGCAGTGATCGCTCCGTCGATCCCCGCTGATCAGGCAGATGACAGGTCTGTCTCTGCACACTGTTTAGGGACCAAAGTGGAGCAGGTAGGGCGGGCTGTGTGGGAGGACCCCCTCACACACCTGCCATTGCCACCCGGGGCATGGAGAAAGATGGCAGATTGCCTCTGGGGGAGGCCTGCCTACTCCCAACTCCTGCAGTCCGGCTCCTCTCTCGAGTACACGCACAAAATACACTTAAAAAAAAAAAAAAAAGTGTCCGAAGTGTCTGCCATAATGTTTCAGTACTGAAACAATTCAGGCGTATCTAGCTTTAAGAATCGGGCGCATAGATACGACGGCGCATCTGTGTACTTACGCGGCGTATATAAAGATACGTCGGCGTAAGTGCTTTCTGAATCCGGCCCATATTTTTTTCCATTATATGCTTATATTTTATTTATCTTTTTTATTTATTTAATTTTGTTTTTTTATTTACAATGCAGGATTTTTATATGTCATATACTGTATGCTTATTAGGAGTATAGCTATTTAAACGCTGCACATTTGTTATATTATGCTGATTTTTTTTTCAGTTTTCCTTATCCTTGTCCTAATACATTTTCTTTAGGCACAACTTAGCTGTTTATGCTGTAACCATGAGCATAAAATCTGTTTTGAAATTCTGATGTATAAGGCAAACATATTGTTTATCCTTTAATTTTACTGGTTAGTTGGAAGTCTTATGCCCTGTACACACGATCGGTTCATCTGATGAAAACAAACCGATGGATTTTTTCGTTGGATATCCGATGAAGCTGACTTTCATCAGTCTTGCCTACACACCATTGGTTAAAAATCCGATCGTGTTCAACGCGGTGACGTAAAACACTACGACGTGCTGAGAAAATTGAAGTTCAATGCTTCCAAGCATGCGTCGACATGATTCTGAGCATGCGTGGATTTTTATCCGATGGAGTTCCACACAGACGATTGTTTTTTAACCATCAGAAAGTTTTAAAACGGGTTCTATTTATTTTTTTCACCAACGGGGGAAAAAAACTGATGGGGCTCACACACGATCGGTTTGTCCGATGAAAACGGTCCATCGGTCCGTTTTCATCAGACGAACCGATCGTGTGTACAGGGCATTAGATGAACGGAGTTAATGTAATACAATAAATGTATTTTTAATATACTAATAAAAGTAGGCAGTTACCGTATTTATTCGAGTATAACGCGCACCCGTGTATAACGCGCACCCCTAATTTTCAATTAAAAATCGGTATAAAATCATTGTAATTGCCAAAAATCATTTATGTCCAGCCATGCCCCCTGTATGTCCAGCCATGCCCCCTGTATGTCCAGCCATGCCCCCTGTATGTCCAGCCATGCCCCCTGTATGTCCAGCCATGCCCCCTGTATGTCCAGCCATGCCCCCTGTATGTCCAGCCATGCCCCTTGTATGTCCAGCCATGCCCCTTGTATGTCCAGCCATGCCCCTTGTATGTCCAGCCATGCCCCCTGTATGTCCAGCCATGCCCCCTGTATGTCCAGCCATGCCCCTTGTATGTCCAGCCATGTGCCCTTACCTTTAAAAAGGAGTTCTCTAAGCTAAAACTTTTAACCCCCGCTGTGCCCGGGCTGTAAAACTATGCAAAATAAACTTTCACTTACCTGCCTACGATCCCCCGTTGTTCCGATATCGCCGTCCCGTTCTCCGGTCCCGGTCTCTTCCACTTCCTGGGGGTCGGTGACTCACAGTGCGCTCAGCCTATCAGCGGCCGCGACGGGACATTGCTGCGGCCGCTGATAGGCTGAGCGTGCGGCACGCGGGAACATTACAGACAGCGTTCGTTTGAACAGCTGTTTTCCCTGCCACGCATAGACACTCCCCCTTGCTCGCGATTGGACAGATCCGTCCAAGGGGGAGTGTCTACGCGCGGCAGGGAAAACAGCTATTCAAACGAAAGCTGTCTAATGTTCCCCCGCGCCGCGTGATTAACGTTGTAGTGGCGTTGGTGGCTTCGGTGGCGGCGGCGGTAGCAGCGGCGGCGGTAGCGGCGGGGGGGACAAAGTCCTCGAGTATAACGCGCACCCAAACTTTGATCTTTTTTTTGGGTATAAAATTTTGCGCGTTATACTCGAATAAATACGGTAAGTTGGAGTATTTTCAAAAATGCGTAGAAGCATGGCATAAATTGATTACCGTCCAACCCATCCTCCTCTTTTGTATCCCCCAGGGGACAGAAAGTCCATGTTTTTGCAAATAGGTTTCCTGGCCATAGACACCATTCACCTTTTCCCTATTAGTTTCCGATATATTCATGGATGTGCTTGTTTGTTTCATTTCCAATCTGCAGACAATCTAGAGTCTTGACTTTCCATTCATTTTGGTGATTTAAAATTGTTGAACTGACTCTCTTGTCTGCATACTGAATGCCCAGTTATATATTATATATGTGTAATAATAAAGCACGAATAGTAACCACCAGTACTTGTAGGCAAAATGCCGAGCTGGCTAAGCTTCGTCAGGAGTGCAGCAAATTGACCAAAGAGCTCACAGAGAAGACAGAAGTTCTGCAGCAAGAGGAGCAGCGGAGGAAGAGCCTGGATGGAAAAGTCTCTGCATATGAGAAACAGGTCTCCCAGCTACAGGTAAAAAAAAAAAAATTATATATACAGTATATATTACTTTATTGTAAAACAGACCTTCACAGTATTCAGATTGCATTTTTTTCAGAACCACAAAGCCAGTCTTTGGAAAGATTTAAAGGGGACTTGTTTCCTTTGTTCACTATAGCCTACATACATTTTGTGTGCAGGCTGGTATCTGTTGTGTACCAGTCATGCGGTATGGTGATGGGCAGTGCCATGTTTTCAAGCACCACGCTGTTTACATTTATTTTATATTTAAAGCGGAGTTCCGGCCACAATTTCACTTTTTAAATATAAATACCCCTGTAATACACAAGCTTAATGTATTCTAGTAAAGTTAGTCTGTAAACTAAGGTCCGTTTTGTTAGGTTGTTACAGCATTTAGACACTTTATAAAATAGAAATTGACTGGGGCCATCTTAAGTGTGGGCATCATGAAGCCAGACTGTATGACTTCCTGGATTTCAGCCTTGCAGATCTCGCACATGCTCAGTGCTGCACAAGCAATGTAATAGGTTTCAGATCAGGTTTCAGCACCTGTACTGTCCAAGTCACATGATTCTTCGAGACTGGGGAGTGCACAGACTCCTGGAAAGTTACACCCACTACATTCCCAGGAGTCTGTGCGGTGAAGCTTAAGCACCTAGGTGCAGGAAGAGGGAAGATTAACTATTCTGCCTAGCAACAACACTTTGAAGGCATCTAAAAAAAAAATAAAAAAATTCTTAAAGGACTAATGACATTTTTTTAAAACTACTGATGTAATGTTATATTTATGGGTGGAACTCCACTTTAAGTGTTATTTTTATATTTTAGTGTCACAAAATAAAACCTCACAAAGCATTACTGTATAATAATCAATAAATAAAACAATTTCTAATAAAGTGTTTGTCCCTTTTTAAAGTGGTAGTAAAGTCTGCTTTGAAATTTTCATCTACAGGTGAAGCCTATATTAAAGGCGTACCTGTATGTAAAATGAATATCTCCTAAACGTGCACCGTTTTTTTTTTTTTTTTTAAATGTAACATTTTGAAGGTAGAGAAACATAAAGAAATTGGGGCAGTAAATATTCTGTTGCAACTGTAAGGCCCCGTACACACGACCGAACATGTCCGCTAAAACTGGTCCGCTGACCAGTTTCAGCAGACATGTTCGGTCGTCTGTACGTCCGACCGGTCAATTTTCCGGCGGATCGGACAGGTTTCCAGCGGACAAATGTTTCTTAGCATGCTAAGAAACATGTCCGCTGGAAGCCTGTCCGTCGGACATGTTCGGTCGTCTGTACAGACTCACCGGACAGGTCCGATCGGCCTCCATCCCTCGCATGCGTCGAAGTGATTTGACGCATGTGTGGAAGCTTTTGAACTTCCAGGGCCGCGCACGTCGCCAGCGTCATCGGCGCGGCCACGTCATCGCGTATCGTGTAAGCGCGGATTTCTGTTTGATGGTGTGTACAACCATCAGACAGAAATCTCCGGGCGGACATGTCCGCTGAAAACGGTCCGGCGGACAGTCCGTCCGTGTGTATGAGGCCTAATAGCACATAAAAGTGGAGCATGTTAATTATGCACTTAAAATGTTTGAATCTTTATTTTTTTTTAATTCCTTCACGCAGCCTAAGGATAAAACAAATCTTAATGACCAATTCTGCAACTTTGACATTTGTTAGTAAAACCGTACATATGGTAATAGATATCTCCTGATTTTTTTTTTTTTTTTTTTTTATTATTATTATCAAAAGGAAAACTGTCCCAAAATAGTAAAAAAAAAAAAAAAAAACCCAGTTTTTTATTTTATTTAGCTGTATATTTTTAGCTACTGCCATAACTTACCACTAAAGAACAACCCAAAACAAGTTCTCCTGCTCCTAACGATCGCAGCAATACCACATAGGTGTATGTTAGTCGTTGTTTGTACCTGAACAGCCCAGAAACAATAGTGCGCATTTTGCTTATTTTTTTTAAATTCTACCTAAAACACGCAGACACGGGGCCAGATTCATGAACAATGGTGCAGATTTGCACCGGCGTGGTGCATCATTTTTAGACTACACCGGTCCAGCGCGGAGAGGCAGTTAGGTGATTCAAGAAACTTTTTTTGTCTACGATGCCCCAGCGGGGCGGATTTTAGACGGCGTAAGGCGGGGTAAGGCCAACTGGGAGTCACCCTATGCTAATGAAGTGCCGACCGTGGCGCAGGGGTCACGCCGGGGCGCATCTTAGACCGCACATGCTCAGTGACATCCAGGGGTAAATGCCCCAATCTGCACATGCTCAGAACTGCGCCCCGGCGTGATCCCTGAGCTACGCCGACCCACTACCAAAGCCCAGTCCATGAATCAGCCCAGACTTCCGCCCTGCAGGTGCAAATGTACTGAAGTTTTTTTTTTTCCAAGCTAGGTCGTTTGCATTGTGGTGGGGCAGTTATGGCTGATGAGGAATCCTCAGGTGGGCGGATGACCAATTTCAGCCCAGAGGAGAGGGCTGTAATTATTGAGGGCCTCTCCCAACATGGGGACCGCCTCTATGTGTTGTCCAGCAAGTGTTGTTGCTCAGGTCGTTTGTAACGCTGCTGCTTTAGCTGCTCTCCAGCTGACCTCTGCAAGTCTGGTGCAAAGTTACCCCTGCTTTTATGAGGTGTAACTTTGCACCGGAAATTTCAGCTCCGCTCACCGGGAGTAGCCTGCGCCGGTCAAGCTTAAGTTGATGAATCGGCCCAAAAACCTAATTTGCATATTTAAAACACAAAAACCATGGCCGCGCCAGATCCGACCAGCGTAAATCTGCGCCAACGCCGCGCCGGCGTGGAAAGGTTACACCGAGGCGATGAAGTCTATTTGGAGGCGTAATCTGGTTCTCTGGGTAAGGCGCAGCGATCCGCCGGCGCAAATCTGCACTTACGCCGTGCATCTATCCAAAAAACGGTGTAAGTGCTTCATGAATCTGGCCCACTGACACTAAATGACAGTGATACTTATTTAAAAAAAAATCCTGTCCAAAAAATACTGACCCGGACATTGACCATTGACCCTGACCTTGACCCAAACCCTACCCTGGCATTGACCTAGATCAGTGGTCTCCAAACTGCGGCCAAGGGGCCATATGCGGCCCATTGCTTGCTTTTATCCGGCCCTTGGGGCCATAATTGCTCCCCACTGACACCAATGAAGGGACACAATTCCTCCCACTAATACCAATGCAGGGGGCACAATTTTTCCCAATGATGCCAACAATGGGGGGCCCAATGACACCCAATGATGGGGCACTATTCTTCCCAATGACACCAACAATGGGGCCCTATTCCTCTCAATTTCCCCCATTGACACCAATGATGAGGCACAATTGCTTCCACTGAAACAAATGATGGGGCACTATTTTTTTTCTTTACTGACCTCGAGACCTTCTCTACTCCCATTTTCCACAGTCCGGCCCACCTAAAGTTTGAAAGAGGGTAAGCTGGCCCTTTGTTTAGAAAGTTTGGAGACCCCTGACCTAGATCAAACCTTGATCTAGTTTTTATTTTTATTTTTTATTATTATTTTATTTTCTACACGGGGCGGGCTTTACAGTGATCAGTCACTCAGATAGCTAATCGGAGGCTATCACAGCGATTAGGTGACCCAAAATCGGACGTTCCGGGTGGCAAACATTAGAACGGGGCCCAGGGCTCTCTGTGAGACCCCGGACGCTGTGCTGGGAGCGTGCCATGCAGCATGCTTCCAGCACAAAGGGAGGTACGCAAATATGCAAAAAGCCCAGTGCAGTGGGGCCGTGTATTTGTGTGATGTCTCGCCAAGGGGTTAATTTATGTTATCTGTAAATAAATCTGCTGCTATAAAATGTGGACCTGCAGCATCCAAAATTGCTTGGCTTTTGTGACCATAAACAATGTTAATGTAGACTTTGGTATCTTTTTAGGGTAATATTGTGTGTATGTTTTATATATTTATATTTCTACTCTCTTTTCTTCTTAGAATTTACAACAAGATAGTGAAACTACCTTACAAAAACGGTTGGATGAAGTGAGTGAGGAGCTGCGGAAATCCCAGAACAGTTACAAAAATCTTCTGGCCGATGCAGAAAAGGGAAAAGACGAACAGAAAAATCTGTCGGGTGAGCAGACATTCTATAGGCTACATTCACATCTCTGCATTTTGAAATGTAATAAGCAAATATGTGCGGCGCTCACAGTTATCGTCCTGGAGGGAGACGCAGATCCAGCTATCTTAATTCTTATAGATATGTTTTTTTCATAGACTGTCAAGGACATTGTCCGCATGCAGTTCTCTATTTATTGAAAAAAAGTAGCAAAGGCTAAATTAAGTGATGCTAAAAACATAGGGCTAGATTCAGAAACAAATGCCTATCTTTAGGCGGGCGTAGCGTATCTCGTATACGCTATGCCGTTGTTACTTTGAGAGGCAAGTCCCGTATTCAGAAAGAACTTGCGCCCGAAGTTACGGCGGCGTAGCGTATATGGGCCGGCGTAAGCCCGCCTAATTCAAAATAGGCTGGTAGGGGGCGTGTTGTATGCTAATTAATCGTGACCCCACGTAATTGACGTTCCTAACGAACGGCGCATGTGCCGTCCGTGAAAGTATCCCAGTGCGCATGCTCCAAATTACGCCGCAAATAGTCATTGCTTTAGACGTGAACGTAACTTACGCACAGCCCTATTCGCGTACGACTTATGCAAACAACGTAAACTACGCAAAATTCGACGCTGGCCCGACGTCCATACTTAACATTGGCTACGCCTCATATAGCAGGGGTAACTTTACGCCGGAAAAAAGCCTTACGTAAACGACTCAAATTAATGCGCCGGGCGAACGTACGTTTCTGAATCGGCGTATCTATCTCATTTGCATATTCTACGCGAAAATCTATGGAAGCGCCCCTAGCGGTCAGCGTAAATATGCACCCTAAGATACGAAAGCGTAGGAGACTTACACCGCTCGTTTCTAGGCAACATTGAGGCGTATCTATCTGATTCTATAAATCAGGCGCCGAGATGCGACGGCCCGCATTCGGAGTTACGACGGGGTATCTGGAGATACGCCGACGTAACTTCTTTATGAATCTGGGCCATACTGTTTAATTTATGGGGAGGTTGATTTACTAAAGGCAATATACTCTCTTCCCTCCCCTTTACCCCACGCCACCCGCTGTGTCGGTCCCGGGCCTGCAGATGGGCAAGCGCAGAAAAAATACATAAAACCTGAAGCGCTATCAAACCATTGGGTCCTGTGATGTGATGTGATGTGACAAACCAAATTCTGTGAACCTGCTTGAACATTAGGGAAAATGTAGCATTGATGAAAGAAACTGATGAGCAATATTATATGGACAGTAAATTGGAACCATAAATTCAATGATTTATTTGAGGAGTAAAATGGTCATAAACACAATTATTAGTAATAAAAAGTCAATGATACCACTACAAGCCCACAGGCTGGGGGGAATAACTTCATCCGGAGGGCTCACTGGTGGAGCATGGAAGGTCACCAAGAACCATGCTGGGATGAATGGTGATGCACTGATAGCTGCTGATGGGGACCGAACCTCAGCTGTGTCCAGGGCCAGGCAATGGTGTTGCTGCGAATAGTGGACAGGCTTGGAGCCGAGGGTCTGGACAAAGCCCGCCGATGGAGCGCCTTTGACAAAGCGCATACGTGCGAGACACGTAGTCAAGGCAGCGACACGCATTGCACCCTTCCATGCTCCACCAGCGAGCCCTCTAGATGAAGTTATTTTATGGTTCCACTTACTGTCCATATAACACTGTTTGATGAGCAGCACTCTATGGGCTAAATCCAGATGGGCAAGCGGAGCCCGGGATACGTAGTGTGTGGGGGGTGTCGTGTATGTATCGTGTAGGTAGAATTTGGACGGCACCCCAGGTGCCAGCACAAAACTTCTTGCCGCCATAGCGGCCTGACGTTTGGGGTTTGTAAAAGTACTGCCTTAGTACAGCTTCTGTGAGTGGAGCAGGGGAGCAGAATAGGCGGGCATAGCCGGCACCCATGTCAGGTTCTTTGGCTTGCTTAAACACCCGCAGCACCAAAAGATTATGGCTGCAGGAATAAAGGGGTGTCGGAAATCAGAGTATTTCAACTAAAACCGCAGTCAGCAGCACAGAGGACGCTTTGTATTGATTGTAAGCACTTTATCATGTGCTTATTTCTTTTTTTAACTAAACTTGGGCTTTAATTAAAAAGTGTGTTACTTAATAAATACTAATTTCATATTAGATGTTAAATACTTGTCACCGTTTTCTGTGATTATCCGTTTCGATTTACTGTACATTCAAACCTATCTTATACAGAATGAATCAAATGAATTAAAACAAAAACCAATGTGTTTGGGTGTTAATAGCTGTGTGTGTTCTTTACATAACTGGGAAGTTGATTAGATTAGGTTGATGTTCATTTAATCCACGTACTCGTAAAAGTGCTTTGGGTATTGTTACATAATCAGGGTGTTGTATTGATGTGTTTTGTTGCCAGTGATTGTGATTCACAATGAGATGACGTGACTAATGCCCTGTACACACAAGCAGAATTTCTGCCAGAAAAAGTCTGATGTGAGCTTTTCATCGGAAATTCCGACCGTGTGTAAGCTCCATCAGTCTTTTGCTGGCAGAATTTCTTTAGTGCGTAGGGTTCGATATTGAGTTGGGCCACCCCTTGCAGCTATTACAGCTTCAACTCTTCTGTGAACAGGGCTGGACTGGGACAAAAATTTGGCCCTGGACTTCATCCAGACTGGCCCACTTTGACAGGTCTCTCCCATGGAGGCTGGACAACTCCCGCACCCCCCCCCACCCCCCTCCGGCCACCCAAGCCCCCTCTCCCCCTTCACTAGCCATTAGCCGTTCTACTTTATTAGAGTAGAACGACTGGTACTGGCACTCTTATAGGCAGTACCAGTGGGGAAGCTACACATTATTTCACCCGGGGCAAGGAATCAGTTCGGTGCTCCCCCTTATGGGACAAGATTAGGCAGAAGTGAGAAACTCCCAGGCCATAGCTGTTGAGTCAGCTGTCTGTCCCCTCCCCCATGCTCCTCTGGTCCTCCCCTGCTTCTTTGTTCCCCCTAGGTGAGCGCTGCGGGGAGGGAGAGGAGGTGAACGCTGGGGGAAGGGAGAGACAGAGGAGTGGAGGGGGGCAGCGGTCCGCTGTCACTGAAGCCGGCCCACTGAGCCATCGGCCCACCGGGAAACTCCCTGTAGTCCCAATGGCCAGTCCATCCCTGTCTGTGAAGGCTGTCCACAAGGTTGGAGGCATAGGTGTGCGCAGCCTATTGCATTAGGGTGTGCACCCCAAAGCTCAAACACATACTACCGATCACTCACGATAAAAGGGAATGGGCCCGGGAAGTTACATATTTACCGGCCCCTTCCCCCACTCATCCTAAAACATCCCTGCAGCAACAGACAGAGGGAGAGGAGAGTAGGGAAGCCAGCAGCGCTGCAAGGGGAAGGAGTGGGGGAACCAAGGCAGTAGGGGGAATCTGTGCTGCACAGGGTGATTAGGGTGTGCCTGGGCACACCTGGCACACCCTGTGCGCACACCTATGGTTGGAGGATGGTTTATGTGGACAGTTTTACTCCGGATGCCTTCATACTTAGATGTGCCTCTTTTAATCAACAACCATGAGAGTTTCTAAATGTTGTACCTTCATTAAATGTAACCATATTGCTACACTTAGAGGCACCTCTCTTCTCTTTTATACTCATGATGCTACTTGTATATCAAGCCATCGCTTGTACTGTATATCAAGTCAAAATGTTTTGCTTGTTTTGCAAAAAGCTCTCAAACTAAGGTTTTACTGTATATGAAGGTATCTTTACTGATCTGGAGAAGAATCGTTCCTGCTGAGCCGAACGATTTCTGTGTGAAATGTATACAACTAGTTAGAGACAATTTGGGAATGAGGATCTCCCTTTTTTTTTCTGACTTTTTAAATAGATCTTCAGACTAAACTGATGTCTTATGAAAATGAAGGAAAGCAGAAATCAGAGGAAGCGGACAGACTAAACCAAAAACTTAAAGAGGTCTCTGGTGAGAACATCCAGCTTTTGGAGAGGATAAAATCCATTGAAGCTCTTCTGGAAGCAGGACAGAGTAATGACACCGAGACAGACAACCAGATAAAGGTTAGTGAATACGGTCTAAAATCTGGGACTCAGAATAAGCTTTATTAGGATGTTCTATCTTGTGTTTTAGGGTTTGATTTCTTTTATTTTACAGGTTAGATAGATAGAGATATATATATATATATATATATATATATATATATATATATATATATATAGTAGTTGTGGTAATGTTCCCTTTTTCTTTTGTCTTGCAGGAAACGAAAGAATCTGAAATTGCACAGCTACATTCCAAACTTCAAGAAAAAGATACTCAGATTTCCTTACTGGAAAAGGAATCGATTGAACTGAAGGAAACAATCGAACAACATGAAAATAAAAATAATGTGAGTTTATTTTCTCATACAAGAGGGTTAAAGTATGATCACAGCATAGGCGTGCTCAGGGGGTGTGCCAGGTGTACCTGGGCACACACTAATCACTATATGTAGTGCCGATTCCCCCTACTGCCTGGGCATTCCCCATGGTGGCTGCCCCGCAGTGCTGCTGGCTTTATTCCTCCCCTCGTCTCCCCCACTGCACTACTGCTGTTTCAGGATGGAGAGCGGGGGAAGAGGCTAGTAAATCTGTCAATTGCTGGTGATTTACCGGCTTTATCTAAATGAACACACTCGCTCACTGTGTTTATTCATAACGGAGGCATAGTAAGCATTTACTATGCTTCAGTTTGTGAATGAACAGGAAGCCGCTCAGCACAGAGCACTTCTCCTTCATTCACTGCCCAGTGCAGCTGAGGCTGCAGAGAAAGGCATTAGTGTTTTAGCTTTGGGGTGCACACCGAGACAGACAACCAGATACAGGTTGGTGAATACTTTCTAAAATCTGGGACTCAGAATAAGCATTATTGGGATATTCTACCTTGTGTTTAAGGGTTTTATTATTTTATTTTACAGGTCATATATATATAGTAGTTGTTGTAATGTTACTTTTTTTTCTTTTGTCTTGCAGGAAAGTAAAGAATCTGAAATTGCACAGTTACATTCTAAACTTCAAGACAAAGATACTCAGATTTCCTTACTGGAAAAGGAATCAGCTGAACTGAAGGAAACAATCGAACAACAGAAAAATAAAAATAATGTGAGTTTATTTTCTCATACAAGAGGGTTAAAGTGTGAGCACAGCATAGGCGTGCTCAGGGGGTGTGCCAGGTGTACCTGGGAACACCCTAATCCAGTGGTTCTCGACCTTCTAGTGCCGTGACCCCTTGATAAAATTTCCCAAGTTGTGGGGACCCCTAACAGTAAAATTATTTTCGTAGCATGGGTTGTCAGCACCCAAGACAAGGCAAGTCATTTTCGCCCCTAACCCGCGTAGCAGTGACACCTATGCTGAAATCAGGAGATGGGGTCTCCTTCAGCCCCTCCCACTTCACATTCCTCACCAGTCAGCTGACCTCTAGTGTCTGCCCCCCAGCCTTGACGTGAACTCAGTGGGTGGCTGTGAAGAGGATGATTGGGCTGCCACAGGCTCCAGAGACAGCCCAGCTGGGCGGCCACAGGCTCCAGAGACAGCCGCAAAAAGTCTGGGAGAGAGCGGTGCGGGCTTCAGGAACAGCCCAGGATTTGGTGACCCCTGGCAAATCATCATTCGACCCCGAGGGGGTCCCGACCCCCAGGTTGAGAGCCACTGCCCTAATCACTATATGTAGTGCCGCTTCCCCCTACTGCCTGGGCTTTCCCCATGTTGGATGCCCCGCAGTGCTGCTGGCCTTATTCCCCCCCCCCCCCCCTTACCAACCAGCCTGCAAAACAACCGAAAAGGTCCTGTCTAACAGATTACTATAAATTTCCAGAGCCTTCATAGTAGGAGCACATATAAGAATGGATAGATTAGGAGCAGGTATGCCTGGAGGGATCCTGACCTTTCTTAACCACTTAACGACCGCCGCACGACGATATACGTCGGCAGAATGGCACGGCTGGGCAGATCGACGTACCGGCACGTCGTTTACATCTACCCAGCCGTGGGTCGCGGGCCAAGCCATATTCAGGGTGTAACATATAACATGAACAGACAGGCTCCTGCTCTGACAGCTAGTGGGGATCCCCCCCCCCCGCTAGCTGTCCTAATTTTAAAAACAACTGCAGGGCACCACCGACCCGGCCGCATCACTCATTCACAGTCCTCTTTAAATGTAAAACTACAAGTCCCGACAAAAAATATTTAAAATATACTGCGCTCCTCCAATGTGTAATATCTGTGAAGGCTGCCAGCACACCAAAGGAAAAATTGTAAACAAATTGTAAAGTGCAGCGCCTTTTACCTAACAACAATATGAAGCACTCTCCATGTATGGGAGTGCTAATATGTGAAAATAAGTGATGCCAAATCACTAACATACACAACGTGTAACTATGAGAAAATGTGGTATCCACAAAGATAACTAGTGCTAGTGATGATATACCAAAGTCCCATATAATACAAAATATAAAATGGTAATGTCCATCCAACTACGGTAAAAACGTCAGAATCTGCACAGGAGATGGAGTCTGATTCCTTCCGGTGTCACCATATGTGCAATCGCCCTCAGAGGTGCAACTCACATCCGAATAAAGGAAAAGGTGAAATACCCTTACCAGCTAAGGTGGACCCGAAACACCATATGGCGGTGGAGAGCGCTTCATATTGTTGGGTAAAAGGCGCTGCACTTTATTTTCACTACAAGTCCCGACAGCCTTTTGGGGCTGTTGGATTGTAATCTTCAATGAACTACCACAGTGCTGTGGAGCGCTGTGGTCGTTTATTGAATCTTCCTGTCAGATTATAGCTGCTTGAGGTACGGGCACACAGATTCAACGACAGGTCTGCAGGAGACCTGCATGGCACCAGCGATCTGCTGATTGTGGAATGCTTTAGAGCCTCCAGAAACAAAAAATAATAAACCTGCAAAAAAAAAAAAATGTGCATTTATTATTTTTTGTTAAAAGGGGAACTTATCCTTAAAACCAAATCTTTTACTTTGTGCAATCAGGGCAAAGTAATAATTTGTCTTTATATCGCACTGAAATATTGTTGCTGGTCATGCACACAGGTATCAGGCCCAGTAACAAGTCAAATGTATACTCTCAGTTGTGTTGTAGTTGCTTTTGCATTCCCATTGTCTGTCTGTTGTGTAAATGTAAAAACATTATATATATATATATATATATATAGTTATTTAAAAAAAATGTGTAATGTATATTTTTTGTGTGTATATATATATATATATATGTGTGTATGTATGTATGTATGTGTGTGTGTGTGTATATATATATATATATATATATATATATATATATATATATATATATATATATATATATATATATATATATATATATATATATATAGGTTTTAGGTAACAATATATCCAGAGCAATAATAGATCAAAAATGGTAAAGCAAGACATTTCTGATGCAGGCGGTAACTTTGGGCCATATTCTTAGAGATCTCCGGCGGCGTAACGTATGTCCTTTACGTTACTCCGCCGCAAGTTTAACTGGCAAGTGCCTGATTCCCAAACCACTTACCTGTAAACTTGCGGCGGCGTAGCGTAAAGTCCACCCGCGCAAGCACTCCTAATTCAAATGATCCTGGTAGGTGGGGTGGATCATTTAAATTAGGCGCGCTCCCGCGCCGATCGTAATGCGCATGCTCCGTCGGGTAAATTACCCGACGTGCATTGCGCTAAATGACGTCTCACGGACGTCATTTGTTTTGACGGTAACGTAAATGGCGTCCATCGCCATTCACGGACGACTTGCGCAAACGACGTTAAATTTTCAAATTTTGACGCGGGAACGACGGCCATACTTAACATTGAGTACGCCACCTAGGGGGCATGTTTATCTTTACGCCGTGTATAGCTTACGGAAACGACGTAAAATCACTACAACGGGCAAGCGTACGTTGGAGAATCGGCGTGACTAGTCATTTGCATATTCTACGCTGAACGCAAAGGAAACGCCACCTAGCGGTCAGCGTAGATATTGCAGCCTAAGATACAACGGCGCAGGCCGTCATATCTTAGGCATGTTTAAGTGTATCTCAGTTTGAGAATACACTTAAACATAGGACGGCCTTAGAATCGGACTTACGTCGGCGTATCTGCTGATACGCCGGCGTAAATTCTTTGAGAATATGGCCCTTTGTATTGTTTTAGCCAGGCCTTGGACGGCTGCCTGACACATTTACTTTCCTTGTCAGGCATGTTGAAAATGAAACATTTCACTGATCTTGTTCCAGAAAGGCTCTTATACAATCCTCCCGTCATTGCTTTATATTGTACATCTGTCAAACATTATGTGAGCTTTTCAGAATCCGATTCTGGAGAGGACAGCACTTCCTGAAAGGACTGCTCATATTTGGATAGTGAAATTGGTTACATACACATGAGGATTGAGCTGCCCTGCTTGACTTGAACTTTGGCAGCACAATCTTTCATGGCTGATTCCAGAGGTTTAACTGATCATTGTGAAACTGTAACTTGTAGGATCTTCGAGAGAAGAATTGGCAGGCTATGGATGCTTTGGGTTTGGCAGAAAAAAAATGTGAAGAGAAAGTAAATTCAGAGAAGAAAGCAAAGGTAAAATTGTGTGGAGCACAAACTTTTTTTTTTTTTAGTTTATTTTTGGCATGAGAATGCAGTTAACAATAAAATGGCTGCAATATTTGGGCAGCATAATGTTGAAACAATACCAGTATTTTTTCTGGTAGTACACTTCGAGATTGAGATAGTGTTACTGAGCTCAATTCACGAAACATTATCTACCACTTTTAGGCTTCATTTCCATGGACGTTTTTAGACACTTTTTTTTAGCCTTTTTTACAGCTTAAAAACGCCTGTCCATGTTTAAAATAAGGTAGCGTATGAGGCCATGGAGAGCTGTTTTTAAGCTGCAAAAAAACGCTCAGAAAAGTGGCTGTAAAAACGTCGATCATCGGTAAAATAGCTCATAGTGTTTTCCTAAAATATTTTGGAATACACAAAAAAAAAACTACTAAAATACGGCATGCGCTAGGGAATCCTGCTGACAGCAGGTGAGTCATGGTTGTTAAGGAAGCGGCAGGTGGCGGTTCCTTAACCAATTCAGCCCCGGAAGAATTTACCTCCTTCCTTACCAGAGCACTTTTTGCGATTCGGCACTGCGCCGCTTTAACTGACAATTGCGTGGTCGTGCAACGTGGCTCCCAAACAAAATTGTTCTCCCTCCCCCCCACAAATAGAGCTATTTTTTGGTGGTATTTCATCACCTCTGTGGTTTAATTTTTTTGCGCTATAAACAAAAATAGAGCGTCAATTTTGAAAAAAATGCAATATTTTCTACTTTTTGCTATAATAAATATCCCCAAAAAATCGATAGAAAAAAAAAAATCCACAGATTAGACCGATACGTATTATTCGACATATTTTTGGTAAATAAAAAAATTGCAATAAGTTTGCGCAAAAGTTATAGCGTCTACAAAATAGGGGATAGATTTATTGCATTTTTTTTTTTTTACTAGTAATGGCGGTGATCTGCGTTTTTTTATTGTGACCGTGACATTGCGACGGACATATCGGACACTTTTGACACATTTTTGGGACCATTCACATTTAAACAGCGATTAGTGCTATAAAACTGCACTGATTACTGTGTAAATGTGACTGGCAGGTAAGGGGTTAACACTAGGGGGCGCTGAAGGGGTTAAATATGTTCCCTAGTGAGTGATTCTAACTGTAGGGGGAGGGGACTCGCAAGGGGAGGAAACCAATGTGTGTTCCTCTGTACTGGGAACACACATCGGTCTCCTCACCTGACAGTACCGTGGATCTGTGTGTTTACACACACAGATCCACGGTCCTGCCGTGATTGCGGGTGCCCAGCGGACATCACGTCCATCAGGCATGCGCCCCGAGCGATGCCACGGGCGTGTGCCCCCTAGACGGCCGGGAAGCCCAGGACGTCATATGACGTCCACCCAAGTGGTTAACATCCAACTGAAAGTTCATACATTCCTCTAATTTTGCATGCTTGGACCTCAACTTATTTAATGCATGCATTTATTTATTATATGCTGTATTCACCAAGTGTTTTTGCTTTTTCAGTTAAATATCACTTAAAGAGATAGTGAATTTTCATTTTCATTATCACATTTGTGATATTTGTGAAGAATGTGTCACCTGACCCAAATACTGCATGCAATGGCTTTACTGAATTGAGCCCACTGAGTCCAGTAGTTGACACTAAGCAGTGGGTGTTGGGAGGAGAGCGGTTGGTCTATTATCAAGCACTTTGAAGAAAGAGGAAAAGCCTCGCTAATACTGTAGATCAGAAAATATCATTTAGGTGAGGGGCAGAAGATTATTTGGAGAGTCATTTGTTAATAGTCTAGTTCGATGCCATTGAGTATATTGGAAGCATAGGCCGAGCTACCTGAATCTGGCCCTATCGTTGAGCGGGCGTAGAGCATCTCATATGCGCTACGCCGACGTAACTCTGAGAGGCAAGAGCAGTATTCACAAAGCACTTGCTCCCTAAGTTACGGCGTAAATGGGCCGGCGTAAGCCCGCCTAATTCAAATTTGGAAGGTAGTGGGCATGTTGTATTAAAATTAACCGTGACCCCATGTAAATGAATGGCCGAACGGCGCATGCTCAGAATCACGTGGCATAAACTCCCTAAGAAACGACGGCTCAATGCGTACAACGTGAACGTAACCTACGCCCAGCCCCATTCACGTACGACTTACGCAAACAACGTAAAATCCGACGGCTGTTCTGGCGTCCATACCCTAACATGACTTACCCCTGCTTTATGAGGGATAACTATACGCCGGACGTACACCTTGCGTAAACGGTGTAGCTTACTGCGACGGGCGCAAGAACGTTTGTGAATCGGCGTATCTAGGTCATTTACATATTCGACGCGTAAATCAATGGAAGCGCCCCTAGCAGCCAGCGTAAATATGCACCCAAGATACGACGGCGTAGGAGACTTACGTCGGTCGGATGGAGCCAGAATTCAGGCGTATCTGGTTTCAAGAATACGGCGCATTGATACGACGGCACATCCATGGACTTACGTGGCGTATCAACAGATACGTCGGCGTAGGTTCTCTCTGAATCTGGCCCATAGTTTGTTGGGTATCAGTATGGAAAAAGTCTGAATAAAGGTTTCTTAAAAACCAAAACCAAAAATTGTAAATATGTGTTATCTTGTGTATGGAGGCCCCTACCCATTCCATACGGAAAACATGAAGCAATTTATCTACAAACAATGAGATAATGGGAGGATCGTGGTAAATCCATTTTATGTTGGATGGCTTTCCTTGCCACAAAAGATATATTAATGAGCATTTGTTAGTAGGCACAACAATCTTCAATGTTTGGTTCCATGTTCTGAGTGTCTTGTGTAAGTTTCCTATTAGAATATGTGAACAAAGTGCAGAATACCCCATAGTGAAGTGCTGAAGAGCCATAATTCACTCTGGTTTTCCTCCCCTTTATTATGCACTGAGAACTGTAAATTTCTTTGATGCTTGGCTTTGACTTAAGCCTAGTACACTAGGGTGCCCACGTGTCCCGGATTGCCCGGCACTGTCCGGCAATTGACATGTCTGTCCTGGGTGCCGGCACCTTCATTCCGGGACAATACAATGTCCCGGAATGAAATAGAGGACACAGCCACCCCCTACTAACTAATAACTACATTTCCGGAACTGGTTGCTAGAGCCAGCGCTGCCTGGCATTTTGCAACCAGTGACAATTTATTTTCAGATAGCGAGACCGGGAGCAAGGCCTGCGCCTAGTGCAGCACTGCTGTCCCCGCCCACCTCGGCACCTCCTCCTTCTCCGGCACCCAGCAGGAAGCAGCAGGGACTGGTGTGATCTTTACTTTCCAGATAATGATGCCACTCCTTTCCTTCTACGCACGTGGTTCATGCAGAGGGAGTGACAGCAGCACTGCATCTGGTGGCAGGCTATGGGTGGCAAGCGGCGCTGCATCTGGTGTGTGCAGTACACAAAGCAAGGTCCGTAAAGACATGGATGAGCAAGTTTGGGGTGGGGGAACTTGACTGGCCTGAGTCCTGACCTCAACCCAAATGCGCTTCTGGAAGAATGGTCAAACGTTCTCAGACACACTCCTAAACCTTGTGAACAGCCTTCCCATGAGAGTTGAAGCTGTTATAGTTGCAAAGGGTTGGGGTTGAGGTTGGGGTTGAGGTTGGGGCTAGGGTTAGGGTTTCCCCTTGAAGAATAAGGCTAGGACTCCGGAATTGAAATAAGGACCTCTCCCAGAGGTCAAAGGTCAGAAGGCTGGCTCCCAGAGGTCAATGGTCAGGGGGCGTGGCTGACCCACCTCCACCATAATGTACTGCCTACCCCAACTAAGTCGGGAAATGAACAAGTCGGGAATAAACAAGGAGCATGTGACTAACTCCCCCCCATGTAACAGGACTGATGCTTGGTGATTGGCCACTTAGGTACCCAGCCAGGAAAAGGCAAAATAGTTCTCTGCCCTGAGAAAGCGTCAAGTCGCACCTTAGAGTTTACACAGTGCTTAATCTCTTCATTCTTAGGCAGGACATAAATTAAGCAATTTTCTTGTCTTCAACCATTGGAAATTGCTCAATTCCCCCATCAATACAGTCAGTGATGATAGGGTAATCCTTCCCGCTGTGCTATTGTATTCTGACAGCAGGAGGTTTCCCAGCCATCAGAATACAATGATCATTGCTGGTGGCTGTAGCCTCCAGCAGTAATTGAACGAAAAAAAGTCAGTTGAGTGAACTTGCTGTGTTGCCTTGCTTGAGTTCACCTCCAGCTTCATACTACACACCTGTTGCTATAATGTCTTTTTTTTTTTTCCTTGCATCTGTATTTATATAATGTTTAGGATCATGTTTATTTTGCCTAATTTTATGCTGCTAAATAACATCAGACTCATCTTCTTTGACAAAATTTGTCTGTACTTCTTCTAAAATTTCTGGAATGTGTGTTTTCTTTCCAGGAAGACCTGTCACAGCAGCTCAGCGGAGTTCAGAGTCACACGAAAGAAACACTCATGTCGCTGTTCCCACAAGTTACTGTGGAGTCACACCAGGTATGGATATGGTTGCCTTTTTGTACTGGTTTGCGCAAAAGTTATAGCGTTTACAAAACAGGGGATAGTTTATGACATTTTTATTAATCTTTTTTTTTTACTAGTGGCGGCGATCAGTGTTTTTTTTTTTTTTTTCGTGACTGCGACATTATGGCAGACACATCGGACACTTTTGACACATTTTTGGGACCATTGTCATTTTCACAGCGAAAAGTGCTATAAAAATGCACTGATTACTGTGAAAATAACAATGGTAGTGAAGGGGTTAACCACTAGGTGGCGCTAAGGGAGTGGTTCTTACTGTAGGGGGGTGTGACTGTAGGCGTGACGTCACTGATCGTCCCCTATATTGGGGAACAGACGATCGGTGTCACTGCCACAGAGAAGAACGGGGAAGGTGTGTTTACACACACCTCTCCCCGTTCTTCAGCTCTTGTGACCGATCGTGGGACACCGGCGGCGATCGTGTCCCGGGGGCATGTAGCTTCAGGCCGCCGGGTCTCTTCAGGCTGGGCTCTTAAAGGCGACATACAGGTACATGCCTGTGCCCAGCCGTGCCATTCTGCTGACCGTATATGTGCAGGAGGCGGTCCTTAAGTGGTTAATCAACGAAAGATAATGTATACAGTATAAAATAAAGCTGCATCCAAAGCAGTGCTGGTCTTTTATACCACTATTACTATTTTATGCTTGAAAAACTATAGTCCTGAATTGGACATCTACTGTGCTAGATGGTAGTGAATGAAAATGCTGAGTGATTCTCCATCTCTATAGAATAAGCTATGAATTTTAGAGGATGCCCTCTAAAAACATTGTATTCTTTAACCACCTGACCTCCGGAAGATTTACCCCCTTCGTGACCAAGCCATTTTTTGCGATACGACACTGCGTTACTTTAACTGACAATTGCGCGTTCGTGCGACGCTGTACCCAAATAAAATGTATGTTTTTTTTTTTTTTTTTTTCACAAATAGCTTTCTTTTGGTGGTATTGGATCATCTCTGGGTTTATTTTTGGCGCTATAAACAAAAGAAGACCAACAATTTTTAAAAAAAAAAATTTTTTTTACTTTCTGCTATAAAACATATCAAATAAAAAAAAAAATAGAATTTCTTCATATATTTAGGCCAATATGCATTCGACTTCTAGTGGGACTGCGATATTGCGGCAGACAAATCGGACACAAACTGACACTTTTTGGGATCGGTGACACTAATCCAGTTATCAGTGCTAAAAATACGCACTGTCACTGTACTTGCTGGGAAGGGGTTAACCTCAGGGGAAATCAAAGGGTTAACTGTGTGCCTTGCCAGTGCTTGTGTACTGTGTGGGAGGTGCTTAGCAGGAACACAAGATCTATGCCATGGGTCTTCAAACTACGACCCTCCAGTTGTTCAGGGACTACAATTCCCATCATGCCTAGTCAAGTCTGTGAATGTCAGAGTCTTGCAATGCCTCATGGGATGTGTAGTTCCGCAACAGCTGGAGGGCCGTAGTTTGAGGAGCCTTGATCTATGCCTTCCCTACTGAAAGAACGGCAATCTGCCTTGTTTACATAGGCAGATCGCCATTCAGGTTCTCTGCCTAATGATCGTCAGGTGCAGCTAGACATGGAGTCCACTGTACCCCCATAGATCAGTGTATAATCACAGTGGGAGCGGGGCGGCGGCATGCATCCAGACTCAGAGGTGCAGGATCATGTACTAGGTATATGATCCTGGGCAGCAGATCTGCCTTGCCGCCATATATATGAGTTATACTGTCGGGAAGCGGTTAATGTGTGACAATGCGGTTTCATGTTTATACCCATTTATTCCCGACTTTTGCATATTCTGTTACTGAATAACATATCAGGACTTTGGTTTCTTCAGGACTTTGGTTTCTTCAATAAAATGCTTTCTTAAAAGAAAGTTGCGCTGTTGCTTATAACAACCTGGTGGCTTATAGCACTTAACTGGTTACAGGTCTCTGAGTGGTGAACTCTGGTTGCTGTTAGTTTTCAGCTCTTTGCATATTGCTGTTTGTCTATGGCTGACCCTACACTGTTAAGCCTCATACACACGATCAGAGTTCCATCGGACAAATCCGTGGAATTTTGTGCGAAGGCCGTTGGCCGTGACCGTGAACGGCAGAACTTTTTCAGCCAACATACATGAAACTACGGGCTAGATTCAGGTAGGGAGCACGTAACTCTGTGCGGGCGTAGCGTATCCTATTTACGCTACGCCTCCGCAACTTTGACAGGCAAGTGCAGTATTCACAAAGCACTTGCTCCGTAAGTTGCGGCGGCGTAGCGTAAATTGGCCGGCGTAAGCCCGCCTAATTCAAATGTGTAAGATGTGGGCGTGTTTTATGTAAAATCATCGTGACCCCACGTAAATGACGCTTTTTACGATCGACGCATGCGCCGTCCGTGAACGTATCCCAGTGCGCATGCTCCTAATTACGCCGCAAATAGTCAATGCTTTCGATGTGAACGTAACTTACGCAAAGCCCTATTCGCGAACGACTTACGCAAACGATGTAAACGACGGAAAATTCTACGCTGTCCCGACGTCCATACTTAACATTGGCTACGCCTCATATAGCAGGGGCAACTTTACGCCGGAAAAAGCCTTACGCAATTGACGTAAAAAAATCCGCCGGGCGCACGTACGTTTCTGAATCGGCGTATCTAGCTCATTTGCTTATTCTAAGCAGAAATCAACGGAAGCGCCACCTAGCGGCCAGCGTAAATATGCACCCTAAGATACGACGGCGTAGGAGATTAACGCCGCTCGTATCTTAGCAACATTTAGGCGTATTTCAGTTTGAGCATACGCTTATGCTTTGCGACGGCGCGGATTCAGACTTACGACGGCGTATCTACTGATACGCCCGTCGTAAGTCTTTATGAATCTGGCCCATTGTGTTTTTTTTTGGCTCTTTACCGCCAACCTTTGGGCAACTGCTAATGTTATGCTATGGTTAGCCTTGGTTCCGAGCATGCATGTTTGTACTTTGGATTCTATTGCAACGGACTTGTGTACACAGGATCGGATAATCCGACGGAACACATTTGTTGTCGGAAACTTTGTGAGCATGTTATAAAACATTTGTTGTCAGAAATTCCGACAACAATTGTCCGATGGAGCATACAAACGGTCGGATTATCTGACAAAACCCTTCCATCACGCATGTGTTGTTGGAAAATCCGATCCTGTGTACGGGCCTTTAGTATTCTGTTGGTTCCACCATCCTACCAAACAATGTGGATGGATGAATCTTCCATTGCTGGCTATTGTGTGCGGCACATGCAGCTGTCAGAATGCCCAAACAGTGGCTGCATCTGATTGGACCACAATTTTCTGCCCGGCTCCCTTATTTTTCAGATCAAAGGTGGCTGGCGGACTGGTGGCAACAACGCCACCCGCAGATTGAATTTAAGCTGGTTTATCAGGAACTGGCTGAAATTTACTCTGTGTATCACCAGCTTTACTAAATAATCTTGGATCATGAACAGCCACGGTATTTTGATTGTTACTGACTGTTGTCTTTCCACTTTCAGCTGTACAGTGAGTGGCTTCAGGAGTTCAGAGAAAAGTCATCCGACTTGCTGAAGCAGCTGAGCCAGCCAGCAGACCAGACAGATTCATCTGTAAGTGTTTTATTTGCAAGGCTATTGATCTGGTCATAAATGAAGCAAGAAGCAATGTTTTGCTGGAAAACTGTAGTCCCCCCTCTTTGCAGTGACTCACAGACCAACATCTTATTTCTGATTGTGAGAGAAGTTAGCCCGGGTTCACCTGTCTGCGACTTCTTTAAAGCGGTTGTATACCCCCCCAAAAAAAAACTGCAAGGCAAAGGCCTAATGAGCTAGTATGACTAGCATATATACTAGCTCATTATCAATTACTTACCTTAGATCGCCCAGAAGCGATTCAGTTCGCATGCGCCGCGCTTTATACGTTTTTCATTCATTCATTCATTCATTCAGATCGAAGCCCACGCAGCGATCCTCGGACACGTCCTCTGTCGCCACCATGATTCCCGGAGTGACTTTGGGTATCGGCGCTGTGACTGGCCGGAGCAGCGACGACATCACTCCTGCGCATGCGCACATTTCCGGCACTCTACCATTCAAGAGCCGGCGCGCTCAGTGCACCTGCGCCATTGTCTACGGCGCGTATACGCTGTAGACATCGGTGCCCGCTTTTCTGCAAATATCTCTTTAACCATGTAGGTTAAGGAGATATTGCAAACACCTACAGGTAAGCCATAATGAAGGCTTACCTGTAGGTGCAAGTAGGATATGAGGGTATACAACCGCTTTAACAGAAGTCAATGCAAGTCATACCAAAGTCAGGCCAATAGTAGTGCAGAAACTTTTTTTTTTAAGGTCGGAGTGACTCAAATTTCACCGATTTAGAACAGTTCCATTGCACAGAATGGGGTCCGACCAGTTTTAATTTAGTCGACTAAAACATTTTAGTCTAACTAAATTAATACCATTTTAGTCTACTAGTGCTCCGGGGTGTTCTTTGCGAAGAATTGCTCTCTTACAGATATCTAAAAAGATCAGTGCTGTCAGTAGGAACTTATCTAAGAGGCAGAAATTCCTCAAGGAACCCCAATCCATCTCTAGAGGAACCCTGGTAGAAAAAGCCTTCTCTATACAGTAGCACTATGCTGGATACTACTGCAAGTCACCAACAAATCGGCCAACAAATTTAGCTAGCTGCTAAGATTTTGAACTGAAATGCAGTTACATTTTGTGTTAAGGTCTCTTGTCTCATCTGGTTTTCAGGATTCATTGCTTAAACTAAAAGAAGCAGAAGACGCACAGGTCTCCTTGCAAGCAGAATGTGATCAATACAGGACCATCCTGGCTGAGACGGTGAGTTGTACTGTCTCTCTAATTATGCTTATTATCAACGTAGGATACTTCTTATGCCGTACCACACATGCACACATCATTCCTGAATATGTGGAGGACAGTCAAATTCCTCAACCCCAAACTCGCTCATCCATGTCTTTATGGCGAATCTCCCTAACAGGGGCACAGATGGTCCATGGCGTGTGAATACTCACACATAAAGGGCCATATCCACATAGATCGGCACCGGCGCAGCGTATCTAAGATACGCTACACCGCCGTAACTTACTTGGCTTTGTTTCAAATCCACAACGAATTTGCGCCGTAAGTTACGGCGGCGTAGTGTATCTCTGGCGGCGGAATTCAAATCGGCGATTAGGGGGCGTGATTCATTTAAATGAAGCGCGTCCCCGCGCCGAATGAACTGCGCATGCTCCATTTCTAAATTTCCCGCCGTGCATTGCGCGAAATGACGTCGCAAGGATGTCATTTTTTAAACTTAGACGTGACTTGCGTCCATCCCGATTCACGGACGACTTGCGCAAAAAAAAGAAAAAATTCAGATTTCGATGCGGGAACGACGGCCATACTTAACATGGCAAATCTAACTATACACCGGAAAAAGCCGACTAGAGACGACTTAAGAGAATGTGACGGCCGTGCGTATGTTCGTGGTTCGTCGGAAATAGCTAATTTGCATACCCAACGCGGAAAACGACGCAAACTCCACCCAGCGGACGCCAAAGTATTGCATCTACGATCCGAAGGCGTACGAAGCCGTACGCCTGTCGGATCAAACCCAGATGCCGTCGTATCTTGGTTTGAGGATTCAAACTAAAGATACGACGCCGGAAATTTGAAAGTACGCCGGCGTATCAGTAGATACGCCGGCGTACTCTCACTGTGGATCTGGCCCAAAGAGTGAAACACAAAAACGTGCAATTGGTGTACACAAGCCCTCTAAAATCATCACCCGGGGCGTTAGGCTGCAGACGGGGACTGGGGTATTTTACACTTGGTCCATCTAGCCAAAATCAGACGGACCCCTTTCTCTGGAGGGTCTGCCGAAACAGACCCACCCAAGTAATTGGTGGGGCTCCCTCAAAAGGGAGACCCCATGAGAGCGGGCAAACTAAGCCAGAAGGCCATGTCCACCCCCTCCCAAGACTTTCAGGGCAGGCCTGACGACCTACACCCTACCAGTCACATGTGCAAAAACCGTGTACAAACATAAAAATACAAAAAGTGACGAACATGGGTTTAAATAAAAAGTGTGAAGAGTAAAAAGTAGTAATTGTGTGAAACCATGACCAGGCCCTCTGGCCTCACAGTGCTTAAAGCAGGCCGTGCCCATGCTGGGAAACTGTTATGTATGTGGCAGATGCCCCCACAAGGCTGTACCCCCAGCCCCATTTAGCTGTCAGTTAGGAGATTCCCTGGCCAAAAGCTAAATGTATACAAAGGTGATGTCATTACCCAAATGCCCATGTTTGGGAAATGGTTTGTCACCGGGTGTTTGGAGCCTGATGGGAAAGACTAGTTTCTCATCAGATCCACTTTACATTTGATTTAACGGCAAAAGGCAGTGGGTGGTTTCGAAAGCCTTTTATTGAAATTAAGTGGCTATGGATCCGCCCACTGCCGTGTGCTGTCAATCAAAAGCAAAGCGCACCTGATGGCAAACTAGTCTCCCAGTTCCCCATTAGGCTGCCCCGAGCGCTAAAACAAAACTCCTCAGTCACGGGCCCGTCAGACCAATGGGCACAGTAGCCAGGGAAAGAAAACACGTATGAGTGCACTGAGGAAGGAGTGTTCACTTTGGTCACTCCATCCGACTTCTGTGCAAAGACTTTCTCTGACAGGTACATGAATCGGATGCAAGCACCAACACTTTCAGTGCTGCGCCCCAACAGAATTCTAAAGAGTGTACATGACACCCTTTTAGGAATTTCTTCATTGATGTTTGTGACTATTTACTGATGTGTTCCTGCCTTGTTAGGTGGAGTTCATCTATCACCGACCCCCACTGTTCAAATTGATTTGTGAAAACATCCCCCTTCGACCCCTCTTCTTTTCTGTACCCTATAAAACGCATACACTGGTCTAATATTGGCTTCTGACTTTTCATTGTCTTAGGAAGGGATGCTGAAGGACCTGCAGAAGAGTGTTGAAGAGGAGGAGCAGGTTTGGAAAGCAAAGCTAGAGGCATCTGAGGAGTCGCTCACAAAGGTGAGTGCAGCTGCACTAAATTGGCATCTTCAGGAGGAATCCAAAGTAGCCTCCATGTTTCTTTCAAGACAGTTTTTCCTTTAAACTACCGGTAGTAGCAGCATTAACGAAAAATCCTAAGGATGAGTGTCTGGACATGACACGTCATAAAGACCAGACAGGGGACGTGGCACAAGATATATTAACATTCATTATGTTGTCATTTTAAGGTATAGACTTTAAAGTCCATAGACGCACAAAGTGTACCTTGGCCGCGTCACGGCTCCCTCCTCACTAACTGTGATTGACAGTAGGGAATGTCTCCTGCTGCTGTGTCTAAGCCTATGAGGAGGGAGAGATCTGATGCCCTCACGCACATCACTGGATCAATATCAGGTTCATGTATAAGTGGGGGCTAGGGGGGGAAGCTGCACAGAGAATGTTTTTTACCTTAATGAAGAGAATGCATTAAGGTAAAACAACTTCTACCTTTAGAACCACTTTAACTGCCTGCTGCTCGCCGTATAGACAAATGACGGCGGGTGGGATGCTCTCTTGTTCTGGGACGCCGTCATATTACATTGTCCCAGGCTCACACACTTGCGATGACGCGGCTCTTTACCCATGTGATCAGCTGTGTCTGATCACATGTAAACAAGCAAATGGCAGCTATAGGCTCTCCTTGCCTCACACTGACAGAGTGTGAGGAGAAGAGAGCCGATCGGTAGCATTGCTGTATATTCGTGCCACCTCATGACTGCCCTTCAGTGCTGCCTCATTAATGCCCTTCAGTGCTGCCTCATTAATGCCCTTCAGTGCTGCCACATCAGCGCACATCAGTGAAGGAGAAAAATGACTTCTTTACAAAGTTGTCTGACAAACGACGAAAAACCATTTTTTTCTAATTTTCGGTCTTTTTTAGCAAAACATTTAAAACCCAGTGGTGATTAAATACCACCAAAAGAAAGTTTTTTATTTGTGTGAAAAAATGTAAAAAAAAATAATTGTGTGCAGTGTTGCATGACCGGGTCATGCAAAGTGTGACCGCACTAAAAGCTGAAAATTGACCTGGGCAGGAAGGGGGGAAGGTGCTGGTATTGAAGTGGTTAAGGTATTTTCTCTTGGGTTGTGTCATAGTGACAGGGAATTAGAAAGTCAGGAAGTGATGGAAATCTGTTCAATAAGAGACTCTGCAATAAAAACATTTTTTAGTAGACTACGGAAATATTACAACCTTTGTAAGTTGTTTTGTTTTTCTGGCTGTGCTCTCCAGTCTCGTGATTTCCACATCCTGATTTCTTATCCTGGTGTCACTGCCATAAAACATCAAGAGATATCTTCCAAATAGGAGTCAGAGGCCACTATCGGTCACTTTTTGGCTGTCTATAAACAGCTGCCATAGTTCTGCACTAACCAAAGAAAGGTGTGGTTACTATGGATGCTACGCACCTTTGTACTTTACACTTCACCTAATTTGGATTAGGCCTGTTTAACATAGCAATACATATATAGCCAGATTCATAGAGAGTTATGCCGGCGTATCAGTAGATACGCCGTCGTAACTCTTAATCTACGCCGGCGTTAATTTAAGCGTATTCTGGAAACCAGGTACGCTTAAATTAGGCTAAGATACGAGCGGCGTAAGTCTCCTACGCCGTCTTATCTTAACTACTAGCTGACCAGCCACCGTCATTATACGGCGGCAGGTCGGCTCTTCTGGGCGAGAGCCCGTAGCTATACGTCCGCTCCTCGAGCGGCCACTAGGGGCGCGTGCACGCCGCCGGAGGCCCCCGACTCCCGTGCGTGTGCCCGGCGGGCTCGATCGCCGCCGGGCACCCACGATTGCTCGTTACAGAGCGGGGACCGGGAGCTGTGTGTGTAAACACACAGCTCTCGGTCCTGTCAGCAGGGGAAATGCTGATCTTCTGTTCATACAATGTATGAACAGAGGATCAGTGTTTCCCCTAGTGAGGCCACCCCCCCCCACAGTAAGAACACACAGGGACATACTTAACCCCTTCCCCGCCCCCTAGTGTTAACCCCTTCACTGCCAGTGGCATTTTTATAGTAATCCAATGCATTTTTATAGCACTGATCGCTATAAAAATGCCAATGGTCCTAAAAATGTGTCAAGTGTCCGCCATAATGTCGCAGTACCGAAAAAAAATCGCTGATCGCCGCCATTACTAGTAAAAAAAATATATTAATAAAAATGCCATAAAAATACCCCCTATTTTGTAAACGCTATAACTTTTGCGCAAACCAATCAATAAACGCATATTGCGATTTTTTTTTTACGAAAAATAGGTAGAAGAATACGTATCGGCCTAAACTGAGGGAAAAAAATGTTTTTTTATATATTTTTGGGGGATATTTATTACAGCAAAATGTAAAAAATATTATTTTTTTTCAAAATTGTCGCTCTATTTTTGTTTATAGCGCAAAAAATAAAAACCGCAGAGGTGATAAAATACCACCAAAAGAAAGCTCTATTTGTGGGAAAAAAAGGACGCCAATTTTGTTTGGGAGCCACGTCGCACGACCGCGCAATTGTCAGTTAAAGCGGCGCAGTCCCGAATCGCAAAAAGTGCTCTGGTCTTTGACCAGCAATATGGTCCGGGGGTTAAGTGGTTAAAGTGTAATTTTTAGGCTGGCCGCTAGGTGCCGCTTCCGTTGAGTTCGGCGTAGAATATGTATATGACTAGATACGCTGATTCACGAAAGTACGTGCAGTAAAGATACGCCATTTCCGTAAGAGATACGCCACGTAAATATAAAGCTGCCCCCTAGGAGGCGTAGTCAATGTTAAGTATGGCCGTCGTTCCCACGTCGAAATTTGAAAATTTTACGTCATTTGCGTAAGTCGTCCATGAATAGGGCTGGACGTAATTTACGTTCACGTCGAAATCAATACGTCCTTGCGGCATACTTTGGAGCAACGCACACTGGAATATGTACACAGACGGCGCATGCGCCGTTCGTAAAAACGTCAATCACGTCACGTCACCCTCCATTAACATAAACACGCCCCCTCATTTGAATTGGGCGCGCTTACGTGGCCCCATTTACGCTACGCCGCCGTAAGTTAGGAGGCAAGTACTTTGTGAATACAGTACTTGCCTCTCTGACTTAAGGCGGCGTATCGTAAATACGATACGCTGCGCCGCCTTAAAGATACACTCCCCTACCTGAATCCGGCTAATAGATACCTCCAATTGTCTAAATGGTTGGCTTTTGATCATCTTTCATGTATTTCTCTTACCTTAGTACAGTCAATTGAAGCCTCATTGGGTTAATTTGTGAGAATCTTTACACTACTTTTACTGTATAATGTATATTTATTAATAACTTGTTTTCTATAGTCACAAATCCAAATAAAGACCTTGGAAGAAGCAGTGGAAAGACTGAAATTAGATGTCCAAAGCACGGATCAGGTATTATTACTCTTTATATTAGAAAATGTCACTGTTGCTTGTGTGCTATACTATGCCAACATTATAACAAGAGTTCATAGAAAAGGAGGACTTTCCAAGTCAATAAAAAAACAGTGCCCCATCATTGAAATGATACATTGTTTTTTAAGAAGATTCTAGTGTGACAAATATCTCAATGCAGCTTGCAATACATATTAGCATAGATGACCCATTTGAGACGTGAGTAAACAAGAAGGGGAGATGAGCATGAAGCCCAATTTTCTTTAGATTTTTCCTTGAGATTTACCAAAACCATATAGTATGAGGTCAAACCTTAAGAGCTTTAATTTGTATGCAATCAGGCAGGCCCTTGCATTACGTGGTTTTGGAAATCGGACAACAAATGTTGTATAGCGTGTGTATGGGGGTCTTAAGATGAGCAGGAGCGAGCCAGACAACTAGCCTGGGTCAATTTCTGAGCCGGATTGCCCGTCTATTAAGGGGAAGTGTCTATGTGGACCCCGGGATCCCATATACGTTTGAACAATGCAATACTATTTTTCATTTTTGCTGTAAACACTTCCATAAGTTAGACTTACTGAAATCGAGATTGTATTGGCTATTGTGGTTCCACCTCCAATATAAAGCAATTAGACATCTGGTGGCAGTAGGGATATGCAGAAGTAACTTCCTTGGCAGTCCTAGGCATTCTGTGTGGGGGGGGGGGACACCCAGCAAGTACACCGATGGATCTAATGGGGTTTTCATTTCTAAAAGGGTGTAGACAAGGGCCTTCACTCTTTTCCAAAATGGCTGTATCTTTGGTCAAAAAATATGATATTATATTCCTGGGTGTGTGACATAATTCAACAACTGTCATTTTATTCTTTAGGGCCTCTGCTAATACATACACACACATATGTATGTGTGTGTGTGTGTGTGTGTGTGTGTGTGTGTGTGTGTGTGTTTGGGGGTTCTAAGTAATTGTCTAGCAAAAAATACTGAATTCAACTTGTAAGCAACAAATGTCAGAAAAAGGCAAGTGGTTAAATGTCCAGCAGACAGAATAAAAAAGTTAGTTTGGCTACAGTTTCGGGGCTCAAGCCCTTCAGCAGGCCAAGAAACACAGATCCCCCCCCCCCCCCCAAATACATATAGTTTATATACTGTGCACAGTTTGTTTAAGGTCCTATAGCATAGCATAGCATATAGCATATAGCATATAGCATAGGCATAGCATACTAGCTCATTATGAAGTACTTACCTAAGATCAAAGCCCCCGTAGCGGTGCTCGTTGCCCTCCCCCGGCGGCACCATCTCTTCAGGAGTGACTTTCGCATATCGCAGGTCCGGCACTGTGACTGGCTGGAGCCGCAATGATGTCACTCCTGTGCATGGGTGCCGTCACTAACGGCATGATCGCCGTTAGAAGCGGCACACTCAGTGCGCTTGTGCGCCGTTGTCCACGACCCATGCGCCGTAGACATCGGTGCCTTTTCTTTTGCAAATATCTCCTAAACCGTGTAGGTTTGGAAGATATTTGTTGCACCTACAGGTAAGCCTTAATCTAGGCTTAACTGTAGGTTAAAGTGGTCTGTAAGGGTTTAAAACCACTTTAATCCTCTTGTATTTTATTGTATTATAACTGTATTGTCTCCCTTTTTATATTATAATAATAATAATAATTGTCTCTCTATATTTCAGCTCAAGGAATGCATTGCTTTAATGGAGGCACAGCTGGAGACCCAGATGAACACTTCTAGCACAGATTGTCAGACTTATTCCAAAGAGGTGGAAATTGTACGTGTCTTGTAGCTGGTCATGAATCTGTCCCTGTATATAATATAAGGGTTCCTACATCATTGGGAATGGGGAACAGCTAGGCCATGCGTTTAGATGAATCTTACACATCATATTTAGTATCAGGCCTTTAACGTTTGAAACTCTAATTTGCTATAGAAGGTTAAAACTGCTGGTTCCTGGCGTCTATCAGTTACTTTGCAGTCAATGACTTTTGCATTATGCTAATATATACATTGATGTAGGTTTGTGTGTTGACTTTTGGCTCCTAAAATTGGTGTATGTATTTTAACATGGGCATCGAATGCATTTCGAATGCATTTTGTATTTTCAGCACATGGATATATTACACAAGAGTAAGGTATTTGTCACTGGTTCTTACATATCAGTCAGTGCAGGGATAAGATCTGGTGCCCAGGGTTAAAATGCCAAATACCTCATTGGTTGTCAATGGTGTTATGCTACCCCTCTGCACTGGTTGCCCCTTGACCTTCTTCGTGCATTGTTGGTCAGTAGCAGTACTGATTAAAACCCCACTCCCCATGAACACTGCCACTGGCCACTAATGCAGCACAAAGGGTTAATGAACTTTGCCACTGGCCACTAATGCAGCTCAAAGGGTTAATTAATATGGCCACTAATGCAGCACAGCGGGTTAATTAATACTGCCACAGGCCACTAATGCAGCTCAAAGGCTTAATCAATACTGTCACTGGCCACTAATGCAGCTCGAAGGGTTAATCAATACTGTCTCTGGCCACTAATGCAGCTCAAAGGGTTAATCAATACTGTCTTTGGCCACTAATGCAGCACAAAGGGTTAATACTGTCACTGCCCACTAATGCAGCTCGAAGGGTTAATCAATACTGTCTCTGGCCACTAATGCAGCTCAAAGGGTTAATCAATACTGTACCTGGCCACTAATGCAGCACAAAGGGTTAATTAATACTGTCACTGGCCACTAATGCAGCTCGAAGGGTTAATCAATACTGTCTATGGCCACTAATGCAGCTCGAAGGGTTAATCAATACTGTCTCTGGCCACTAATGCAGCACAAAGGGTTAATTAATACTGTCATTGGCCACTAATGCAGCTCGAAGGGTTAATCAATACTGTCTCTGGCCACTAATGCAGCTCGAAGGGTTAATCAATACTGTCTCTGGCCACTAATGCAGCTCGAAGGGTTAATCAATACTGTCTCTGGCCACTAATGCAGCACAAAGGGTTAATACTGTCACTGGCCACTAATGCAGCTCGAAGGGTTAATCAATACTGTCTCTGGCCACTAATGCAGCTCGAAGGGTTAATTAATACTGTCTATGGCCACTAATGCAGCTCGAAGGGTTAATCAATACTGTCTCTGGCCACTAATGCAGCACAAAGGGTTAATTAATACTGTCATTGGCCACTAATGCAGCTCGAAGGGTTAATCAATACTGTCTCTGGCCACTAATGCAGCTCGAAGGGTTAATCAATACTGTCTCTGGCCACTAATGCAGCTCGAAGGGTTAATCAATACTGTCTCTGGCCACTAATGCAGCACAAAGGGTTAATACTGTCACTGGCCACTAATGCAGCTCGAAGGGTTAATCAATACTGTCTCTGGCCACTAATGCAGCTCGAAGGGTTAATTAATACTGTCACTGGCCACTAATGCACCAGTGGCCAGTGAAAGTTTTAATAAACCCCTTCATGCTGTATTACTATCTAAGTGGCTATGTTTATTAACCCCTTCATCCTCCCACACCCCCCAATGAGTTAATCTGGTCACTGTACAAAGCTACATATCCAGAAATGGCGCTCTGAATCTGATTGCATTGAATGTAATGCCTTTCCTCAGCCTGCTGCTTTCAAGTAGTCCGTTTTAATTGACCTACCTTACATCTGTCCAGCTACCACAGAGTGGCTCCCTCTTCCTGGCCTGGGAATGACGTAATGTCAGAGGGGCGGGGCAGGCCAGGACTAACACACTCGTCGGGCGTGAGATCACTCGGATCATTAACGTGGTATTAAACCCAGAACCAAAAATGTAATATATTGCAGCTTGCCGATCAATAGATGCGATGGCTGCATTTGTTTTCTTTTGTGTGTCTTTTTTCCCCTCTGTTTTCATCTGGCGATCTGGCCAGTGACACACCTCCTAGAGTGCCCCCACTCTGGATGAAGGAGCACAGGAGACACCTTTGGACAGAAGCATTGTAAGATGTACTAGCAGATTTAGAATACATTAATAAATTGAAGCCAAACTCCAGCTAACGCTTTTTTAGGCAATTACAACAGTTTTTTTCCCTTTTGGGATAAAGGTTTTACATAAATAAAAGCAGATCATTATAAGCATCCCTGTCCGTGGTAAATGGAAAGTCTCATCCCTCTAACTGGTACATCTGCAAGATTGCTTGTTCTTTTGCAACTAGCAGGATCACCAGGTGAACATAAGGAAAATAAATCCTAAAAAAGAAAACTACTACAGCCATCACATCTAAGAATTGATGAGCTGCAATATAATAAATGTTTGCTTTTGGGTTTAATACCACTTTAAGGCTGGCCTTAGATTACTTGTGTTTTTTTTTTTATTTTTTACATTCAGCAAAATGGATGGAAGAAATCCCCCTCTGAGACACGAGTTGATTTACTAAAACTGGAGAGTGCGAAATTTGGTGCAGCTTTGCATAGAAACCTTCCAGCTTTTTTGTCAAAGCTTAAGACCCCTTTCACACTGACCTGTTTTTCAGGTGGTTCAGCGTTAAAAATAGCGCTGCTGTACCGCCTGAAAAAAACGTGCCCTGCAGGCTTCAATGTGAAAGCCCGAAGGCTTTCACACTGAAGCGGTGCGCTAGCAGGACCGCTCCAAAAGTCCTGCTAGCCGCATCTTTGAAGCGGTATAGGAGCGGGGTGTTTACCGCTCCTATACTGCTCCTTCCCATTGAAATCAATGGGAAACCGCGGTAATACTGCCCGCAATGCGCCTCTACAGAGGCGCATTGCGGGCAGTATTAACCCTTTTTTGGCCGCTAGCGGGGGTTAAAACCGCACCCCTAGCGACCGAATATCGCGGTAAATACAACGGCTAAAAATCGCGCGGCTATACCGTCACCGCACCTCCACTGCCCCATGTGAAAGGGGCCTAACCGAACAAGCTAAAGGTAGAAGCTGATTGGCTACCATGCAAAGCTGCACCAGATTTTGCACTCTCCAGTTTAGTAAATCATCCCCTTTGTGTTCTGACTGTGGGACTCCTCCGCTGTCAGAATACACTGATCAACAAATATTTTCCAGTATCTCTGTTCGATTTGTTAGATCTTCTGTCGAGCAGGAATGGCCATTCATGGATTGAAGTTTGGCTGTTCCCTGCTGAACTAGTAACCACTGAGCACTACTATGCTTTGGCATAAAGCGTTGGGCATCAGGGCAGACTTTAGCAGCACTGCAGTGTCACTCCACTCTTGTGATGGTCATGCTGCAACGCTCTCTCCTTATTCATTTGATACATCCAGGGCTCGTGTCCCTTCTGCCCCCCACCCAATTGTCCCAGCCCTGCTACATACTATTTTTTTTTTTTTTTTAGCACAGCAGTAGACATTCCTAAATTGGTGATTACCTGAGCCTAACACCATCCCCTACATCTGAGCCTATCCCCATCACCAACCCTGAGCCTATTACCAACCCTTCCTAAGCATTACTGTACAGAAGCAGGGGCGGACTGACAACTCATGAGACCCCCGGGCAATAGAAGATTATGGGGCCCCCGGGCAATAGAAGATTATGGGGCCCCTAGGCTTACAGATGGCCACCACGCCAGGAGGCAGTGCAGAGGCGGGGCAGCTAAAATCTCGGGATTTTCACATCAAAAGAATGTCGGTTTCGGACATATCAGGGACAGATCTAAAAAAACATAGATTTTTACATACTGTCCCTGGTTTTACTGAGCCTGGCAACCCTGATGGGGCCCCCTAGGGGCATGGGGCCCTCGGGCAGTGCCCGAGTGACTCAATGGTCAGTCCCCCCCTGTACAGAAGCCATCATCTTGCATCAATATCATATTTGTGAATGACCTCAATAACCTATTCCAATAAAATGTTGCAAAGTTTTGTGCTGAATACAGCTGATTTACATGAATAGAGCCTTTGTGTATGGAGCTAGCAAAGAATCTGATTGAAAGCTGTGTTTGCAAACAGGTGCATGGATATTGACTGTATGCAAATAAGTGTGATTTATTTGTAGCATTATGCAAGGCTTTAGATAATAAATGCTAATATGAGTATCTGACTTCCTTTATTGCAGCTGAGACAGCTTTTGTCAGAATCACAAGAACATCTGGATGCCACAAAAGTAGAAGCCAGAAAACAAAGCAAAGAGCTTTCGTTGGTAATTTTAATAATTAACCCCTTAATGCCCAGGGTCAAAACAAACCTTAATGCCCAGACCCAATTTTGCAGCTTTGCCATGTGTTGGTATAACTGTATACATCACAACTACTTGGTGTATTCTAGTGGATTATACCTTGCTTTTTTTTCTGGACAGATTAAACAGCCACAGAGGGCCGCCCAACCTCTAAGGGGCCCGGATGGCATCCCCCTTTTTTTTATTTTTTTTCGTCAGCACCCAAAGCTCCCCCTAACCTCTAAGGGGCCCGGTGGTCCCCAGGGCCCCCGGATGGCATCCCCCTATATTCAACCTTAATTTGCGGTGGCAGCCCCCCCAGCTTCTCCATTTGCAGCGCCCCCCCCTACTTCTTAACTTGTTACACTCCCCCCCCCTGCTTCTCAATTTGCGACACTCCCACCGCTTCTCAATTTGTGGCGGTAGCACCCCATCCCCTCCCCCCTAGTTCTCTACTCCAGGTGGCTCATGACCGAAGCTGTGTAAAATTCCTGATGGCGGCCCTGTGGCCACACTACCACTAACTGACTCACTTCCAGTAACTGCCAATAACTGGTATTTATACTTCCACTGACACTTATGGCCCGTACACACGATCCGAAAATCGGACGACAGATCCTTCCGACTTTTTTCGCTTAATAGTTGCAAGTAGAAATTGAATAGGTTACTAAAGTCACGAAAATTCTCGTACGACAGAAAAAAAAAATTGGAAGTGATGTCGTGTTGTAATGTATTTGTATTTTCGGATGACAAATATACTGAGTAAACGAAAATCGGATGATCTGGTATCGTGCTTGTCCGATCGAATAATATCGGATGAATTGTCGTGATCGGCTCTCGAAAGCTCTGTACTAACGATCAGATTTTATTGTACAATTGTTCCTCGTACAATATTTGGATCGTGTGTACAAGCCATAAGGGCCCTTTCACACCAAACACAATTGGCCAAATTTTTTCACACATGATCATATTGCTCGAGAGGTCATTTTAGCATTTTAGCATTCCTTGAGTGCTATTGCAGTTCTATGAAACATCCACAACAGCAGTTACAGCTGACTGGATCACCTATGATCTAATAAAGTGTCAGTTATAGCTCCCTACAAACATTGGGGTGGGTTGTGTCCTTTATGTGTGTTAGATGGAATTCCAGCAAATGTCTCTGCTTGAGAAATTTTGATAGTTAAATGCAATTTCTCTTTTTCAGCTCAGACAGCAGTTAAGTGAAATGCAGAATCATGTGCATGATGAGAAAGAGTCCCATGGTGTACAAGATCATCAGGTTAGTGACACCTTACGCCCAAGTGCTGTTTGTTTTGCCTATGCTGCCCTGTCTGCTGCTAAGCACTATTATTTAGATTGTTAAACCTTATTCTTCTGGTTTGTGTGAAACTCAGAAAATGATAATAATTTACAAAGTTAGACAAAAGGATGAGTCCTAAAAAAATCATTTCCACTGTAATGCTAATTAGGGGATAGCTAGACTCCATGTATAGATTTTATTGCATAGTTACATGTCCAGCTTAGACGAATGTAAGTATAAATATATCTATCTATCTATCTATCTATCTATCTCTATATGCCATGTAAAAGAAACAAACCGCATCGCTGCAACTCATATGTAGTATCTAGAACAGGGGTCTCAAACTGGTGGCCCTCCAGCTGTTGCGAAAGTCCCATTGCAAGACTGACAGTTAAAAGCATGACTGCCACAGGCAGAAGCATGATGGGACTTGTAGTTTCACAACAGCTGGAGGGCCACCAGTTTGAAACCCCTGATCTAAAAGGATGAGGATCAAATGCTTGTGCCAGGACACCTGCTCTACATATCGTCCAATGTCTAACGAAAAATAAAAGTCCAAGAATAAGAAGAAAGGTTTGGACAGCCGCACTCCAAAAAATTGTTCCTTTAGACCCCTTTCACACTGAGGAGTTTTTCAGGCGGTATATCACTAAAAATAGCGCCTGAAAAACTCCTGCCCAGCCTTCTCAATGTGAAAGCCCGAGGGCTTTCACACTGAGGCGATGCGCTGGCAGGAGAGAAAAAAATCTCCTGCAAGCAGCATCTTTGGAGCGGTGAGAGGAGCGCTCCTTCCCATTTAAAACAATGGGAAACCGCGGTAATCTGCAGAGGCGCATTGCTTAATCATGTATTTGAAGCTATGATTAAGCACTGAGTTACAGTGAAACACGTTAGCTTGTATCTGTTTTTTTGCTGTGGCATGTATTTTTTGTGATTTGATTTTACAATAAAGGAACAATTTTTTGGAGTGCGGCTGTCCAAACCGTTCTTCTTATCCTTGCATTATCCTATGCATTGGCAGCACCCATGGCTTTGGATTCGGTGAAGAGGTTCATCAACCACACCTGAGCGGTAACTCCCTTCTTCTAAAAATAAAAGTTTGGCACCGAAGCATTTTGAGGTAAAATCACATGACCGTTATTATTATTCCATCAAGACAAAGAATCAATACCCATAGCAAGATTATTTTTCTGTAGGCATTGATTATTTTATGTCTTGATGGATTAAAAATAAAGGTCACATGATTTTACCTCAAAATGCTTTGGTGCCAAGCTTTTATCTTTCTTTATGAACATGCCATACCTGAGGGCCCGACGTGGAAGGGGAGAATGACTGTAGTGGTTGGTGGTGCTACTACAATAATCACCACTGTCTTCTGTGTCCTGTGGCTGCGGCTGTCCTGCTGCATAGTAACCACAGGGTGTTACTCACTTGGCACAGTACACCTTACATTTTTCTCAATGAATGCAAGGTGTTCTCTGACTAGATGAGATGGAGAGGATGGCGATTGTGAAGTCACTGCTCCGCCTCATCCAGTCGGGGAATATCTGGTATTCATTTCAAAGAAACCGTAAATAAATGATGATATGCGTGTATTAATATAAATAATCAACAGTGTCTATATTTCCCACAATCAGTGTATGATCGTAAATTGTGTGTGTGTGTGTGTGTGTGTGTGTGTGTGTGTGATATATATGGCCGTCTTATTCACAGAATAGGTGCAGGAACTTCCCCTTTTTTGAATCACTCCTTTTCTCCCCCAATACCCACCTTCGAGCACCATTCCTTGGTTCCATCCCCTACCCACCTCACAGTACTGCGCTTTCAGACAATACAGTACCAGCTAGCATTTTGTGGTGCTAAGTAATTTATATAGAATTTAGTAATTATAACATGAAAAGCAGTAAAATAGATCCCCTGCAGCCAGCAATAATAGACCCCCCCTAACAACAATGGACCACCCACCACAAAATCTCCCCCCCCCCCCCAGCAACAATAGACTCTCCGGCAGAAGCAACAAACAGATATCCCCGCACCCAGGATCAATAGACTCTCCGGCAGCCAGCAACAATAGACCCCTCCCTCAACAGTAGATCTCTCCAGCAACTGACCTCCCAGGAATATAAGACCCACTCCCAGCAACAATAGGTCCCCCACCAGCAACACTAGAGCTCCCTCAGCGAAAAATAAAGCCCCATGAAAAAAAAATAGATCCTCTCCAGCTAGAATAGATCTCCCAGTAGCAAGCATCAATAAACCCTGCAGCACACCCCAGCACTTCTTGCCATTACATACAGTCAGTGCTTGAGGTGCCGGAACTGCATTTCCCCACGTCCCCGCTGGGGAAAAAAACTCTATCTCTCTCTCTATATATATATATATATATATATATATATATATATATATATATATATATATATATATATATATATATATATATGGCTTTTTTTCAGGGGGAACTTGGGGGAACTCGGTTCCACCACCTCTGGCTCAGACCCTTTGGTGCCTGCTCACCACAATCACTTGTAAACACAGAAGTCTGGTTTCTGTGTTTACAAGTGACAGCTCTGCACTCTGTGTGTAACCCCCCTGAACTCTGCACTCTGTATGTAATGCAATCCTGGTATTTGATGCACCTTTAAGACCCTTCTACTGTTTGTGAAATCTGAACGGGTCGTGGTTGAGTTCCTGCACCTATTTTCTGAGAAAAAGCCCTGTATGTATGTGTATATATATATATATATATATATATATATATATATATATATATATATATATATATATATATATATAATAAAACTGTAAATAAATCAAAAAAATGGTGAAAAATGTCAATTTCTAATAATCCATCCATTCAGCCCTCCAATTATAATGCTTCCAATATATGCAAGGAAAAGTGTATTAAATAAAATCACACTCACATAGTGTTGCAGATGGCATCACTTTGTACAGAAAGTCAGCAGCACTACAATGAAGATAAGCTTATCACAGCCAAGAGCAAAGATCACTGCACTCAGTAAACATCCAGCTCTCCTTCTGACTCCCAAGACCCGCCCAACATGTTTCGTCAGTCGTGACGTCTTCAGGGACACAAGCTCGTGTACCTGAAGACTGCATCCTAATTCACTTAATTCACTTATGCATGCAATACCCCCTTCCCCTTTGTCCCAGTCATGATTGAATACAACCTAGTTGATATAAAGAGTTTCAAAAAATAAATCTATACCTGGAATTTAGTTTTTGTACAGTTAACTGTAATAGAGTGTCATTGTATTACTACATGGGTGCTCTTTGGGGCATGTATTAAAAAATAAAGATTACAAAGAATGAAAAGTAATATGAGTCGGGATGCAGCAAGGGTATACAAGTCCTTTGTAATCACAACTGTGGGCAGCTGCAGGGTCAGTGCTTGAAATCTTTCACAGGATTATAGGTCAATATCTTTGGCTTAACCTGTACTCTGATAACAATATGACCCCACTTAAGGCACTCACCTTCCCAGCTTCCTCCGCCCTTGGTGCCTCTTTGCAGCCAACCCAGTGTAGGAAAAGAGCAGCCACTCTACAGGTTCAGGTCTTTAATGTAGTTTTATTGAATTGGCTCCAACCTACACAAACTCCTCCACTGACTTCTTTCGCTCCAAATGGAGCTAAACTTCAGTTTCTACAACTCTGGTCTGTAGTTCTGTCAGCAGTATGCGAGCTGCTGCCCAAGGCAGGGAGATGTGATTGCCATTATAACTATCCTATCTGTTTGCTAATTTAGGCTTCAAAATGAGTAATTTACTGTTAATTCTTACTAAACATCAAACTATTCTACAGCACTATGGAGATCTGATAGAAGACTTGTTCTATTTATGCTTTGACAGTTTCACACTTCCCCTTACCTGAGCTAGCTGCATTACCTGGCCTTCTTTTTTAGTGGATATATTGTTTAGTTTTCCAGGAATACTTATGCATCCTAAAGTTGCAATTATTTCTTTATTGTACTGGAGCATTGTATTTATCTTTATTTTTTTTGTTGTTGTTTGTTTTTTTAAATAAGTTACTACAATAGTCTGTATATATTTGTTTTATAACCAGCTGAAGGCTCCACAACCAAGTTTGGATGAACAGACTGATGAGCAGACCATCTCAGCAGACCTGGAAGAGGTAATTACTTTTAAATACATTAAATCACAGTTTTAAATATAATAAACACTTCCCACCCGCCATATAGCAGAATGATGTGCGCAAAGTTATCCTGACTGGACGTCATATGACAGTCTGACCCAACGCATCACCAATCTCGGTAAAGAGTCTCTGACGTAAGCTCTTTACCATGTGGTCAGCTGGGTCCAATCACAGCATAAACAGGAAGAGCAGTGTATCAGCTTTTACTCCACTCGCGCTGACAGATGCGAGTAGAGGAGAGACGATCGGCAGCTCTCCTGACAGGGGGGTCTGCGCCGATTGATTATCAGTGCTGCCCTGCCCACCCAGGTCCACCAGGTATGCCCACCTATGACCACAAGGTTTGCCAATCAGTACCCATTAGAGGTGCCAATCAGTGGCTATCAGTAATGCCTACCAGTTCCTCCTCATCAGTGCTGCCTATCAGAGCCATCAATCAGTGCCCATCAGTGCAGCCTTTCAGTGCCCATTAGTGTGTCCTATCAGTGCCACCTATGAATGCCCATCAATGCCCATCAGTGCTGCATATTAGTGCCTCATCATCAGTGCCGCCTTATCAATGCCCGTCAGTGCAGCCTTATCAGTGCTCATTAGTGAAGAAGAAAACGTTCTTATTTACACATTTTTATAACGGAAACAAAAACTTTTTTTTTTCAAAACATAATTACAACAACTGACATATTAGAAACATTACCTTAATTGGTCACCTGGATGACTAGACTATTCGGCCCCTACAACAGTGAATACAAAGGACCCATTATCACAAGTATAAACACATCCCGCAAGGGTTTGCTAAGAGAGACAAAAGGTGTTCCAATTGGCACAATTAACAATACCAAGAGTGATCTCCCCCCTCCTCAGCCTAGTACAGTGGTTCTCAACAGGTTTGCAAGATAACTGAAATACATCACAGGTGATATAATTTGCTGCCCAGTGATTGCAGTATTCTAGTCTGCATCTCCCCAAGGTACTGTAATACTTCAAATCTGGCCTGTTAGTGGGCCCTCAGGACAGGAGTTGAGAACCAGTGGCCTAGTAGGTAACAGACTATAGCAGGAGACCTCAGTACCAACGAACATCCGCATGGAAGAAAACCATTGGGCCTTCAGGAAAAAACTTAAGACCCACCTCTTTTGAAGGATAAAAACGACACCGGATGGAATAAGCGCCATAAGGCGATTTAGTTTGCATTTGTAGCGCTATACAAGTTATTCACTCACTCACTCACCCACAATTAACTATACAAACAGTGATCTCCCCCTCATCAGCCTAGTAGGTAACAGACTATAGCAGGAGACCTCGGTAGCAGACTGTTTGCTCCTACATTGAAGAACATGAAACAGAGGTCAATGTGCCCAGCTATTTCAATGAACGTGTACAGTTCAGAATCAAACAAACCAGGAATAGTCTTTATATATTTTCTGGGAGATATTGTGGATAAATATTACTATCCTATAGTAATCCAAACCACGTTCTCAGTGTGCATTAAGTGGTGGTCCATCATTAGAGAATGATCTGCTCTCATGCTAGGTTATAGTCAGTGTGTAAGAGGCTTGCTCCTGGTCCTCTCCAGAAGCCCCTATTCTTGGTTAGGTCTGTCACACTACCTACCATATATTAATTAATACAAAGTGTGTGTGTCTCTAATAAATTGTCTCAAAAAGAGACTGAAGGGCTTGGAAGCTACCGGTAAAGAAATGTATTACAAAAACTAAAAATTAAGAAAAATGTAAATAAGAAAATTAATACATTTTAATTTAAAAATAAATGACTAAAAATAAAAAATAAATAAAGCCCAAAATTTGTTTTTTATTTGCATTTCTTGTGAGGGGTTCTATTGTCCACATATGTGAACTGGGTAGGGCTGATAACACTTAATAACGCTTATGCCACGTACACACGACCGTTTTTCGGGTTGTAAAAAATTACGTTTTTTTTTAAATGTCATTAAAAACGATCGTGTGTGTGGGCTCCAGAGCATTTTTCACTATGTAAAAAATGGCCATTAAAAATTTCGAACTCTAATTTTTCACAACGTTTTTAACATTGTAAAAAATGGTCGTGTGTGGGCTTTAACGACGTGAAAAAAACCTGCATGCTCAGAAGCAATTTATGAGACGGGAGCGCTCGTTCTGGTAAAACTAGCGTTCGTAATGGAGTAAGCACATTCATCACGCTGTGACAGACTAAAAAGCACGAATCGTCTTTTACTAACACTAAATCAGCAAAAGCAGCCCCAAGGGTGGCGCCATCCGAATGGAACTTCCCCTTTATAGTGCCGTCGTACGCGTTGTACGTCACCGCGCTTTGCTAGAGCATTTTTTTCCACGATCGTGTGTAGGCAAGGCAGTTTTAATGATCGGGTTGAAAAAAACTTTGTTTTTTCTAGACCTTTAAAAACATAGGGGCAGATCCACAAAGATCTTCCCCGGCGCAGCGTATCTGAGATACGCTACGCCGCCGTACCTTACCTGGCTTTGGTTCGAATCCATAAAGAATTTGCGCCGTAAGTTACGGCGGCGTAGTGTATCTCTCACGGCGTAACGGCGCGGAATTCAAATGCGGCGAGTAGGGGGCGTGTTTCATTTAAATGAAGCGCGTCCCCGCGCTGAACGAACTGCGCATGCGCCATCCCTGAATTTCCCGCTAAATGACGTCGCAAGGACGTCATTGGTTTGACGTGAACGTAAATGGCATCCAGCCCCATTCACGGACGACTTACGCAAACGACGTAGAATATTTAAAATTATACGCGGGAACGACGGCCATACTTAACATTGAGTACGCCACCAAATAGCAACTTTAACTATACGCCGGAAAAAGCCGGAAAAAAAACGACGTAAGAAAATGCGACGGACGCTCGTACGTTCGTGGATCGTCGGAAATGGCTAATTTGCATACTCGACGCGGAAAAGGACTGAAACGCCACCCAGCGGCCGCCGGAAAATTGCATCTTAGATCCGACGGCGTACTAAGGCGTACGCCTGTCGGATCTAAGACAGATGCCGTGGTATCTGATTGGTGGATACCAACCAAAAGATACGACCTGCAAAATTGGCGTAATGGCTTTGAGGATCTGCCCCATATTGTTTTACAACCCGAAAAAAGGTCGTGTGTACGCGGCATAAATATTTCAGTGCAGTGCAACAGAATGCACAGGAAGTTAGGAGTTTACTGTATTTCTGGCAGATCAATCAAGTATTTCTGTACTTGCAGCATTATTAAAGAGACAGAACATGGAACTTATGCATATATTGGAGAAATGTTTTTTTTCCCCCTGGTAATCACCCTATCTTGTGTATGCTTCTATGAACAGAAATCCATGTACAGTTTGCAGCAAGAGCTGGAGAAACTGAAAAGTGCAGAAGAAAGCTCAACAGGCCCAGAAGAAGCACAGCAAATGAAGGTTGGCACAAATTGAGTGATTTGTAGCATTTTTACTTCATTAAAATATATTATTTCTCGGTTTTGCAAAAGGAGTTCAAGTCACCAAGCATTCAGATGATATTATTGGGTTGAGCATTAGTTCAAGTGCCCACATTTGAGCCAGGTCTGTAGCTGACAAAATATTAACCCCTTAGAAGATCTGCAAGACAATCTGTGGAGTGACCTTGCAGAAGACCATAAATCTAATACCCGCCTTTTCTTTGGGATCTGCGTCTTGTGTTGCAAAGTCCAGGCCATAGATGTGGCCAGAGGCCAATGGTAGTGGTTTACAGTGACAGATCTCCGATTGTCTAGAGAGATGATGTGGCAAAAACAGTGTACTGGAAACATTACTTTGTCTTTGTCTGTCACCTTCTGCTTTCTCTGACAACAGGAGAAGACGACTGACTAGTCGAATGTACCATGAAGTATATTTTCAATACTCATTAAAGCAGGGATCGACAAATCCCAGGCGCCTGGGCGACTAGAAATAGTGTCCTGGCGACTTGGCTTGGAAGGTGGGCTGGCGCCACCTGGTGGTGAGCCGTTGGTATTACAAGTTATTACCACCAGATGTGAGCTGGCGCCATCTGGTGGTGGCCGTTGGTATTACAAGTTAAGCATTACACGTTAAACAGCAATTCTAATGTAATTTTTCACTATTTTCACTGCCATCTTCTTCCCTCTAATTAGAACCCCCAAACATTATATATATTCTTTATCCTAACACCCTAGAGAATAAAATGGCGATCGTTGCAATACTTTCTGTCACGCCGTATTTGCGCAGCGGTCTTACAAGCGCACTTTTTTGGGAAAAAATTACACTTTTTTTCATTAAAAAATAAGACAACAGTAAAGTTATCCCCATTTTTTTTTTTATATTATGAAAGATAATGTTACGCCAAGTAAATTCATACCCAACATGTCACGCTTCAAAATTGCGTCCGCTCGTGGAATGCCGACAAACTTTTACCCTTTAAAATCTCCATAGGCGACGTTTAAAAAAATCTACAGGTTGCATGTTTTGAGTTATAGAGGAGGTCTAGGGCAAGAATTATTGCTCTCGCTCTACCAATCGCGGCGATACCTCACATGTGTGGTTTGAACACCGTTTACATATGCGGGCGCTATTCACGTATGTGTTCGCTTCTGCGCGCAAACTCGTCGGGACGGGGTGCGTTTTCTGGCTCCTAACTTTTTTAGCTGGCTCCTAGATTCCAAGCAAATTTGTCAACCCCTGCATTAAAGAGGTGGCGCTCGGTGTACTTTATCACCCTAAAGTGGTTGAAAACCTAGTTACACCACTTGTACCTACAGGTAAGCCTATAATAAGGCTTAGTCAAATAACAGCCTATAATAAGGCTTACCTGTAGCTACTGTAAATATCTCCTAAACCTACACACAATCGGATAATCCGACAACACACATTTGTTGGCGGACAATTTTAAAGCATGCTATCCCACATTTGTCCGCGTCAAATCCGACAACAATTGTCCGATGGAGCGTACAAAAACGGTTGGATTTTTCGCCAACAGCCTGTCATCACACAATTCCCATCGGATAATCCGATCGTGTGTATGAGGCTTTAGTCTCTAAAGTGCCAACATTTGCTAATAATTGGTATCATTTGCCCTAGCGCAACACTGTGTAGTTGCAATGCCTTGAAAAAGTATTCATACCCCTTGAAATTTTCCACATTTTTGTAATGTTACAACCAAAAACTTTAAATGTATTTTATTGAGATTTTATGTTATAGACCAAGGGTCTGCAAACTTTTGAAAAAAAGGGCCAGTTTATTGTCCTTCAGACTGGATTGTGGCCAGCGTGGACAGAAAATGTCCTGGGCCGGGCATCACGGACAATAAATTTTTGCCCCAGGGTTGGTGGTCAATAGGAGGAGGAGTAGTGCCCCTATTAGGAGGAGGAATAGTATCCCATGATTGGTATCAGTGGAAGAAATAGTCCACCATTGTTGGTGTCAGTGGGAGCAATAGCGTCCCAAAGGGCCGGATAAAGGCTAGCAAAGGGCCACATCTGGCCCTCGGGCCACAGTTTGGAGACCCCTGTTATAGACCAACACAGAATATGAACTTTATGGTACAATGCTACATGTTACAATTCACTCATCCTGTAAAAGTCTCAGATATATTACATTCTATACAGTAGCTTACTTTTCTTCTAAATTTAGTTTAATCTTTAAGGCTTTTTTTCATATATATTTAAACCTAACCTATCCTTCGCTGGAAATATTGTAGGAAAGACTTGACAAGGAAAAAAAACTAACACGGGACTTAGGTCAAGCTGCTAACAAACTATTACAACTCTTCAAGGCTGCTCAGGAACAACTTGCTAAGGAAAAAGAGCACAATAAACTGCTGCAAAGCCAACTCAAAGTGACGGTACTAACTCACCTTTCTCGCTGTTAACCCTGTCTCTTCAACTTCCTTTATAAACCTAATAAATCACTAACTATGATAACTAAAGCTACTGCTCTGCTGCTTCCCTGCACACACTCTGATGATTATACACTCGCATCACAAGTTTCATCTAAATATTGGTTCAGTGTACAAAATGGAAGATTCTACTGTGCATGAATACCAGGTACATTTTAATCAATTTCTGTGTCACTGCAAATATGGGCACTTCATACATAAGGATCTGACTTGGTAAGGAATCTGCTGCAGATATCTGATTAAAAGAATTGTAAACGGGTTTTCTACATTTCCTAATATTGTAGGAAGGGAAAACATCCATCGGTACTCTTATGCCGCGTACACACGACCGTTATTCATGTCATGGAAAAAAATTAAGTTTTTCTCGACATGATTCCTCTCAAGCTTGCCTTGCATACACACGTTCGTGAAAAAAAAATGCTTGAGCACAGCACGGTGACGTACAACACGTACGACGGCACTATAAAGGGGAAGTTCCCTTTCGAATAGCACCACCCTTTGGGCTGCTTTTGCTAATTTCCCCGTCTCATAACTTGCTTCTGAGCATGCTTGTTTTTTCCCCCCTCGTTAAAGCGTACACACGACCGTTTTTCACGACGTGAAAAGCGACGAGAAAAAAGAGCAGGTTCTAAATTTTTAACAGTAATTTTTCACGTTGAGAAAAATGCTCTGGAGCATACAGACAACCGATTTTCACGACCAATTTAAAAAATGCCATTTTTCGCCTCATGAAAAACGGTTGTGTGTATGCGGCATTAGGTCTCCACCAGAAGTCCACTTGCTCATTAGGGAATCTGTCCGCTGATCCATGCTAAGCAGGCGGATTTCTGGTCCTTGTCCGCTCCACTTATGCAGCGCGCACACAGCCCGTTCTCTATGGGCGGTCAGATGTAAATGGACCGCCTGTCCATTTACACCTGACTGCCATCCGATTCGCTAGACCAAGGGTGTCAAACTCCATTTCATCGTGGGCCGCATCAGCATCATGATTTCCCTCAAAAGGGCCGGTTGTATCTGTAAGATTAGATGTCAGCGCATCCCCTCCCCTTGCGTTAAATGTCAAGAGCCACCCCACCATCAGAAGTTCAGTCTCCTACTCCCCCTTACCTCACAGTGCACTCCCCTTTCCTTTTGCTGCTGCTGGGGATGCATTGCTTGAAAGCAGAAAGTAGGACCAGGGGAGAGCTGGAGCTCTCCGGCAGCTGCAGAAGAGGTGGGCGGGGCATATAAAATGGCCTGGAGGGACAGATTCGGCCCGCGGGCCTTGTGTTTGACACCTGTGCGCTAGATAGAAGGGGAATGGCTCCTCATCTGTCTTTTTTCAGCTAATTGAATTGAATGTAAGCGGGCAAAAATGGAAACATGTCCGTTTACACTCACCGCTCCATAGAAGTGTCTTCAGAAGTCACCTAGTTAGTAAATAGAGTCCACCTGTGTGTAATTTAATCTCAGTATAAATATAGCGGTTCTGTGAAGCCCTCATAGGTTTGTTAGAGGCAGGGTCTGAATGGATCTGCCTGAAAAATGGACAGGTGGACCCGATCGAACCGCTAGTGTAAAAGGAGCATTATACTGAACAGTGAAGATTGTCTTCAATCCCCTGCCATTATCTTGGCTTGGGCAGCATAGAAAATTAGAACAGAACCACTCAGCCTGATTGACAATAGGACGTTCCAACAGTGCCGCTTCTACTGTCTATTTAAAATTCCTGATGGTGGGGGAAGAGTTTGAATAAATACCCTCTATAGTTTATCACAGATATACAAGCGAAGGGATGTTTTATTGAAAGCAGAACATTCCCTTTAAAAAAAATAATAACAATTGTACTCAGATAAATAAGCAGGCTTCCATTGTTTATGTCCCTTAATGGAATTAAAGCGGAACTAAACTTTCTCAATTTTTGGTAAATAGATAGGAAAGTATATTTAGTATTTTTTTTACATTTTTTCAGTTGCTTCCTGGTTTGAGGCTTAGGTCAAAATGTTTCCATACATCCCAGGAGCCTTCATGGGCATTTTGTTTTCTTTCATCTGGAGGAGGGACTTTCTCAGCCAAGCACACCCTCCTGCTTGCATGCTTAAGCTAAGGGCAGATGGATTGCTGGAAGTAAAATACCACATGAATCATCTAGCTTTACTCAAGATTACTGTGGCTAGAAATGCTAGGGGAGTGTTTTTCAAAGTGATTTCTTAACAAAATAAAGCATGGAGGTGTATATGGATGGGTGAGTTTGCTTTGAATAATAAAAATGAATTAAATGTTTCCTGTAAGAAAGCTGTGGCGCTGTCCTTGGCGGCCTAAATGGCGCTGGTAAATAGGGCTCTCCCCTTTTATAAGACAACCTATGCAAATAGAGGGGCACCTCAACAATTTGATGAAGTGTGGGGAGGGTGGGTTGAGTCTTCTCTAACGGTTTCGGATTAACCGCTTATTTGCTGTGATTACTATTTTTTAACCACTTCCATACAGGGCTGTTATACCGTGTTTCCCCAAAAATAAGACCTACCCGAAAATAAGACCTAGCGCTATTTTCCAGGAGGGCTGCAATATAAGCCCTACCCCGAAAATAAGCCCTAGTTCGAGTTGATTTTTGAGGAAACACGGTATAATCCTGTTACGGCAGTGTGCTGTGTGTCTGTAGCGGTGTCAGGTGCCCTTTAATGCAGAGCGGCGCTCAGCTGATCTCCCCGCTGGTCTCCTCTTCTCCCGCCTGTCTGCGTGGGATCTTGGCCCCCCTCCCTTCACAGAGCTTCGGCGGGTAATTAAAAGCACTGTACGGTGCGGAGCCCCTGGAATCAACGTGTGCGGTATGCAGCACGGATACTTCGGTCTCTTCTCCTGCCTGTCTGCGTGGGATCTTGGGCCCCCCTCCCTTCACAGAGCTTTGGCGGGTAATTGAAAGCACTGTACAGTGCGGAGCCTCTGGAATCAACGTGTGCGGTATGCAGCACGGATACTCCGGTCTCTTCTCCTGCCTATCTGCGGGGAGCTTGGTCCCCCTCCCTTCACAGAGCTTCGGCGTGTCACTGGATCTACAGTGCAGAGCCTCTGAAATCAACATGTGTGTTGTATGCAGCATGGATACTCTGGTATTTACAGTTTTTTTCCCCTCACATGCTGGTGTGCCCTCTTCCCTGCTTCGAGCATTGCAGAGGGAGGGGGCTGGGGTCCCTCGCTGGGAGAGGTGGAGGAAGGCTGAGGTGTTCAGCACTGTTGGATTGCAGAAGCACACACATTCTGTATTGTGTGCTACTGCTGTAAAAGAAAGAATTTGGGCATTTTAAGTTTCTTCAAACTGTGGATTCCTGACAGACAGGGATAGAGCGAATATATTAAGACCTACCCCGAAAATAAGCCCTACTGGGTCTTTTGTTGCCAAAATTAATATAAGACCCGGGCTTATTTTCGGGGAAACACGGTACACACCTCCATACCGGGCCTATTCTGGCACTTCTCTCCTACATGTACAAATCATCATTTTTTTGCTAGAAAATTACGCAGAACCCCCAAACATTATATATGTTTTTTTAGCAGACACCCTAGGGAATAAAACGACGGCCATTGAAATGTTTTATCTTGCACAGTATTTGCGCAATAATTTTTCAAACGCCTTTTTTTTGGAAAAAAATTGTTTCATGAATTAAAAAAATAACAAAACAGTAGTTAGCCCAATTGTTTTGTAAAATATGAAAGATGATGTTACACCGAGTAAATAGATACCTAACATGTCACGCTTTAAAATTGCGCACACTCATGGAATGGCGCCAAACTTCGGTACTTAAAAATCTCCATAGGCAACGCTTTGAAATTTTTTACAGGTTACCAGTTTAGATTTACAGAGGAGATCTAGTGCTAGAATTGTTGCTGGCACTCTAACGCACGCGGCGATACCTGACATATGTGGTTTAAACGGCGTTTACATATGTCGGCGGGACTTGCATGTGCGTTCGCTTCTGCGCGCGAGCTACTGGGGACAGGGGCGTTAAATTTTTTTTTTAGTTCTTTTTTTTACATATTTATTTATTTTTTTACACTTTTTTTTTCATTTTATTTTTTTTATTATCACTTTTATTCCTATTACAAGGAATGTAAACATCCCTTGTAATAGGAATGTGTGTGACAGGTACTCTTTATGGAGAGATGCGGGGTCAATAAGACCCCACATCTCTCCTCCAGGCTGGAAAGCATGAAATCGGTGAAAAAAAATTCACCGATCTCATGATCAGTGTTGCTTAGCAGCTTTGTTTACTTACGGGGACCCGGGCGTGATGTCATCACATCGCGCCCGGGTCCTCCGACGGTCATAGAGATGACTGGTGACCATTCGTTCTCCGGGCCCCCGATGGCACGGGAGAGCCCGGAGAAGCACCGGATGGCGGGATGTCCCCTCCCGCCGCCTGTAAGAACGATCTAACGGCGGAACCGCCGCTATGATCATGATCTTACGTTGTGCAGAATCGCCGGCAGAAGAGAAGGATATCTGAATGATGCCTCTAGCTGCAGGCATCATTCAGATATCCCCCCACAAAGCCCAGGACGTCATATGACGTCCACCCGGATCGTTAGAGGTCCTTTGTGGACGTCATTTTACAATGGGCTGGTATGGATGTGGTTAAGCTGTTACAACAAATCAAGTAAGTTGCTGGTATGATTTGCTCTGCGAATATGTGATGCCGCCTTTTCAGGAAACCTGAAAAAATGTGTGGTGTTTGTCCTTTAAATACCTTGATGTTTGCAGGCGGGATAGGTGTATATCCTGATTTATTTTTGGGATGTGGAGCGCTCTGTGTGGTTACACTATATTACCATAAGTATTGGGACGCCTGCCTTTACACGCACATGAACTTTAAAGGCATCCCAGTTTTAGTCCATAGGGTTCAATATTGAGTTGGCCCACCCTTTACACCTATAACAACTTCAACTCTTCTGGGAAGGCTGTCCACAAGAATTAGGAGTGTGTCTGTGGAAATGTTTGACCATTCTTCCAGAAGCGCATTTCTGAGGTCAGCCATTGAAGTTGGACGAGAAGGCCTGGCTCACAGTCTCTGCTTTAATGCATCCCAAAGGTGTTCTATCGGGTTGAGGTCAGAACTCTGTGCAGGCAAGTCAAGTTCCTCCACCCCGGATTTCCAAGTCTTTATGGACCTTGCTTTGTGCACTGGTGTGCAGTCATGTTGGAACAGGAAGGGGTAATCCCCAAACTTTTACCACAAATTTGGGAGCATGAAATTGTCCAACATGTCTTGGTATGCTGACGCTTAAGAGTTCCCTTCACTGGAACTAAGGGGCCAAGCCCAACCCCTGAAAAACAACCCCACACCATAATCCCCCTTCCACCAAATGATTTGGACCAGTGCACAAAGAAAGGTCTATAAAGACATGGATGAGCGAGTTTGGGGCAGAGGAACTTGACTGGCCTGCAGGCACTGTTTGTAATGTTTTGTGCAAAATTAATAAAAAGAATAAAAAAATTAAAATTAAATAACATTTTCAGTTTGATGCTCAGACAGCTTAGTTCCGCTTTAAAGAGACTCTGTCACAAGGCCGATATTTTGAACAAAAATCATCTGATAAGATTGCAGATGCATTAATGCATTTTTGGCTTGGTATTTACAGTACCTGAAAGCCTCCTTCGTGTAGACGTCCAAAAGCCCTGTGACTTTTGCTGGGTACTGCCATCTTTGATTTGATGTTAGTAGCCCCAGCAGACTCCAAATCGGTCACTCAGATGACACTGTATAGCAGTGGTCATCAACCCCATCCTAAGGGCCCACTAACAGGCCAGGTTTGCAAGATAACTGAAATACATCACATGTGATAATCATTTGCTGCTCAGTGATTGCAGTATTCTAGTCTGCTTCTCCCCAAGGTAATGCATAAAATCTGGCCTGTTAGCGGGCCCCGAAGACAGAGTTGATGACCACTGCTGTATAGTATTCCCCTTCACGCCTTCCTTGGAAGCTACATTACAATGTTGCATAGGAGGATGACTGGAGTATTGAAGTGAAGTTGCTAGGCAAGAACAAAGAATAATTAGACACTCGAATAGGCGAGGGCCACCGTTTGCCAGGAGAGAGAACTGTGATAGGGAATTGACTCTTTTTGGAGAAGTCAAATTTTGTAGAAAGTTCAAAGACGTGGCAAGATATTTAAAAAATCACTAATGGACAGGGCAGCCATCAGGAATTATGGGGCCACAGGCAGCTTCAGGCATGGTCCCCCTGGAGCAGAGAACCGGGGCGGGGGGTGCTAATTGAAAAGCGGGGGGGTTCTGCCGCCCCAAATTGAGGTTGGGGGGCTTTGGGTGCTGATGAACAAAAAAAAGGGGGGGTTGCCCTTGGGACCTCTGGGCCCCTTACAAATATATATATATATATATATATATATATATATATATATATATATATATATAAAAGGGGGGGTAGCCATCCGGGGACCTCTGGGCCCTTTAATAAAAATAAAAAATTAAACAAATGAAATAAATGTTTTTATACAAAAAAAAAGGGGGGGGTTGCCACCTGGGGACCTCTGGGCCCTTTAATAAAAATAAAGAAATGAAATAAATATACAAAAAAAATATTAAAAAAAGGGGAGGATGCCATCCGGGGCCCTGGGGAAAAAATAAAAAATAAAATTAGATAAAAAATTTTTTATATATATATATATATATATATATATATATATAATTTAGAACCATTTTGTTCTGAATATTTAATTAGGATTGGCTGGAAATATTATGCATGTGCTCTCCTTAGTATTCCTGTGTCTGTCCCTAATTTCCTTCTTGTATGTCTTCCTATCATCTACAGTATGTTTAAATGGTTTTATAAGAGAGTTTGATAAAGCAGTGATACTTAATAAAAACGCTTGTGAATGTTAAACACTAATCCGTCATTTAAGTGGACCTAGACTTAAAATCTCACGTTGGCTGTCTAACAGGGATTCATTAGCAGGAACCCTCGGGTTCAGGAACATGAAGATTTACCAGGTTATGGCGGCTGCCTCGCAGTTACACATTTTTGCAGAATTAATGACAAAGTGGGTCTAGGCAAAAGATCAGCTTTTAGAATCCTTACTGTAAGCAATATGTCATTCAAAACTGACTTGTTTTTATTGTACTGTTTAAAGGATACGGTTGCCTTAAAGTGGATGTAAACCCCCCCATACACCCAGTGAAGTGAACAGCCTCAGATGATGCACAGGGATGAACCAAATCTCCCTATATAGGTTTTACATGTATATCTGCTGTCTTCACATTTATATACTGTTTAGAAAGTTCAGATCGTGTTATGCCTCGTACACACGACCAGTTTTCTTGTCGGGAAAACTACCATGACAGTTTTTGGCTGGGAAAACTTGCCGTGTGTATGCTCCACGGCAGTTTTCCTGACAGGAAAACCGCCGAGAATCCCGGCAGGAAAAATGAGAACATGACTGGATTCCCGGCAAACTTTTTCACAGCAGTTTTCCTATGGGAAACACTGCGGTGGAGCATACACACGGCCAGGATTCCCAGCCAAAGCTCTCATGGCAGTTTTCCTGCCAGGAAAACCGGCCGTGTGTAGGGGGAAAGAGCTACCGAGCAGGTTCTCGGCTTTTCCCCCTCAGTTTTCCCGGCTGACTTTTTACCGCCTGGAAAACTGATCGTGTGTACGGGGCAGTAGGGGATTTTCTCTTCCTGTTTAACCACTTGCCGACCTCCTCATGTACATATACGTCAGCAGAATGGCACGGACAGGCACATGTACGTACCGGTACGTCCTCTGCTTGACGTGGGTCGGGGGTCCGATCGGAACCCCCCCGGTACATGCGGCGGTCGGTAAGCCTCGGGGAGCGATCCGGGACGATGGCGCAGCTATTCGTTTATAGCCGCCCCGTCGCGATCGCTCCCTGGAGCTGAAGATCGGGGAGAGCCGTATGTAAACACGGCTTCCCCGTGCTTCACTATGGCGGCGCATCGATCGAGTGATCCCTTTTATTAGGGAGACTCGATCGATGATGTCAGTCCTACAGCCACACCCCCCTACAGTTGTAAACGCACACAAAGTGAACCCTAAATGTTTCAGCGCCCCCTGTGTTTAACTCCCAAACTGCAACTGTCATTTTCACAATAAAGAATGCAATTTAAATGCATTTTTTGCTGTGAAAATGCCAATGGTCCCAAAAATGTGTCAAAATTGTCCGAAGTGTCCGCCATAATGTCGCAGTCACGAAAAAAATCGCTGATCGCCGCCATTAGTAGTAAAAAAAAAAAAATGCAATAAAACTATCCCCTATTTTGTAAACGCTATAAATTTTGCGCAAACCAACCGATAAACGATTATTGCGATTTTTTTTTTTTTACCAAAAATAGGTAGAAGAATACGTATCGGCCTAAACTGAGGAAAAAATAAATTTTATATATGTTTTTGGGGGATATTTATTATAGCAAAAAGTAAAAAATATTGCATTTTTTTTCAAAATTGTCGCTCTATTTTTGTTTATAGCTTAAAAAATAAAAACCGCAGAGGTGATCAAATACCACCAAAAGAAAGCTCTATTTGTGGGGAAAAAAGGACGCCAATTTTGTTTGGGAGCCACGTCGCACGACCGCGCAATTGTCTGTTAAAGCGACGCAGTCCCGAACGGTAAAAACCCCTTGGGTCTTTAGGCAGCATATTGGTCCGGTCCTTAAGTGGTTAACACAGGGTGTGATGTCTGGGCATACAGCCAAGATAGCCAACATTGCTGATTTCAGGAAAGGCACACGCCCTCTCTCATCATAGGCAGAGAACCTCAGAACTGTTTTGTAATAGGGCCAGCTCTCTGCTAATTTATTTTAGAAACCTCCCCTGACAGAAGATTCAGGCTGCTTTTGTCTAATTTGTCAGGAGTTATCAGGCTGATAACAGAGAAACGGTTCAGGAGAGAGCTACGTGACTTAGAGATAACAAAATACTGCAGATTAGGGATGAGCCGAACTCCCCCCCCCATTCGGTTCGCACCAGAACCTTCAAACAGACCGACCGTTCGCGTGAACATTTAGAACCCCATTGACGTCTATGGGACTCGAACGTTCTAATTCAAAAGTGCTCATTTTAAAGCCTAATATGCAAGTTATTGTCGTAAAACGTCTTTGAGAACCCAGGTCTTGCCCCAGGGAACATGTATTTTTTTCTGGAGCAGTGATTTTAATGATGCTTAAATAAAAAAAATGAAAAATTCCTTTTAAATATCGTACCTGCTGGGTGTCTATAGTATGCCTGTGAAGTGGCACGTGTTTAGAACTGTCCCTGCACAAAATGAGATTACTATAAGAAAAAAGTAATTTAAAACTGCTTGCGGCTTTAATGTAATGTCTGGTCCCTGCAATATGGATGAAAATCATTGAGAAAAATAGCACAGACACAGACAGTACACACACCACGTAGCTTTAGGTGCACACTGCAGAGGACACGGGCAGTACACACACCACGTAGCTTTAGGTGCACACTACAGAGGACAAAGGCAGTACACACCACGTTGCTTTATGGTGCACACTGCAGAGGACACAGGCAATACACCACGTGAGAATACTGCAGCTAGCACAATCACCTGCCTGCCAGTAAATTAGGAAGAACTGATCTAGCTAAACTATACAATGTATAAATATATATATATATATATATACACACACAACACCTGGGATGCATATATATCCTCTACTCACTGTAACTTTAACGGACTAGCCTGCCTGCCTGCTCTATCTACCTACTAAAAATGACTCTCTCTCTCTCTCTCTCTCTCTCTCTGTCTTCTCTCTTTTAACCACTGCAACACACTACACAAGGCCGACCTGCAGGCGGCCTTTTATAGTGTGGGGCGTGTACTAAACCCCCTGAGCCATAATTGGCCAAAGCCACCCTGGCTTTGGCCAATTATGGCTCTCCGTTTTTTGCAAGCTGTGATTGGCCAAGCATGCGGGTCATAGTGCATGCTTGGCTAATCATCAGCCAGCAATGCACTGCGATGCCGCAGTGAATTATGGGCCTTGAAACGCAACTCGAATTTGGCGCGAACGGCCCAAAACATTTGTAATTCGTCGATGTTCGAGTCGAACATGAGTTCGACTCGAATACAAAGCTCATCCCTACTGCAGATATATGTGCACAGCTCAAATTTCATGAATCGGGTTTACATCCACTTTAAGCTGACCATAGACAGTACTATTTCCATTCCTGCAACCAAACGCGCAGCTATTATGTCCTCCGATCTGATTGACTGACCATCTTGGGTACAATTAGTCTGCCCATACATGGTTCGAATCTTGGCCGGTCCCTGCTGAACGGAACGAGAATCGAACCATGTATGATCGACTTAAGTCTAGGTCCACTTTACGCTAAGCTTGCACTTAAAATTACCTTGTGTGAAATGGCTGAGAACAGATGACATAGAAGATCTTGTATAGTAACTGAATTACAGTCAGGGCTTTTTTTCTGGGGGAACTTGGGGGAACTCAGACTCTGGCTCAGACCCTTTGATGCCTGCTCACCACAATCACTTGTAAACACAGAAGTCCAGTTTCTGTGTTTACAAGTGACAGCTCTACACTCTGTATGTAACCCCCTGAACTCTGCACTTTGTATGTAATGCAATCCTGGTATTTAATGCCCCTTTAAGACCCTTCTACTGTTTGTGAAAGCTGAACAGGGTCGTGGTTGAGTTCCTGCACCTATTTTCTGAGAAAAAAAGCTCTGATTACAGTGAATGCTAAAAAAAAAAACATTTGTTAACTCTATAATTGTTTTTGTTTTCTAGGACCAAGACCCAACCATCAATAGTGGAACATCCGTTTGATCCTAAATAACTTTTCGGTTAGGGCTTTATTTTTATTTTTAAACCACAATGCCTTAAACATTCCTTTCCTGAGATTCCAAAAATAATTTGGTGAGCCAAAAGCCTCCTGAAGTTAATGTCTTACTTATAATGGCATACTTTTTTTTTTTTTTTAACAAAAATGACATTCCAATATAAAACCACTGACTGTGTCAGTACGCCATACCAACATTTCCACCTTTTCGACTGACAGCCTGAAGAGATTACTAGGAATAAAAAAAAAAGGGACAGACTGCGTACTCTGCTATAGGAATCGGTGCAATTTATTAAATATATATATTTTTGTGGAGTGAGCGAAGAATGAATGGACATAAACCTGGCAATTTATATGAAGAAGATGCCATACTGTAACTGGTCTCCAGTATAAAAGTCATGTGAATTGTTGGTTGCCTAAATGCCAATAAAATATTGATATAGCCATGAACATTCATTTGTATTTTATTGGACCAGCGGATATATTTTTGTCTGTGTGTGTGTCTGTGTGTGTATATGTTGTCTGTGTCTGTTATGTGTGTATGTATATACACTATATTACCAAAAATATTGGGACGCCTGTCTTTACTCGCACATTAACTTTAACGGCATACCAGTCTAATGCCGCATACACACCATCACTTTATGTGATGAAAAAAAACGACATTTTCTGTGCAGTAAAAAACAACGTTTTTGAAACTTCAATTTTCAAAGACAAAGTTGCCTACACACCATCGTTTTTTCACAATGCTCTAGCAAAGCGAGGTTACGTTCATCACGTTTTTCCATTGAAGCTCGCTTCACAACTAGCTTCTGGGCATGCGTGGGTGTAAAAACGTCGTTTTTTGCTACACACGGTCAATTTCTGTGAAGTAAAAAATGACGTTTTGAAAAACGACACATAAAATTGAAGCATGCTTCAATTTTTTTTTGTCGTTTTTCACAAGACATAAAACAACGTTTTCCCCCACACACGGTCATTTAAAGTGACGCTTTTAAAAACGTCGTTTTTTATCATCACATAAAGTGATGGTGTGTATGCGGCATTAGTCCGTAGGGTTCAATATTGAGTTGACCCACCCTTTGCAGCTATAACAGCTTCAACTCTTCTGGGAAGATTTCCCACAAGATTTAGGAGTGTGTCTATGGGAATGTTTGACCATTCTTCCAGAAGCACATTTGTGAGGTCAGGCACTGATGTTGGACAAGAAGGCCTGGCTTGCAGTCTCCGCTCTATTTCATCCCGAATGTATTCTATTGGGTTGAGGTCAGGACTCTTTGCAGGCCAGTCAAGTCCCTCCACACTGAACTCACTCATTCATGTCTTTATGGACCTTGCAGGTGGACAGACAGGGATGCATTATAGCCAAAACCAGAATGCTGGAATGAGATCAGCAGCTGCCAAAGAACAGCGGCCTTTATACACTGCTGAAAGGTACAGGGTTGTGGTGAGAAAGGTGTAAGGGGGAAATGGAGAGGCGGAGTAGAGCAGTGACGGAAATTTGTAGGGGTGAAATGGGAGGTTGATAGTACAGTGGTGAGAAAGGGGTAAAGGGGTGAAAAAGGTGTTCAGAGATGAGGGGAGGTGTATATGGGTAAGTAGAGGTTGTATAGGGGTGACAAAGGTGTAAAGAGGTGAGGTGGGTTTAGTGGTGACAAAGGTGTACAGGGGTAAAATGAGTGAAATGGGGAGGTAGGGCAATAGAAGAATAATTTAGGGATGGGAGGAAGCAGTGGTGCCCTGTTCTGTACATAAGATTTTTCTGACCACTGCCACCGCCAACATTTGGAGGTTATTTACTAATACTGGAGAGCGCTGCTCTGCATAGAAACCAATCGGCTTCCAAGTTTTAATGCCCAAGCCTCATAGAACAAGCTAAAGTTAGCTGATTGCTTACTATGCACAGCTGCACCAGATTCTGAGTGTCCCAGTTGTAGTAAATCTCCTTAATATGTACTCCATACCCTTTGCCTCTGGTTAAAAGTTTTTCAGCTCACCCCATCAGTCCCTGCTATCTGTCCTCCGTAAAAAGGGGTCCAGCCGCCCCCCCCCCCCCCTCATACAGTCAAGACTGTGCACACAGACAGGATGGCAGAAGTTACGTTTACACTGGCATTGGAGAAATGACTTGTGATGAAAAAGTGAAAAGGGGGGCAGTGGTGACAAAGTATAGAGGAGAGATGGGGGTTCAAGTGTAACACAGTTTTACGATGTTAAGAGGGTGTTGAATAGTACAGTAGTGACAAAGGTGTACAGGGGAGAGTTGGGGGTACTGTCATGCTTACCCCTAACGCAGGTCTTCTAGCATCTGTGTTCTTCGCCTATAGCAGCCTCCTTTCCTAAAAGGCAAGCAGGCCTACCAGTACTCGGTTGCCCCCAGGACTTGTATACAATGCTATAGTGCCTGGCTACCATGCCGGGACAGGAGTGAAGTGAGCAAGGCAAACAGGTACTTGCGGTTGACAGACAGGCAGAGTGATTGAATCAGAGTTCAGGTTCAAGACAGGCAAGGGTCACACCTGTAGTCAAAAGACAGAGAGTAGTTGAGATCCTATCCAAGGTCGACAACGTGGAATCCAATCTAACAGAGACAACCGGTGAGCTTAAAACACGTGGAACAAATGCAATATCACAAGCATGAGACTGCACGCTTGAATGGCTTAAATCAGGTTTAAGAGACTGGCCACAACAATTAATTTGCAGATGGACAGACAGGGATGCATCATTGCCAAAACCAGGATGCTGGAATGAGACCAGTGGCTGTCAAAGAACAGAAGTGTTTACATGCTCCTGAAAAGGGCAGCCTGGGTGAGGAAGAGGTGGGTGGGGGGTATTGCGTTTACCCTTAACGCAGGTGGTCAAGCACTACCGTATTAAGGCAAGCAGACCTACCGGTACTTGGTTGCTCCCAGGACAGATACACAATGCTATAATGCCAAGCCTCATTGCCGGGGCAAGCGCAAACTGAGCATAGTGAGCAGGTACTTGCAGTTGGCAGACAGGCAGAGTGGTTGAATGTCAGTCTAGTTTTAAGGCAGGCAAGGTTCACAATAGTTGGGGTCACATCCTTGGTCAAAAGGCAGTCAGTGTTCAGAGAGTAGTCGATATCTGATCCAAGGTTGTCAACGTAGAATCCAATCTAGCAAAGAAGAGTAGACAAACCGTGAGCTTGGAACACATGTAAGAAACACAATATCGCATGCATGAGACTGCAGGCTTGGATGGCTTAAAGCGGGAGTTCACCGTAAAACATTTTTTTAACCTTAGATTGATGCTCATTTAGTCTAGGGGACTCAAATCGAACCTGTACTTACCGTTTTAGAGAGCGATCTTCTCCGCTGCTTCTGGGTATGGTCTTCGGGACTGGGCGTTCCTATTTTGATTGACAGTCTTCCGAAAGGCTTTCCGACGGTCGCATCCATCGCGTTACGAGTAGCCGAAAGAAGCCGAACGTCGGTGCGGCTCTATACGGCGCCTGCGCACCGACGTTTGGCTACTTTCGGAAAATCGCGACGCGATGGATGCGACCGTCGGAAGCCTTTCAGAAGACTGTCAAAATAGGAACGCCCAGTCCCGCAGCCCATACCCGGAAGCAGCGGAGAAGATCGCTCTCTAAAAAGGTAAGTACAGGTTCGATTTAAAAAAAAACTAGCTGATTCCCCTAGACTAAATGAGCATCAATCTAAGGTTAAAAATAGCAATTTCCGGGTGAACCTCCACTTTAAATCAGGATTGGTCTCCACCCAGAGATTGGCCACAACAATCAACTTTCAGGTGGACAGACAGATAGTGATGCATCATACCAAAACCAGGATGTTTACAGGCTCCTGACGGGGGGAAGTTGAAAGACTGCCCTGAAAAGGGCAGCCTGAGTGAAGAAGGGGTGGGAGATGGAAGACTGCCCTGAAAATTGGTAGTCTGGGAGCGGGTGGGGAGATGGACAACTGCCCAGAAAAAGGCAACCTGGGGTGAGTAGGGGTGGGAGATGGAAGACAGCCCTGAAAAGGGCAGCCTGGGAGGGAATAGGTGGGAGGTGGAAGATGGAAGAATGCCCTGAAATGGACAGCCTAGGAGGGGATGGGTGAAAGGGGGAAGATGGAAAATGTGACGGAAGTCACTTTGGGCGGTGGGATCGTGGAACCCAGCTTACCTTAGAGAGGTCGGGAAACTCCTTTTTCAGTTCCCAAGGCCCCTCTGTGTACAATGGGTCTATTGGGGGCATAGGGTGACCAAGAAAATGATGGGGCAACTACTTAATGGATGCTGAAAGCGTGGTTTAGATTACTTCAAATGGGACAGAAATATTTATCAACAATATCCCTTAAGAAATCTATAGGCTCTGGCTTTTAAGGGAACACCACTCTTTGGGAGGTGAATGCCTGGGGGACCCTTGGAGTGGTCTTGTTTCTGATTCAGGTTTCTTGTCTCCCCAAAACACAGAAACTCTAGGGCCCCGTACACACCAGAGGATATCCGCTGGAAACGGTCCGCCTGACCGTTCCCAGCGGATAAATCCTCTGGCGGATTTGGATCTGATGGCTGTACTCACCATCAGATCGAAACCCGCACGGAATCCATCCGCAGTGACGTGTCGAGCCGTCGCCGCGACGATGACGCGGCGACGTGCGCAATGCTGGAAGGTAGGTACTTCCACGCATGCGTCGAATCATTACGACGCATGCGAGGGAGGAGAGCGGACGGATTGATCCGGTGAGTCTGTACAGACGACCGGATCAATCCACTGGACTGGATTCCAGCGGATAGATTTCTTAGCATGCGAAGAAATTTTTATCCGCTGGAAATCCGTCGGCTGGAGAAATCTCCGCCGAAAAATGTCCGCTCGGGCCTACACACGACCGGATTTGTCTGCTGGAACTGATCCGCGGATCAATCCCAGCGGATAGATCCGGTCGTGTGTACGAGGCCTAGGAAGCGGATGTTAATGTCATCAGCTCAAAGGCAACCTGATTCTTGAGGTCTCCTGATATAATCTGTTTAAGGTGTTATGTGTCTTTGTCCAATTGTATCATCATTGTACTATGTTGTGACCTTGGAGCACCGGAAGTATGACCTGTAGTGAGATCTTTGATTATTCACAACATTGTCTGGGTGGCTAGTTGTTTAACCACTTGCCGCCCGCCAATGACATATTGACGGCGGCAAAGTGGTTGTAGAATCCTGACCGGACGTCATATGACGTCCTCAAGATTCTGAGCCGCTGCGCGCCCTCGGAGGCGCGCATCGCGGCGATCGTTGTTGCGGGGTGTCAGTCAGACACCCCGCAACACTGATCTCGGTAAAGAGTCTCTCACGGAGACTCTTTACCACGTGATCAGCCTTGTCGAATCACGGCTGATCACGATGTAAACAGGAAGAGCCGTCGATGGCTCTTCCTCACTCGCGTCTGACAGACGCGAGTAGAGGAGAGCCGATCGGCGGCTCTCCTGACGGGGGGGGGGGTCGCGCTGATTGTTTATCAGTGCAGCCCCCCCTCGGATCGCCACATGGACCACCAGGGAAGCCCATCCTGGACCACCAGGGAAGGGCAGGAAGAAAAAAAACGGGGCAAAAAAAAAGTCTAAAAAAAAAAAAAAAAAAAGTTTGAAAAAAAAAAAAATAAGTCTGGAAAAAAAAATAAAGATGCCAATCAGTGCCCACAAATGGGCACTGACTGGCAACAAAAGGAAAACAGTGCCGCCCCACAGTGTCCATCAGTGCCGCCCCACAGTGTCCATCAGTGCCGCCCCACAGTGTCCATCAGTGCCGCCCCACAGTGTCCATCAGTGCCACCCCACAGTGTCCATCAGTGCCACCCCACAGTGTCCATCAGTGCCACCCCACAGTGTCCATCAGTGCCACCCCACAGTGCCCATCTGTGCCACCCATGAGTGCCCATCAGTGCCACCCATGAGTGCCCATCAGTGCCGCCTATGTGTGCCCATCAGTGCCGCCCATGTGCCCATCAGTGCCGCCTATGAGTGCCCATCAGTGCCGCATATCAGCGCCCATCAGTGCCGCATACCAGCGCCGCCAATCAGTACCACCTCATCTGTGCCCGTCAGTACTACCTCATCGATGTCCATCAGTGCCATCTCATCTGTGCCCATCAGTGCCGCCATATCAGTGCCCATAATTGAAAGAGAAAACTTACTTATTTACAAAAAAATTTACAGAAAAAAATAAAAACGTAATTTTTTTTCAAAATTTCCAGTCTTTTTTTAGTTGTTGCGCAAAAAAAAAAATCGCAGAGGTGATCAAATACCACCAAAAGAAAGCTCTATTTGTGGGGAAAAAAGGACGCCAATTTTGTTTGGGTACAGTGTAGCACGACCGCGCAATTGCCATTCAAAGTGCGACAGTGCTGAAAGCTGAAAATTGGCTTGGGCGGGAAGGTGTATACGTGCCCTGTATGGAAGTGGTTAATTTAATGCTTCTAGTATATGTTGGTTGTCGTTGGCTATGGTAATTATATTCCTGTTTACAGTTTGCATTATTAAGGTTAATATGATCAGGAGGGGAATATCCTCCTGTGGGGTATAAAGTATGTGTCTGAGTTTCAATAAACAGTCATTGCTTTTGATTTTCCCTCACATCTTGTCTGTGTACGATGATTGGGGTAAAAAGGTCTGGTAGAAAGGTCTGCTCGGAACGGTTTGGAGGGCAGGAGGCACTCTTTGGCGGAAGGCAGGACCACCTTTAATGTTGATTGGACCCTGGGCAATTTTGCTCTCCACCTGCTCTGAGACATACAGTAAACTGATTTTAAGTCTAGCTGAGATTTTAAGTCTAGCTGATATTTATTGTATCAGATCAGGCAGTGATTGCGACTGGTTGCTAGAGGTTACAGCACACATTACAGGTCACTGATTAGTTGCTAGAGGTTACAGCACATGATTTCTTCTTGCTGATTGGTTGCTAGAGATTACTGTACAGTAATACTGCTCACTGGTTGCTAGAGGTTACAGCACATAATTTCTTCACTGCTGAGGGGCATGATATACATATGAATGGCGCCTTTACTTATATATGAATGCCACCGTTATTTACATATGAATGCCACCGATAATAACATGTAAACACTTAGGGCCAGTGTAACGAAACTCCAAATGGGACAGGGGTTAAATTCGTTCACGATATTCCATTCCACCCAAGACAGCTTATCGACACTCCAACCAACAGGACCCGATCCATCCCATTTCCCAGAATAAGACGAGACACAGCTCTGTGCTTTCTGGTTTCAAAATGAAGACATCTTTTAATGGTTCACTCTCAGCTTTTATACAGTTTTCAACAGGAACAATCAAACTCTCCACCCACACCCTGGGGGGCTTCAATACACCTTTAGATGGCTAATTGCTAAACATTCTAGACATCTCGGCGCCGGGCTATAATTATCATGACCTAATCACTGCACATTCCTTCATTAACAGAATTCAAACAAAACACCATCACACAATGATTTCTTCTCAAACCACATCTTTCGACAGACGTTCTGTCTCCGCATACAGCTTGACAGAAAGGTATTCACACCTCTGAGCATCAATAGGCTTTAAGCAGTGTTATCACACAATGAAAGGTCTTCCAGAAGCCTGACTCAATTAACAACTCACTAGCCAGGGCTAATCATAGAAATTAGTTACTATTGACTGGTTGGGTCACAATTAACAATTTGCAATATCTCCAATTGCAATATGAGCTATCGGTAATGTCCTGTAATTTAGGATATAATTTCTCAGTCACCCTATGGCCCTATCGGACATAAGGTGACCCTAGACATAAGACTCCTTGGTGACGCCGGTACAGGAGTACCCCTCATCCTTACAAAGTCTCTGTTTGTCCTGGGTCATTCCGTTACAGCCAGATTCTCAGAGATTTACGTTGGCGTATCAGTAGATACGCCGTCGTAAGTCCGAATCTGCGCCGTCGTAAATTTAAGCGTATTCTGGAAACCAGATACGCTTAAATTAGGCTAAGATACGAGCGGCGTAAGTCTCCTACGCCGTCGTATCTTAGGGTGCATATTTACGCTGGCCGCTAGGTGGTGCTTCCGTTGAGTTTGGCGTAGAATATGCAAATTACTAGATACGCCGATTCACGAACCTACGTGCGCCCGTCGCAATTAGTTACGCCGTTTACGTTAGAGATACGCCGGCGTAAAGATAAAGCTGGTCTCTAGGTGGCGCATCCCATGCAAAGTATGGACGTCGGAACAAGCGTATCTTTTTATGTCGTTTGCGTAAGTCGTACGCGAATAGGGCTGTGCGTAAATTACGTTCACGTCACAGGCATTGAGCCAACGTATCTTTGGCCGTAAATACGATGTGATACTGAGCATGCGCGCGCATGCTCCGTTCGTTCGGCCATGCATCTACATGGGGTCAAGCCTCATTTAAATACAACACGCCCCCTACAGCCTACTTTGAATTATGCGCGCTTACGCCGGCCCATTTACGCTACGCCGCCGTAACTTAGGAGGCAAGTGCTTTGTGAATACAGCACTTGCCTCTCTAAGTTGCGGCGGCGTAGCGTAAATACGGTAAGCTACGCCCGCGCAACGTAGATCGGCCGTACCTGAATCTAGGCCATGGTCTGCAGTTTAGTCATATGTACACAACAATAGGGCAGAGCTGGGCAGCATTAGTAGCAGCACTTCACACTGAGATATCAGGACACAGCAAAGGACTAAAACTTCAAGCGACAAGGGAATTTAAACTGGGATAGTTGGCAAGTAGGAGGCAGCTGCTTTGAGCCCCACAACAATGACAGGGCCCAGTGCAGCTGCCTCTTTTACCCTGCCTTAAAGACGCCCCTGGCAGAAGGAAGCACCTAATCGAGGTGCCAAGCGGTTTCCAGTCTTGGGAGGGGGGGTTTGGAGGAAACTGCACTACAAAAAGTAATTCTGGGAGATTGGGTTGAGGGGTGATGGGATGGGAGACTGGGTTGGGGGGTGATGCACTCAAATTCACCCACGCTCCTTAAAGTGTCATTAAGGAAATAAACAAATCAATCATTCTTGTACTGCGCAGCAAGTGTATTTATACTTATAAGTGCAAAAAAAAAAAAACATGAAAACATCACACATATTAGAACTATAGAGTGATTACACATACTGTATCTTCAGTTCCACATCCCAATGAATCGGTATAAACACTTTATTGTGAGTCTATCATTTTATTTTAAATGGTAGTAAACAGCTGAAAAAAAAACCCTGCAAGACAATGACATAATGTGCTAGTATGCATCGCATACTAGCACGTTATGAAATACTTACCTCAGAACAAAGCCCTTCCACTGAGAGGGCTGACATGTTCCCCCAGCCTTTCTTGCGGGTTTGTGGGCTCCGGTGCTGTGAGTGGCCAGAGCCGCGATGACCCTCGGTTCCGGAAAGAAACTTTGAAGGTCCGGCATGTTAAGCCAGACCTTCAGAGCGCACGTTTAGGAGATATTCATTTTACTTTTTATCAATACATTTTTTTATTTTTTTTTATCAATTTAAGGAGATATTCATTTTACCTACAGGTAAGCCTTACTATAGGTAAAAATAACAAAGTAGGGTTTACTACCACTTTAACTACTTCCCGCCCAGTCAATAGCAAATTGACGTCCGGGAAGTGGTTCTGTTATCCCGACTGGACGTCTATTGATGCGCAGCGTGGCAATCGGTGATGCGGGGTGTCAGTCTGACACCCTGCATCTCCGATCTCGGTAAAGAGCCTCCGGCGGAGGCTCTTTACCATGTGATCAGCCATGTCCAATCACGCCTGATCACGATGTAAACAGGAAGAGCCGTTGATCGGCTTTTCTTCACTCGCGTCTGACAGACGCGAGTAGAGGAGAGCCGATTGGCGGCTCTCCTGACAGGTGGGTTTTGCGCTGATTGTTTATCAGCGCAACCCCCCCCCCCCACAGATGCCCACACCGGACCACAAGGGAAGCCCCAAGCATGTCGATGGCCAGGTACATCCCCCATGGCCATCCACATATGCAAATTTATACCAAGTATGTGCCAATCATTGCCCACAAATGGGCACTGATTGGCACCATTTTGAAACACCTTAAATCTGTGATGCCCAGCAATGCCACCACGTCTTCTGGGGTCCCTCGGCGGCTGTCTCTGGTCCTTCCCGCAATTAGTAACCACAGTCATGTGAGAGAGCTCGCATGGTGGTCACTAATTGCAGGCGCGCTTCCATGATACAGCAAGCGGCCATAGCGGCTCGCTGTATCACTCGGCCCAGCCCCTCGGTGCGCTGCGTCACTGGATGTGATTGACAGCAGCGCCAGCCAATGGCTGCGCTGCTCTCAATCCCATCCGCTCTAGCCAATCAGCGGCCAGGCTGAGCGCCAAAGAGGATCTCGGGACCGAGCGCGGGACTTTCGAGGGGTCAGGTAAGTATAACGGGGGATCGGGGGGGCGGCATTATGCAATGTTTTTTTGTTTTTTCACCTTAATGCATAGATCGCATTAAGGTGAAAAAAAATGTCATTTACAACTCCTTTAAGCCTCATACACACAGTCAGATTTTCTGCAGACAAAGCGTAGGATCTTTGTCTGAAGGCCGTTGGCCAGGAACTTGTATTGCATACAATCGGCAAAGAATTGTTGGCCAACAAACGCAAAACTACGTGTTTTTTCAGCCACCCTTTGGGCAACTTCTGCTAATGTGGTATGGTGAGTATTGCTTCTGAGCATGCGTGCTTGTACTTTGGAGTTTTGTCCAACGCCTGTCATCACACAATTCCTGTCGGATAATCCGATCGTGTGTACGAGGCTTTAGGGTATGTCTTATAGTACCCTCCTGAAGAGAAAGGACCCCCCAGGACGCAAGACTTCTGATGGGGGTAAAAAACGCATTCAGGTCCACTTATCCAACAAGCTCAGCAGACCCTGCTCCTCTCATTACTAGGGAAAGCCAACCAATGAGTGCTCTCCTGAGAGACCCCCCACCAAGGCAGGAGAGGAAGGAACCTTGGCCCAGATTCAGGTACATTTGCGCGATATTTGCGGGGGAGCAGGGCAACGATTTTGCCCTGCGCCCCCGCAAATATTTTGTGCTGCCCTCGATTCACGGAGCAGTAGCTCCGTAAATTGCGAGGGCGCGCCGGCAAAATTGCCCGGCGTAAGCGCGTGCAATGTAAATGATCCCGCCGGGGGCGGGAATCATTTAAATTAGGCGCGCTCCCGCGCCGAGCGTACAGCGCATGCTCCGTCTGGAAACTTTCCCGACGTGCATTGCGGCAAATGACGTCGCAAGGACGTCATTTGCTTCAAAGTGAACGTGAATGGCGTCCAGCGCCATTCACGAATCACTTACGCAAACGACGTGAAATTCAAATTTCACGTCGCGGGAGCGGCGGCTATACTTTAGCATTGGCTGCCCCTACTATTAGAA